>NC_090447.1:1534312023-1534626262 GCF_031143425.1 Pleurodeles waltl | reverse complement strand
CGCTCCAGAACACTGACAGTGCAGGGCTCGCTCCAAAACACTGACAGCATCAGCCGCGCTCCAGAGCACTGACAGCGCAGAGCTTGCTCCAGAACACTGACAGCATCAGCCTCGCTCCAGAAAACTGACAGCGCAGGCCTCGCTCCAGAAAACTGACAGCGCAGGCCTCGCTCCAGAAAACTGGCAGCGCAGGGCTCCCTCCAGGCCACTGACAGCGCAGGGCTCCCTCCAGGCCACTGACAGCACTGGGGTCCCTCCAGGACACTGACAGCACAGGGGTCTCCCCAGGACACTGACAGCACATGGCTCCCTCCAGGCCACTGACAGCATCAGCCTCGCTCCAGAACACTGACAGCGCAGGGCTCGCTCCAGAACACTGACAACATCAGCCTCGCTCCAGAGAACTGACAGCGCAGGCCTTGCTCCAGAACACGGACAGCGCAGGCCTCACTCCATAGCACTGACCACGCAGGCCTCACTCCAGAACACTGACAGCATCAGCCTCGCTCCAGAACACTGACAGCGCAGGGGTCTCCCCAGGACACTGACAGCACACAGCTCCCTCCTGGCCACTGACAGCATCAGCCTCGCTCCAGATCACTGACAGCGCAGGACTCGCTCCAAAACACTGACAGCATCAGCCTCGCTCCAGAGCACTGACAGCGCAGGCCTCACTCCAGAGCACTGACAGCGCAGGCCTCGCTCCAGAGCACTGACAGCGCAGGGCTCACTCCAGAACATTGACAGTATCAGCCTCGCTCCAGAACAATGACAGCATCAGCCTCGCTCCAGAACACTGACAGCGCAGGGCTTGCCCCAAGAAACTGACAGCATCAGCCTTGCTCCAGGACACTGACAGCGCAGGGCTTGCTCCAGATCACTGACAGCATCAGCCTCGCTCCAGAACACTGACAGCGCAGGCCTCGCTCCAGAACACTGACAGCGCACGGCTCGCTCCAGAACACTGACAGTATTAGCCTTGCTCCAGAACACTGACAGTGCAGGGCTCGCTCCAAAACACTGACAGCATCAGCCGCGCTCCAGAGCACTGACAGCGCAGAGCTTGCTCCAGAACACTGACAGCATCAGCCTCGCTCCAGAAAACTGACAGCGCAGGCCTCGTTCCAGAAAACTGACAGCGCAGGCCTCGCTCCAGAAAACTGGCAGCGCAGGGCTCCCTCCAGGCCACTGACAGCGCAGGGCTCCCACCAGGCCACTGACAGCGCAGGGCTCCCACCAGGCCACTGACAGCACTGGGGTCCCTCCAGGACACTGACAGCACAGGGGTCTCCCCAGGACACTGACAGCACATGGCTCCCTCCAGGCCACTGACAGCATCAGCCTCGCTCCAGAACACTGACATCGCAGGGCTCGCTCCAGAACACTAACAACATCAGCCTCGCTCCAGAGCACTGACAGCGCAGGCCTCGCTCCAGAACACGGACAGCGCAGGCCTCACTCCAGAGCACTGACCACGCAGGCCTCACTCCAGAACACTGACAGCATCAGCCTCGCTCCAGAACACTGACAGCGCAGGGGTCTCCCCAGGACACTGACAGCACACAGCTCCCTCCAGGCCACTGACAGCATCAGCCTCGCTCCAGATCACTGACAGCGCAGGACTCGCTCCAGAACACTGACAGCATCAGCCTCGCTCCAGAGCACTGACAGCATCAGCCTCGCTCCAGAGCACTGACAGCGCAGGCCTCACTCCAGAGCACTGACAGCGCAGGCCTCGCTCCAGAGCACTGACAGCGCAGGGCTCACTCCAGAACATTGACAGTATCAGCCTCGCTCCAGAACAATGACAGCATCAGCCTCGCTCCAGAACACTGACAGCGCAGGGCTTGCCCCAAGAAACTGACAGCATCAGCCTCGCTCCAGAACACTGACAGCGCAGGGCTTGCTCCAGATCACTGACAGCATCAGCCTCGCTCCAGAACACTGACAGCGCAGGCCTCGCTCCAGAACACTGACAGCGCACGGCTCGCTCCAGAACACTGACAGCATCAGCCGCGCTCCAGAGCACTGACAGCGCAGAGCTTGCTCCAGAACACTGACAGCATCAGCCTCGCTCCAGAAAACTGACAGCGCAGGCCTCGCTCCAGAAAACTGACAGCGCAGGGCTCTCCCCAGGCCACTGACAGCGCAGGGCTCCCTCCAGGCCACTGACAGCGCAGGGCTCTCCCCAGGCCACTGACAGCACTGGGGTCCCTCCAGGACACTGACAGCGCAGGGGTCTCCCCAGGACACTGACAGCACAGGGGTCCCCCCAGGCCACTGACAGCTCAGGGTTCTCCCCAGGCCACTGACAGCTCAGGGGACTCCCCAAGACACTGACAGCGCAGGGCTCTCCCCAGGCCACTACCAGCGCAGGGCTCTCCCCAGGCCACTACCAGCGCAGGGCTCTCCCCAGGCCACTGACAGCGCAGGGCTCTCCCCAGGCCACTGACAGCGCAGGGCTCTCCCCAGGCCACTGACAGCGCAGGGCTCTCCCCAGAGCACTGACCGCGCAGGCCTCGCTCCAGAACACTGACAGCGCAGGGCTCGCTCCAGAATACTGACAGCATCAGCCTCGCTCCAGAGCACTGACAGCGCAGGCCTCGCTCCAGAGCACTGACAACACAGGCCTCGCTCCAGAGCACTGACAGCGCAGGCCTCACTCCAGAACACTGACAGCATCAGCCTCGCTCCAGAGCACTGACAGCGCAGGCCTCGCTCCAGAGCACTGACAGGGCAGGGCTCCCTCCAGAACACTGACAGCTCAGGGGTCTCCCCAGGACACTGACAGCACAGGGCTCCCTCCAGGCCACTGACAGCTCAGGGGTCTCCCCAGGACACTGACAGCACAGGGCTCCCTCCAGGCCACTGACAGCGCAGGGGTCTCACCAGGCCACTGACAGCACAGGGCTCCCTCCAGGCTACTGACAGTGCAGGGGTCTCCCCAGGACACTGACAGCACAGGGCTCCCTCCAAGACACTGACAATGCAGGGGTCTTCCCAGGACACTGACAGCACACGGCTCCCTCCAGGCCACTGACAGCATCAGCCCCGCTCTAGAACACTGACAGCGCAGGGCTCGCTCCAGAACACTGACAGCATCAGCCTCGCTCCAGAGCACTGACAGCGCAGGCCTCGCTCCAGAGCACTGACAGCGCAGGCCTCGCTCCAGGGCACTGACAGCGCAGGCCTCGCTCCAGAGCACTGACCGCGCAGGCCTCGCTCCAGAACACTGACAGCGCAGGAATCGCTCCAGAACACTGACAGCATCAGCCTTGCCCCAGAACACAGACAGCATCAGCCTCGCTCCAGAACACAGACAGCGCAGGCCTCGCTCCAGAGCACTGACAGGGCAGGCCTCGCTCTACAACATTGACAGTATCAGCCTCGCTCCAGAACACTGACAGCTCAGGGGTCTCCCCAGGACACTGACAGCATCAGCCTCGCTCCAGAGCACTGACAACACAGGCCTCGCTCCAGAGCACTGACAGTGCAGGCCTCGCTCCAGAACACTGACAGCATCAGCCTCGCTCCAGAGCACTGACAGCGCAGGCCTCGCTCCAGAGCACTGACAGGGCAGGGCTACCTCCAGAACACTGACAGCTCAGGGGTCTCCCCAGGACACTGACAGCACAGGGCTCCCTCCAGGCCACTGACAGCTCAGGGGTCTCCCCAGGACACTGACAGCACAGGGCTCCCTCCAGGCCACTGACAGTGCAGGGGTCTCACCAGGCCACTGACAGCACAGGGCTCCCTCCAGGCTACTGACAGTGTAGGGGTCTCCCCAGGACACTGACAGCACAGGGCTCCCTCCAGGCCACTGACAGCCCAGGGGTCTCCCCAGGACACTGACAGCACACAGCTCCCTCCAGGCCACTGACAGCATCAGCCTCGCTCCAGAACACTGACAGCACAGGGCTCGCTCCAGAACACTGACAGCACAGGGCTCGCTCCAGAACACTGACAGCATCAGCCTCGCTCCAGAGCACTTACAGCGCAGGCCTCGCTCCAGAGCATTGACAGTATCAGCCTCGCTCCAGAACACTGACAGCATCAGCCTCGCTCCAGAACACTGAAAGTGCAGGGCTTACCCCAAGACACTGACAGCATCAGCCTCGCTCTAGAACACTAACAACGCAGGGCTTGCTCAAGATCACTGACAGCATCCGCCTCGCTCCAGAACACTGACAGCGCAGGCCTCGCTCCAGAGCACTGACAGGGCAGGGCTCGCTCCAGAACACTGACAGCTCAGGGGTCTCCCCAGGACACTGACAGCACAGGCCTCCCTCCAGGCCACTGACAGCTCAGGGGTCTCCCCAGGACACTGACAGCACAGGGCTCCCTCCAGGCCACTGACAGCGCAGGGCTCCCTCCAGGCTACTGACAGTGCAGGGGTCTTCCCAGGACACTGACAGCACAGGGCTCCCTCCAGGCCACTGACAGCGCAGGGGTCTCCCCAGGACACTGACAGCACACAGCTCCCTCCAGGCCACTGACAGCATCAGCCTCGCTCCAGAACACTGACAGCACAGGGCTCTCTCCAGAACACTGACAGCACAGGGCTCGCTCCAGAACACTGACAGCGTCAGCCTCGCTCCAGAGCACTGACAGCGCAGGCCTCGCTCCAGAGCAGTGACAGTATCAGCCTCGCTCCAGAACACTGACAGCATCAGCCTCGCTTAGAACATTGAAAGTGCAGGGCTTGCCCCAAGACACTGACAGCATCAGCCTCGCTCTAGAACACTAACAACGCAGGGCTTGCTCCAGATCACTGACAGCATCCGCCTCGCTCCAGAACACTGACAGCATCCGCCTCGCTCCAGAACACTGACAGCGCAGGCCTCTCTCCAGAACACTGACAGTGCAGGGCTCGCTCCAGAACACTGACAGTATTAGCCTCGCTCCAGAACACTGACAGCGCAGGGGTCTCCACATGACACTGACAGCACATGGCTCCCTCCAGGCCACTGACAGCGCAGGCCTCGCTCCAGAACACTGACAGCGCAGGGCTCCCTCCAGGCCACTGACAGCTCAGGGGTCTACCCAGGACACTGACAGCACAGGGCTACCTTCAGGCCACTGACAGCGCAGGGCTCTCCCCAGGCCACTGACAGCACAGGGCTCCCTCCAGGCCACTGACAGTGCAGGGGTCTCCCCAGGACACTGACAGCACAAGGCTCCCTCCAGGCCACTGACAGTGCAGGGGTCTCCCCAGGACACTGACAGCACACAGCTCCCTCCAGGCCACTGACAGCATCAGCCTCGCTCCAGAACACTGACAGCACAGGGCTCGCTCCAGAACACTGACAGCATCAGCCTCGCTCCAGAGCACTGACAGCGCAGGCCTCGGTCCAGATCATTGACAGTATCAGCCTCGCTCCAGAACACTGACAGCATCAGCCTCGCTCCAGAACACTGAAAGTGCAGGGCTTGCCCCAAGACACTGACAGCATCAGCCTCGCTCTAGAACACTAACAACGCAGGGCTTGCTCCAGATCACTGACAGCATCCGCTTCTCCAGAACACTGACAGCGCAGGCCTCTCTCCAGAACACTGACAGCGCAGGGCTCGCTCCAGAACACTGACAGTATTAGCCTCACTCCAGAACACTGACAGCGCAGGGCTCGCTCTAGAATACTGACAGGGCAGGGCTCCCTCCAGAACACTGACAGCTCAGGGGTCTCCCCAGGACACTGACATCACATGGCTCCCTCCAGGCCACTGATAGCATCAGCCTCTCTCCAGAGCACTGACAGGGCAGGTCTCGTTCCAGAGGACTGATAGTGCAGGGCTCGCTCCAGGCCACTGACAGCGCAGGGGTCTACCCAGGACACTGACAGCACAGGGCTACCTTCAGGCCACTGACAGCGCAGGGCTCTCCCCAGGCCACTGACAGCACAGGGCTCCCTCCAGGCCACTGACAGTGCAGGGGTCTCCCCAGGACACTGACAGCACAGGGCTCCCTCCAGGCCACTGACAGCGCATGGGTCTCCCCGGGACACTGACAGCACACAGCTCCCTCCAGGCCACTGACAGCATCAGCCTTGCTCCAGAACACTGACAGCGCAGGCCTCTCTCCAGAACACTGACAGCACAGGGCTCGCTCCAGAACACTGACAGCATCAGCCTCGCTCCAGAGCACTGACAGCGCAGGCCTCGGTCCAGAGCATTGACAGTATCAGCCTCGCTCCAGAACACTGACAGCATCAGCCTCGCTCCAGAACACTGAAAGTGCAGGGCTTGCCCCAAGACACTGACAGCATCAGCCTCGCTCTAGAACACTAACAACGCAGGGCTTGCTCCAGATCACTGACAGCATCCGCCTCGCTCCAGAACACTGACAGCGCAGGCCTCTCTCCAGAACACTGACAGCGCAGGGCTCGCTCCAGAACACTGACAGTATTAGCCTCGCTCCAGAACACTGACAGCGCAGGGCTCGCTCTAGAATACTGACAGCATCAGCCTCGCTCCAGAACACTGACAGCGCAGGCCTCGCTCCAGAACACTGACAGCTCAGGGCTCCCTCCAGGCCACTGACAGCTCAGGGGTCTACCCAGGACACTGACAGCACAGGGCTACCTTCAGTCCACTGACAGCGCAGGGCTCTCCCCAGGCCACTGACAGCACAGGGCTCCCTCCAGGCCACTGACAGTGCAGGGGTCTCCCCAGGACACTGACAGCACAGGGCTCCCTCCAGGCCACTGACAGCGCATGGGTCTCCCCGGGACACTGACAGCATACAGCTCCCTCCAGGCCACTGACAGCATCAGCCTCGCTCCAGAACACTGACAGCACAGGGCTCGCTCCAGAACACTGACAGCATCAGCCTCGCTCCAGAGCACTGACAGCGCAAGCCTCGCTCCAGAGCACTGACAGCGCAGGCCTCGCTCCAGAACACTGACAGCATCAGCCTCGCTCCAGAGCACTGACAGTGCAGGCCTCACTCCAGAGCACTGACAGGGCAGGGCTCCCTCCAGAACACTGACAGCTCAGGGGTCTCCCCAGGACACTGACAGCACAGGGCTCCCTCCAGGCCACTGACAGCTCAGGGGTCTCCCCAGGACACTGACAGCACATGGCTCCCTCCAGGCCACTGATAGCATCAGCCTCTCTCCAGAGCACTGACAGGGCAGGCCTCGTTCCAGAGCACTGACAGTGCAGGACTCGCTCCAGGCCACTGACAGCGCAGGGGTCTACCCAGGACACTGACAGCACAGGGCTACCTTCAGGCCACTGACAGCGCAGGGCTCTCTCCAGAGCACTGACAGGGCAGGCCTCGTTCCAGAGCACTGACAGTGCAGGACTCGCTCCAGGCCACTGACAGCGCAGGGGTCTACCCAGGACACTGACAGCACAGGGCTACCTTCAGGCCACTGACAGCGCAGGGCTCTCCCCAGGCCACTGACAGCACAGGGCTCCCTCCAGGCCACTGACAGTGCAGGGGTCTCCCCAGGAACCTGACAGCACAGGGCTCCCTCCAGGCCACTGACAGCGCATGGGTCTCCCCGGGACACTGACAGCACACAGCTCCCTCCAGGCCACTGACAGCATCAGCCTCGCTCCAGAACACTGACAGCGCAGGCCTCTCTCCAGAACACTGACAGCGCAGGCCTCTCTCCAGAACACTGACAGCGCAGGGCTCACTCCAGGCCACTGACAGTGCAGGGGTCTCCCCAGGACACTGACAGCACAGGGCTCCCTCCAGGCCACTGACAGCGCATGGGTCTCCCCGGGACACTGACAGCACACAGCTCCCTCCAGGCCACTGACAGCATCAGCCTCGCTCCAGAACACTGACAGTGCAGGCCTCTCTCCAGAACACTGACAGCGCAGGGCTCACTCCAGAACACTGACAGTATTAACCTCGCTCCAGAACACTGACAGCGCAGGGCTCGCTCTAGAATACTGACAGCATCAGCCTCGCTCGAGAACACTGACAGCGCAGGCCTCGCTCCAGAACACTGACAGCTCAGGGCTCCCTCCAGGCCACTGACAGCTCAGGGGTCTACCCAGGACACTGACAGCACAGGGCTACCTTCAGGCCACTGACAGCGCAGGGCTCTCCCCAGGCCACTGACAGCACAGGGCTCCCTCCAGGCCACTGACAGTGCAGGGGTCTCCCCAGGACACTGACAGCACAGGGCTCCCTCCACGCCACTGACAGCGCATGGTTCTCCCCGGGACACTGACAGCACACAGCTCCCTCCAGGCCACTGACAGCATCAGCCTCGCTCCAGAACACTGACAGCGCAGGCCTCTCTCCAGAACACTGACAGCGCAGGGCTCGCTCCAGAACACTGACAGTATTAACCTCGCTCCAGAACACTGACAGCGCAGGGCTCGCTCTAGAATACTGACAGCATCAGCCTCGCTCGAGAACACTGACAGCGCAGGCCTCGCTCCAGAACACTGACAGCTCAGGGCTCCCTCCAGGCCACTGACAGCTCAGGGGTCTACCCAGGACACTGACAGCACAGGGCTACCTCAGGCCACTGACAGCGCAGGGCTCTCCCCGGGCCACTGACAGCACAGGGCTCCCTCCAGGCCACTGACAGTGCAGGGGTCTCCCCAGGACACTGACAGCACAGGGCTTCCTCCAGGCCACTGACAGCGCATTGGTCTCCCCGGGACACTGACAGCACACAGCTCCCTCCAGGCCACTGACAGCATCAGCCTCGCTCCAGAGCACTGACAGCGCAGGCCTCGCTCCAGAACACTGACAGCATCAGCCTCGCTCCAGAGCACTGACAGCGCAGGCCTCACTCCAGAGCACTGACAGGGCAGGGCTCCCTCCAGAACACTGACAGCTCAGGGGTCTCCCCAGGACACTGTCAGCACAGGGCTTCCTCCAGGCCACTGACAGCTCAGGGGTCTCCCCAGGACACTGACAGCACATGGCTCCCTCCAGGCCACTGATAGCATCAGCCTCTCCCAGAGCACTGACAGGGCAGGCCTCGTTCCAGAGCACTGACAGTGCAGGGCTCGCTCCAGGCCACTGACAGCGCAGGGGTCTACCCAGGACACTGACAGCACAGGGCTACCTTCAGGCCACTGACAGCGCAGGGCTCTCCCCAGGCCACTGACAGCACAGGGCTCCCTCCAGGCCACTGACAGTGCAGGGGTCTCCCCAGGACACTGACAGCACAGGGCTCCCTCCAGGCCACTGACAGCGCATGGGTCTCCCCGGGACACTGACAGCACACAGCTCCCTCCAGGCCACTGACAGCATCAGCCTCGCTCCAGAACACTGACAGCGCAGGCCTCTCTCCAGAACACTGACAGCGCAGGGCTCGCTCCAGAACACTGACAGCGCAGGCCTCTCTCCAGAACACTGACAGCGCAGGGCTCGCTCTAGAATACTGACAGCATCAGCCTCGCTCGAGAACTCTGACAGCGCAGGCCTCGCTACAGAACACTGACAGCTCAGGTCTCCCTCCAGGCCACTGACAGCTCAGGGGTCTACCCAGGACACTGACAGCACAGGGCTACCTTCAGGCCACTGACAGCGCAGGGCTCTCCCCAGGCCACTGACAGCACAGGGCTCCCTCCAGGCCACTGACAGTGCAGGGGTCTCCCCAGGACACTGACAGCACAGGGCTCCCTCCAGGCCACTGACAGCGCATGGGTCTCCCCGGGACACTGACAGCACACAGCTCCCTCCAGGCCACTGACAGCATCAGCCTCGCTCCAGAACACTGACAGTGCAGGCCTCTCTCCAGAACACTGACAGCGCAGGGCTCACTCCAGAACACTGACAGTATTAACCTCGCTCCAGAACACTGACAGCGCAGGGCTCGCTCTAGAATACTGACAGCATCAGCCTCGCTCGAGAACACTGACAGCGCAGGCCTCGCTCCAGAACACTGACAGCTCAGGGCTCCCTCCAGGCCACTGACAGCTCAGGGGTCTACCCAGGACACTGACAGCACAGGGCTACCTTCAGGCCACTGACAGCGCAGGGCTCTCCCCAGGCCACTGACAGCACAGGGCTCCCTCCAGGCCACTGACAGTGCAGGGGTCTCCCCAGGACACTGACAGCACAGGGCTCCCTCCAGGCCACTGACAGCGCATGGGTCTCCCCGGGACACTGACAGCACACAGCTCCCTCCAGGCCACTGACAGCATCAGCCTCGCTCCAGAACACTGACAGCGCAGGCCTCTCTCCAGAACACAGACAGCGCAGGGCTCGCTCCAGAACACTGACAGTATTAACCTCGCTCCAGAACACTGACAGCGCAGGGCTCGCTCTAGAATACTGACAGCATCAGCCTCGCTCGAGAACACTGACAGCGCAGGCCTCGCTCCAGAACACTGACAGCGCAGGCCTCGCTCCAGAACACTGACAGCTCAGGGCTCCCTCCAGGCCACTGACAGCTCAGGGGTCTACCCAGGACACTGACAGCACAGGGCTACCTTCAGGCCACTGACAGCGCAGGGCTCTCCCCGGGCCACTGACAGCACAGGGCTCCCTCCAGGCCACTGACAGTGCAGGGGTCTCCCCAGGACACTGAGAGCACAGGGCTTCCTCCAGGCCACTGACAGCGCATTGGTCTCCCCGGGACACTGACAGCACACAGCTCCCTCCAGGCCACTGACAGCATCAGCCTCGCTCCAGAACACTGACAGCACAGGGCTCGCTCCAGAACACTGACAGCATTAGCCTCGCTCCAGAGCACTGACAGCGCAGGCCTCGCTCCAGAGCACTGACAGCGCAAGCCTCGCTCCAGAACACTGACAGCATCAGCCTCGCTCCAGAACACTGACAGCATCAGCCTCGCTCCAGAGCACTGACAGCGCAGGCCTCACTCCAGAGCACTGACAGGGCAGGGCTCCCTCCAGAACACTGACAGCTCAGGGGTCTCCCCAGGAAACTGACAGCACAGGGCTCCCTCCAGGCCACTGACAGCGCAGGGCTCTCCCCAGGCCACTGACAGCAGAGGGCTCCCTCCAGGCCACTGACAGCATCAGCCTCGCTCCAGAACACTGACAGCGCAGGGCTCGCTCCAGAACACTGACAGCATCAGCCTCGCTCCAGAGCACTGACAGCGCAGGCCTCGCTCCAGAGCACTGACAGCGCAGGCCTCGCTCCAGAACACTGACAGCACAGGCCTCGCTGTAGGCCACTGACAGTGCAAGGCTCTCCCCATGCCACTGACAGCACAGGGCTCCCTCCAGGCCACTGACAGCGCAGGGCTCCCTCCAGGCCACTGACAGTGCAGGGCTCGCTCCAG
The DNA here is from genome assembly GCF_031143425.1 of Pleurodeles waltl. Lineage (NCBI taxonomy): Eukaryota > Metazoa > Chordata > Amphibia > Caudata > Salamandridae > Pleurodeles > Pleurodeles waltl. The sequence continues at coordinate 1,534,615,031 of NC_090447.1, read as the reverse complement.
GCCACTGACAGTGCAGGGCTCGCTCCAGGCCACTGATAGTGCAGGGGTCTCCCTAGGAAACTGACGGCACAGGGCTCCCTCCAGGCCACTGACAGCGCAGGGGTCTCCCCAGGGCACTGACAGCACACGGCTCTCTCCAGGCCACTGACAGCATCAGCCTAGCTCCAGAACACTGACAGCGCAGGGCTCGCTCCAGAACACTGACAGCATCAGCCTCGCTCCAGAGCACTGACAGCGCAGGCCTCGCTCCAGAACACTGACAGCATCAGCCTCGCTCCAGAACACTGACAGCGCAGGCCTCGCTCCAGAGCACTGACAGCACAGGCCTCGCTCCAGAGCACTGACAGCGCAGGCCTCGCTACAGGGCAGGGCTCCCTCCAGAACACTGACAGCTCAGGGGTCTCCCCAGGACACTGACAGCACAGGGCTCCCTCCAGGCCACTGACAGCTCAGGGGTCTCCCCAGGACACTTACAGCACAGGGCTCCCTCCAGGCCACTGACAGCGCAGGGGTCTCCCCAGGACACTGACAGCACATGGCTCCCTCCAGGCCACTGGCAGCATCAGCCTCGCTCCAGAACACTGACAGCGCAGGGCTCGCTCCAGAGCACTGACCGCGCAGGGCTCGCTCCAGAACACTGACAGCATCAGCCTCGCTCCAGAACACTTTCAGAACAGGCTTCGCTCCAGAGCACTTTCAGGGCAGGCCTTGCTCCAGAGCACTGACAGGGCAGGGCTCCCTCCAGAACACTGACAGCTCAGGGGTCTCCCCAGGTCAGTGACCGCACAGGGCTCCCTCCAGGACACTGACAGCACAGGGGTCGCTCCAGGCCACTGACAGCATCAGCCTCGCTCCAGAACACTGACAGCACAGGGCTCGCTCCAGAACACTGACAGCATCAGCCTCGCTCCAGAGCACTGACAGCGCAGGCCTCGCTCCAGAGCACTGACAGCGCAAGCCTCGCTCCAGAACACTGACAGCATCAGCCTCACTCCAGAACACTGACAGCATCAGCCTCGCTCCAGAGCACTGACAGCGCAGGCCTCACTCCAGAGCACTGACAGGGCAGGGCTCCCTCCAGAACACTGACAGCTCAGGGGTCTCCCCAGGACACTGACAGCACAGGGCTCCCTCCAGGCCACTGACAGTGCAGGGGTCTCCCCAGGACACTGAGAGCACAGGGCTTCCTCCAGGCCACTGACAGCGCATTGGTCTCCCCGGGACACTGACAGCACACAGCTCCCTCCAGGCCACTGACAGCATCAGCCTCGCTCCAGAACACTGACAGCACAGGGCTCGCTCCAGAACACTGACAGCATCAGCCTCGCTCCAGAGCACTGACAGCGCAGGCCTCGCTCCAGAGCACTGACAGCGCAAGCCTCGCTCCAGAACACTGACAGCATCAGCCTCGCTCCAGAACACTGACAGCATCAGCCTCGCTCCAGAGCACTGACAGCGCAGGCCTCACTCCAGAGCACTGACAGGGCAGGGCTCCCTCCAGAACACTGACAGCTCAGGGGTCTCCCCAGGAAACTGACAGCACAGGGCTCCCTCCAGGCCACTGACAGCGCAGGGCTCTCCCCAGGCCACTGACAGCAGAGGGCTCCCTCCAGGCCACTGACAGCATCAGCCTCGCTCCAGAACACTGACAGCGCAGGGCTCGCTCCAGAACACTGACAGCATCAGCCTCGCTCCAGAACACTTTCAGAACAGGCTTCGCTCCAGAGCACTTTCAGGGCAGGCCTTGCTCCAGAGCACTGACAGGGCAGGGCTCCCTCCAGAACACTGACAGCTCAGGGGTCTCCCCAGGTCAGTGACCGCACAGGGCTCCCTCCAGGACACTGACAGCACAGGGGTCGCTCCAGAACACTGACAGCACAGGGCTCGCTCCAGAACACTGACAGCACAGGGCTCGCTCCAGAACACTGACAGCATCAGCCTCGCTCCAGAGCACTGACAGCGCAGGCCTCGCTCCAGAGCACTGACAGCGCAAGCCTCGCTCCAGAACACTGACAGCATCAGCCTCACTCCAGAACACTGACAGCATCAGCCTCGCTCCAGAGCACTGACAGCGCAGGCCTCACTCCAGAGCACTGACAGGGCAGGGCTCCCTCCAGAACACTGACAGCTCAGGGGTCTCCCCAGGAAACTGACAGCACAGGGCTCCCTCCAGGCCACTGACAGCGCAGGGCTCTCCCCAGGCCACTGACAGCAGAGGGCTCCCTCCAGGCCACTGACAGTGCAGGGCTCGCTCCAGAACACTGACAGCATCAGCCTCGCTCCAGAGCACTGACAGCGCAGGCCTCGCTCCAGAGCACTGACAGCGCAGGCCTCGCTCCAGAACACTGACAGCACAGGCCTCGCTGTAGGCCACTGACAGTGCAAGGCTCTCCCCATGCCACTGACAGCACAGGGCTCCCTCCAGGCCACTGACAGCGCAGGGCTCCCTCCAGGCCACTGATAGTGCAGGGCTCGCTCCAGGCCACTGACAGTGCAGGGCTCGCTCCAGGCCACTGACAGTGCAGGGGTCTCCCTAGGAAACTGACGGCACAGGGCTCCCTCCAGGCCACTGACAGCGCAGGGGTCTCCCCAGGGCACTGACAGCACACGGCTCTCTCCAGGCCACTGACAGCATCAGCCTAGCTCCAGAACACTGACAGCGCAGGGCTCGCTCCAGAACACTGACAGCATCAGCCTCGCTCCAGAGCACTGACAGCGCAGGCCTTGCTCCAGAACACTAACAGCATCAGCCTCGCTCCAGAACACTGACAGCGCAGGCCTCACTCCAGAGCACTGACAGCACAGGCCTCGCTCCAGAGCACTGACAGCGCAGGCCTCGCTACAGGGCAGGGCTCCCTCCAGAACACTGACAGCTCAGGGGTCTCCCTAGGACACTGACAGCACAGGGCTCCCTCCAGGCCACTGACAGCACAGGGCTCCCTCCAGGCCACTGACAGCTCAGGGGTCTCCCCAGGACACTTACAGCACAGGGCTCCCTCCAGGCCACTGACAGCGCAGGGGTCTCCCCAGGACACTGACAGCACATGGCTCCCTCCAGGCCACTGGCAGCATCAGCCTCGCTCCAGAACACTGACAGCGCAGGGCTCGCTCCAGAGCACTGACCGCCCAGGGCTCGCTCCAGTACACTGACAGCATCAGCCTCGCTCCAGAACACTTTCAGAACAGGCTTCGCTCCAGAGCACTTTCAGGGCAGGCCTTGCTCCAGAGCACTGACAGGGCAGGGCTCCCTCCAGAACACTGACAGCTCAGGGGTCTCCCCAGGTCAGTGACCGCACAGGGCTCCCTCCAGGACACTGACAGCACAGGGGTCGCTCCAGGCCACTGACAGCGCAGGGCTCTCCCCAGGCCACTAACAGCGCAGGGGTCTCCCCAGGACACTGACAGCACAGGGGTCTCCCCATGACACTGACAGCGCAGGGCTCTCCCCAGGCCACTGAGAGCACAGGGGTCGATCCAGGACACTGACAGCACAGGGCTCTCCCCAGGCCACTGACAGCGCAGGGGTCTCCCCAGGACACTGACAGCAAAGGGGTCTCCCCAGGCCACAGCGCAGGGGTCTCCCCATGACACTGACAGCACAGGTCTCCCTCCAGGCCACTGACAGCGCAGGGCTCGCTCCAGAACACTGACAGCATCAGCCTCACTCCAGAACACTGACAGCGCAGGGGTCTCCCCAGGACACTGACAGCGCAGGGGGACACTGACAGCACAGGGCTCACTCCAGGACACTGAAAGCGCAGGGGTCTCCCCAGAACACTGACAGCGCAGGGGGACACTGACAGCACAGGGCTCACTCCAGGACACTGACAGCGCAGGGGTCTCCCCAGGACACTGACAGCGCAGGGGGACACTGACAGCGCAGGCTCCCAGCAGGGCTTCTGCAGGATGTTTGCCTGCAGGAATGTGACAGGGAAGGGTCACCCTGGACCGGATCTTCCGGTTCCTGCTGCTGCCTCACCCCCGGGACAGGCGGGTCACAAGAGAAGAAACAGAAGTGCAGCCCCGCCCAGGCCGCGTGTCCAGGGGCACTTCCTATTGACGTGTGTGCTACACCTGTCGTCATGCCTGCGGTCTGTGGGTGTGCCTGTCACCCTCCCTTCACCTTGTCTGTGTGCCTGCTCCCTGTGTGTGTGCCTGCTCCCTGTGTGTGCCTGTCACCCTCCCTTCACCTTGTCTGTGTGCCTGCTCCCTGTGTGTGTGCCTGCTCCCTGTGTGTGTGCCTGTCACCCTCCCTTCACCTTGTCTGTGTGCCTGCTCCCTGTGTGCACCTGCTCCCTGTGTGTGTGTGCTGCACCCTGTGTGTGTGCCTGCTCCTGTGTGTGTCCCTGCTCCCTGTATGTGTCCCTTCTCCCTGCTCCCTGTGTGTGTCCCTGCTCCCTGTGTGTGTCCCTTCTCCCTGTGTGTGTCCCTGCACCCTGTGCGTGCCAGCACCCTGCCTGTGTGCTTGTTTCACCCCAGCTTCACCCTGCCTGCCCCTGTGTTTGTGTCTGCCTGTCCCCTGTGTGTGCGCCTGTACCCTGTGCGTGCACTATGAAGGCACTATATATAAGCGCTACCCCGGGTGTATATGCCTGTTAGAGTGTGCCGGCGCACGTTGCTGCTCGCGTGTGTATCTCAGGAAACGACTCCTAAATCCAGCCTTGGCAAAGCCAATAGGTCGGGCCTTGACAATCTTTAACATCACGCCCTAAGTGTAGCCCTCCATCGCCCCACTGGACTTAATAACTGAAACTCTGTCCCGCCCCCCCCGCCCCCCCAACCCCCCGGGTGGGCGGGGGTGGGGGGGCGAGGTTATATTCTGGTAACGACACAGCGTGCGCTCGGTCTACAATATTGTGACACACACTCCTTGAGAGTGAGAGGACTGACCCGCAGTGGTGGAGGATGGGTGGCGATCACTCCCGAGTCCGTGACGTGTGATCTTGGAGTGAGTGACTGGTGAGGGAGTAACCCCGGCAGTCAGTGTGTTTCAGTGACCGAGGTGATACCAGACACCTGAAGTGAGGTGAAGGGTGGGTGTGGTGCCCGGCGGTGGAAGTGCACAAAGCACAGCTCGTGGGTACCTGGGAACCAGGGGTCAGGGGGACGGGGGTACACCCAGACACGGGGGCGGGGGAGCCTTGGGAGTGAGGACGGAGCCCTCTGCATGTCACTCTTTTTAAAGGCGCAGGTGCATCTCTGAATCACCTGTAAGGCCAGACCTGCCCCGTCTGCTGCGGCGTCATCTTGGTGCGTGATTGAGGCTCCCCGTTTTACTGATTCTTTACAGACACAGAAACCTATTTGTTTTCCTGTCTGTGTTTTTTAATGTGGATAAAAACGGAAATCAGGATCTTTTCAGAGCCGGTCTAAATACATGACTATCAGGCCAATAGCTCTGCGGACTGACAGGTAAGTAGTGTAGGAGGCTGGACTGGCTTGTAGTGAGTACCAAGGGGTACTTGCACCTTGCACCAGGCCCAGTTATCCCTTATTAGTGTATAGGGTGTCTAGCAGCTTAGGCTGATAGATAATGGTAGCTTAGCAGAGCAGCTTAGGCTGAACTAGGAGACGTGTGAAGCTACTACAGTACCACTTAGTGTCATATGCACAATATCATAAGAAAACACAATACACAGTTATACTAAAAATAAAGGTACTTTATTTTTATGACAATATGCCAAAGTATCTTAGAGTGTACCCTCAGTGAGAGGATAGGAAATATACACAAGATATATATACACAATAGCAAAAATATGCAGTATAGTCTTAGAAAACAGTGCAAACAATGTATAGTTACAATAGGATGCAATGGGGAAACATAGGGATAGGGGCAACACAAACCATATACTCCAGAAGTGGAATGCGAACCACGAATGGACCCCAAACCTATGTGACCTCGTAGAGGGTCGCTGGGACTATTAGAAAATAGTGAGAGTTAGAAAAATAACCCTCCCCAAGACCCTGAAAAGTGAGTGCAAAGTGCACCAAAGTTCCCCTAAGGACAAAATAGTCGTGTTAGAGGGAGTATGCAAGGAAAACACAAATCAGCAATGCAACAACGATGGCTTCCTGTCTGAAGGTACCTGTGGAACAAGGGGACCAAGTCCAAAAGTCACAAGCAGCTCGGAGATGGGCAGATGCCCAAGAAATGCCAGCGGTTGGTGCAAAGAAGCTCTTACTAGGCTGAAGAACTGTGAATACTGCAGGAACGACAAGGGCTAGAGACTTCCCCTTTGGAGGATGGATCCCCCACGCCTTGGAGAGTCGTGCAGAAGTGTTTTCCCGCCGGATGGACGCCAACAAGCCTTGCTACACGCAAATCGTGCGTTTGGCGTTTTTGGACGCTGCTGGGGCCCAGGAGGGACCAGGAGGTCGCAAATTGGACCTGAAGAGAGAGGGGACGTCGAGCAAGACAAAGAGCCCTCACTGAAGCAGGTAGCACCCGGAGAAGTGCCAGAAACAGGCACTACGAGGATGCGTGAAACGGTGCTCGCCGAAGTTGCACAAAGGAGTCCCACGTCGCCGGAGACCAACTTAGAAAGTCGTGCAATGCAGGTTAGAGTGCCGTGGACCCAGGCTTGGCTGTGCACACAGGATTTCCGCCGGAAGTGCACAGGGGCCGGAGAAGCTTGCAAAGTCGCGGTTCCCAGCAATGCAGCCCAGCGAGGTGAGGCAAGGACTTACCTCCACCAAACTTGGGCTGAAGAGTCACTGGACTGTGGGGGTCACTTGGACGGTGTCGCTGGATTCGAGGGACCTCGCTCGTCGTGCTGAGAGGAGACCCAAGGGACCGGAGATGCAGCTTTTTGGTGCCTGCGGTTGCAGGGGGAAGATTCCGTCGACCCACGGGAGATTTCTTCGGAGCTTCTGGTGCAGAGAGGAGGCAGACTACCCCCACAGCATGCACAAGCAGGAAAACAGTCGAGAAGGCGGCAGGATCAGCGTTACAGAGTTGCAGTAGTCGTCTTTGCTACTATGTTGCAGGTTTGCAGGCTTCCAGCGCGGTCAGCGGTCGATTCCTTATCAGAAGGTGAAGAGGGAGATGCAGAGGAACTCGGCTGAGCTCATGCATTCGTTATCTAAAGTTTCCCCAGAGCCAGAGACCCTAAATAGCCAGAAAAGAGGGTTTGGCTACCTAGGAGAGAGGAAAGGCTACTAACACCTGAAGGAGCCTATCACAAGGAGTCTCTGATGTCACCTGGTGGCACTGGCCACTCAGAGCAGTCCAGTGTGCCAGCAGCACCTCTGTTTCCAAGATGGCAGAGGTCTGGAGCACACTGGAGGAGCTCTGGACACCTCCCAGGGGAGGTGCAGGTCAGGGGAGTGGTCACTCCCCTTTCCTTTGTCCAGTTTCGCGCCAGAGCAGGGGCTAAGGGGTCCCTGAACCGGTGTAGACTGGCTTATGCAGAATTGGGCACATCTGTGCCCAACAAAGCATTTCCAGAGGCTGGGGGAGGCTACTCCTCCCCTGCCTTCACACCATTTTCCAAAGGGAGAGGGTGTCACACCCTCTCTCAGAGGAAGTTCTTTGTTCTGCCATCCTGGGCCAGGCCTGGCTGGACCCCAGGAGGGCAGATGCCTGTCTGAGGGGTTGGCAGCAGCAGCAGCTGCAGAGAAACCCCAGGAAGGGCAGTCTGGCAGTACCAGGGTCTGTGCTACAGACCACTGGGATCATGGAATTGTACCAACAATGCCAGGATGGCATAGAGGGGGCAATTCCATGATCATAGACATGTTACATGGCCATATTCGGAGTTACCATGGTGAAGCTACATATAGGTAGTGACCTATATGTAGTGCACGCGTGTAATGGTGTCCCCGCACTCACAAAGTTCAGTGAATTGGCTCTGAACAATGTGGGGGCACCTTGGCTAGTGCCAGGGTGCCCTCACACTAAGTAACTTTGCACCTAACCTTTACCAGGTAAAGGTTAGACATATAGGTGACTTATAAGTTACTTAAGTGCAGTGTAAAATGGCTGTGAAATAACGTGGACGTTATTTCACTCAGGCTGCAGTGGCAGGCCTGTGTAAGAATTGTCAGAGCTCCCTATGGGTGGCAAAAGAAATGCTGCAGCCCATAGGGATCTCCTGGAACCCCAATACCCTGGGTACCTCAGTACCATATACTAGGGGATTATAAGGGTGTTCCAGTAAGCCAATGTAATTGTTAAAAATGGTCACTAGCCTGTCAGTGACAATTTGGAAAGAAATGAGAGAGCATAACCACTGAGGTTCTGATTAGCAGAGCCTCAGTGAGACAGTTAGTCACTACACAGGTAACACATACAGGCACACTTATGAGCACTGGGGCCCTGGGTTACCAGGGTCCCAGTGACACATACAACTAAAACAACATATATACAGTGAAAAATGGGGGTAACATGCCAGGCAAGATGGTACTTTCCTACACAACCCCCCCCCCAAACGAAGGACAATAAGACTAGCCATTACCTGATGAGTCTTCATTGTCTAAGTGGAAATATCTGGAGAGTCCATCTGCATTGGAGTGGCTACTCCCAGGTCTATGTTCCACTGTATAGTCCATTCCCTGTAGGGATATGGACCACCTCAATAATTTAGGATTTTCACCTTTCATTTGTTTTAGCCAAAGTAGAGGTTTGTGGTCTGTCTGAACAATGAAGTGAGTGCCAAACAGGTATGGCCTCAACTTCTTCAGAGCCCAGACCACAGCAAAGGCCTCCCTCTCAATGGCAGACCAACGCTTTTCTCTAGGGGTCAACCTTCTACTAATAAAAGCAACAGGTTGATCCTGGCCCTCAGAATTAAGTTGTGATAGGACTGCCCCTACTCCTAATTCAGATGCATCAGTTTGGACATAGAATTTTTTAGAGTAACAAGGGCTTTTCAGGACAGGTGCAGAGCACATGGCCTGCTTCAGCTCCTCAAAAGCTTTCTGACAGTTTGCTGTCCATAATACCTTTTTAGGCATTTTCTTGGATGTGAGGTCATTAAGGGGGGCTGCAATGGAGCCATAGTTCTTAATGAACCTCCTGTAATACCCAGTGAGGCCTAGGAAGGCTCTCACCTGAGTCTGAGTGGTAGGGGGAATCCAATCAATAATAGTTTGGATTTTCCCCTGAAGTGGTGCAATCTGTTCCCCACCAACAAGGTGTCCCAGATAAACCACCTTACCCTGCCCTATCTGGCACTTTGAAGCCTTGATAGTGAGGCCTGCCTTTTGCAGGGCCTCCAAAACTTTCCAAAGGTGGACCAGGTGATCATCCCAGCTGGAGCTAAAGACAGCTATATCATCCAAATATGCTGCACTGAAAGCTTCCAGCCCTTGCAGGACTGTGTTCACCAACCTCTGAAAAGTGGCAGGTGCATTTTTCAAACCAAAAGGCATTACAGTAAACTGGTAATGTCCTCCAATGGTAGAAAATGCAGTCTTAGGTTTAGCATCTTCTGACATTTTGATCTGCCAATACCCTGCAGTCAAATCAAAAGTGCTTAGATACTTGGCAGATGCCAGTGTATCTATTAGCTCATCTGCCCTGGGTATAGGGTGAGCATCTGTTTTGGTTACCAAGTTGAGACCTCTATAGTCTACACAAAACCTCATTTCCTTCTTTCCATCTTTAGAATTGGGTTTTGGTACCAGTACCACAGGAGAAGCCCATGGACTGTCAGAGTGCTCAACCACTCCTAGTTCCAACATCTTCTGAACTTCTTGCTTTATGCAGTCCCTGACATGGTCAGGCTGCCTATAGATCTTACTTTTGACAGGTAAACTGTCTCCAGTATCTATAGTGTGCTCACACCAAGAAGTGGTGCCTGGCACAATGGAGAAGAGTTCTGAAAATTGTCCTAGGAGATTTATGCAATTATCTTTCTGCTCAGCAGTAAGACAATCAGCCAAAACTACACCTTCCACAAGAGCATCTTGTTCTGTGGAAGAGAAGAGATCAGGTAGAGGATCACTGTCTTCTTCCTGTCCCTCATCTGTTGCCATGAGCAGGGTGAGATCAGCCCTGTCATAGTAGGGTTTCAGGCGGTTGACATGGAGCACCCTAAGGGGACTCCTGGCAGTGCCTAAGTCAACCAAGTAGGTGACTTCACCCTTCTTTTCAACAATTGTGTGTGGACCACTCCATTTATCTTGGAGTGCTCTTGGGGCCACAGGCTCCAAGACCCACACTTTCTGCCCTGGTTGGTACTGAACCAAAACAGCCTTCTGATCATGCCATTGCTTCTGGAGCTCTTGGCTGGCCTGAAGGTTTTTACTGGCCTTTTTCATGTACTCAGCCATCCTTGATCTGAGGCCAAGTACATAATCCACAATATCCTGCTTAGGAGCTTTTAAAGGTTGTTCCCAACCCTCCTTTACAAGTGTGAGTGGACCCCTAACAGGGTGTCCAAAAAGAAGTTCAAAGGGGCTGAAGCCCACTCCTTTCTGGGGTACCTCCCTGTAGGCAAAAAGGAGGCATGGTAGAAGGATATCCCATCTCCTGCGGAGTTTTTCAGGGAGTCCCATAATCATGCCTTTGAGAGTTTTATTAAATCTCTCCACCAGTCCATTTGTTTGTGGATGATAGGGTGTTGTGAACTTGTAAGTTACACCACACTCCTTCCACATGGCCTTTAAGTATGCAGACATGAAATTGCTTCCTCTGTCTGATACTACTTCCTTTGGGAAGCCCACCCTGGAAAATATTCCCAGGAGGGCCTTTGCCACTGCAGGAGCTGTAGTGGTCCTTAAAGGAATAGCTTCAGGATATCTTGTGGCATGGTCCACTACCACCAAGATAAACCTATTGCCTGAAGCAGTAGGAGGGTCAAGGGGGCCAACTATGTCAACCCCTACCCTTTCAAAGGGAACCCCAACCACAGGCAGTGGGATAAGGGGTGCCTTTGGAGTGCCACCTGTCTTGCCACTGGCTTGACAGGTTTCACAGGACTTACAAAATTCTTTTGTGTCCTCAGACATCCTAGGCCAATGAAACAGTGGTACCAATCTGTCCCAAGTTTTCATTTGACCCAGGTGCCCAGCTAAGGGAATGTCATGTGCCAGTGTTAGGAGGAACTTTCTGTACTCCTGAGGAATCACTAATCTCCTGGCAGCTCCAGGTTTAGGATCCCTATGCTCAGTGTACAAGAGGTTGTCCTCCCAGTAAACTCTGTGTGAGTCACTGACATCCCCATTAGCCTGTTTGACAGCTTGCTGTCTGAGACCCTCTAATGTGGGACAGGTTTGCTGTGCCACACTCAGCTCCTCTCTGGCAGGCCCCCCTTCACCCAAAAGCTCAGCAGTGTCTGCTTCCAGCTCCTCTGGTGTAGGTTCTCCACAGGGAGGGAATTCTTCTTCCTCAGAAGTTGAATCCACTGTAGAGGGAGGGATAGTAGGAAGTGGTTTGCTTCTACTAGCCCTAGCTTTAGGGAGCACTTGGTCCATTGTTCCAGGATCCAAGCTTCCCTGTCCTTTTTGCTTTTTGGCCTGAGCCCTTGTCAAAGCAAAAATATGCCCTGGGATGCCCAGCATTGCTGCATGGGCCTCCAACTCCACATCTGACCAAGCTGATGTCTCCAAATCGTTCCCTAATAGACAGTCTACAGGTAAATCTGAAGCTACCACAACTTTCTTTGGACCAGATACCCCCCCCCAGTTGAGATTTACAACAGCCATGGGGTGGCTTTGTGTTATGTTGTGAGCATCGGTTACTTGGTACTGGTGTCCAAGTATGTGTTGTTCAGGGTGCACCAGTTTCTCAATCACCATTGTGACACTGGCACCTGTGTCCCTGTAGGCCTGGACCTCAACACCATTTATTAGGGTTAGTTGCTTGTACTTCTCCAAGTTATGGGGGCAAGCAACCAAAGTGGCTAAGTCAATAGCCCCTTCAGAGACTAAAGTAGCCTCTGTGGTCTCCCTAATCAGACCAACCCCAACTAAATTACCAAAAGTGAGCCCAGCTACTCCCTTGGATTGGCTATTAGTAGGTTTGCTCCCACCACCACTGCTATTAGTAGGGACACTAGGTGTAGCAGTAGGGGTTGTAGTGGTAGGAGCTGTGGTGCCTTTCTTTGGACAACTGGGATCTGTTGTCCAATGGCCTTTTATCTTACATAAATAGCACCATGGTTTCTTTTCCTTGTTCTGATTAAAGGAGGATTTGGGCCCACCACCCCCACCAGAGTGTTTTTGTGGGCCTGATGAAGACTCATTTTTAGATTTGTCCCCACCCTTGTCAGAAGACTTACCATCCTTCTTTTTGTTGCCATCTTTGTCACCCCCTGTATGAACTTTTCTGTTCACTCTTGTTCTGACCCATTTGTCTGCCTTCTTTCCCAATTCTTGGGGAGAGGTCAGATCAGAGTCCACCAAGTACTGGTGCAACAAATCAGACACACAATTATTAAGAATATGCTCTCTCAGGATCAAGTTATACAGGCTGTCATAATCAGTAACTTTACTGCCATGTAACCACCCCTCCAAGGCCTTCACTGCCTGGTCAATGAAATCAACCCAGTCTTGTGAAGACTCCTTTTTGGTATCTCTGAACTTTATCCTGTACTGTTCAGTGGTTAAGCCATAACCATCCAGGAGTGCATTCTTAAGAACTTGGAAATTGTTAGCATCATTTTCTTTTACAGTAAGGAGCCTATCCCTACCTTTTCCAGTAAATGATAGCCATAGGATAGCAGCCCACTGCTTTTGAGGGACATCCTGTACAGCACAGGCCCTCTCAAGTGCAGCAAACCACTTGTTAATGTCATCCCCCTCCTTGTAAGGGGGAACTATCTTATGCAGATTCCTGGAATCATGCTCTTTTGCAGGATGACTATGGGGAATACTGCTGCTGCCACCATGGGTATCTAAACCCATTTTCTGTCTTTCCCTCTCTATTTCTAAAGACTGTCTATCCAAATCCAGCTGTTGCTTCTTGAGCTTCAGTCTGGTTTGCTCCACTCTCAATCTATTGAGCTCCCTTTCCAACAATCTGTCATCAGGGTGGGTGGGAGGGACATTTCTAGATACAGAGGTATGATGGGAATGAACAGAAGGAGACCTGTCCCTTACAGAGGGCACCCTAACAGCTTGGCTACCAGTATAATGTGAGAGTACATCATCAGTATGATGTGATTCAACCTCTGTACCAACTATGCTAGACTGTCTAGTAATGGGCAGGCTGAGAAGTTTCTTTCCTGAACCTTTTCCTGGGGGAGTCCCTGGATCAGATTGAGAACCATTAGCTACTTTTTCTACAGATTGGGCACTTATGGCCTTATCCTGTACTCTAAGCATATTAATTAACAGTTCTAAGGAAGGATTCTTCCCTACACTCAAACCTCTCTCTATGCAGAGACTCCTTGCTCCTTTCCAGCTAAGGTGATCATATGCAAGTTTGGACAGTTCAACTTTTTGGCCTGTGCCAGACATTTTTAGAGAGAGTTAAAGTGATAGACAAAGAGAAAAAAGTTTTCAGAACTTTTTGGAAAGACAGAAAAAAACTTTTTAAACTTTTAAGAACTTTTTGAAAGTTTAGAAGTACTTTTCAGCACTTAGAAAAGAGTGAAAAGAGGAAATGCAAAACTTTTTGGCTATGTGTATATACACTGACCTTGTTTTGTATATTTTTCTCTTATGAAAAGTACAATGACAAGAGTGGTAAGTAGTCTCAAGCACTTATCCCACCACTGCACAACCAATGTAGGAGGCTGGACTGGCTTGTAGTGAGTACCAAGGGGTACTTGCACCTTGCACCAGGCCCAGTTATCCCTTATTAGTGTATAGGGTGTCTAGCAGCTTAGGCTGATAGATAATGGTAGCTTAGCAAAGCAGCTCAGGCTGAACTAGGAGACGTGTGAAGCTACTACAGTACCACTTAGTGTCATATGCACAATATCATAAGAAAACACAATACACAGTTATACTAAAAATAAAGGTACTTTATTTTTATGACAATATGCCAAAGTATCTTAGAGTGTACCCTCAGTGAGAGGATAGGAAATATACACAAGATATATATACACAATAGCAAAAATATGCAGTATAGTCTTAGAAAACAGTGCAAACAATGTATAGTTACAATAGGATGCAATGGGGAAACATAGGGATAGGGGCAACACAAACCATATACTCCAGAAGTGGAATGCGAACCACGAATGGACCCCAAACCTATGTGACCTCGTAGAGGGTCGCTGGGACTATTAGAAAATAGTGAGAGTTAGAAAGAATAACCCTCCCCAAGACCCTGAAAAGTGAGTGCAAAGTGCACCAAAGTTCCCCTAAGGACAAAATAGTCGTGTTAGAGGGAGTATGCAAGGAAAACACAAATCAGCAATGCAACAACGATGGCTTCCTGTCTGAAGGTACCTGTGGAACAAGGGGACCAAGTCCAAAAGTCACAAGCAGCTCGGAGATGGGCAGATGCCCAAGAAATGCCAGCGGTTGGTGCAAAGAAGCTCTTACTAGGCTGAAGAACTGTGAATACTGCAGGAACGACAAGGGCTAGAGACTTCCCCTTTGGAGGATGGATCCCCCACGCCTTGGAGAGTCGTGCAGAAGTGTTTTCCCGCCGGATGGACGCCAACAAGCCTTGCTACACGCAAATCGTGCGTTTGGCGTTTTTGGACGCTGCTGGGGCCCAGGAGGGACCAGGAGGTCGCAAATTGGACCTGAAGAGAGAGGGGACGTCGAGCAAGACAAAGGGCCCTCACTGAAGCAGGTAGCACCCGGAGAAGTGCCAGAAACAGGCACTACGAGGATGCGTGAAACGGTGCTCGCCGAAGTTGCACAAAGGAGTCCCACGTCGCCGGAGACCAACTTAGAAAGTCGTGCAATGCAGGTTAGAGTGCCGTGGACCCAGGCTTGGCTGTGCACACAGGATTTCCGCCGGAAGTGCACAGGGGCCGGAGAAGCTTGCAAAGTCGCGGTTCCCAGCAATGCAGCCCAGCGAGGTGAGGCAAGGACTTACCTCCACCAAACTTGGGCTGAAGAGTCACTGGACTGTGGGGGTCACTTGGACGGTGTCGCTGGATTCGAGGGACCTCGCTCGTCGTGCTGAGAGGAGACCCAAGGGACCGGAGATGCAGCTTTTTGGTGCCTGCGGTTGCAGGGGGAAGATTCCGTCGACCCACTGGAGATTTCTTCGGAGCTTCTGGTGCAGAGAGGAGGCAGACTACCCCCACAGCATGCACAAGCAGGAAAACAGTCGAGAAGGCGGCAGGATCAGCGTTACAGAGTTGCAGTAGTCGTCTTTGCTACTATGTTGCAGGTTTGCAGGCTTCCAGCGCGGTCAGCGGTCGATTCCTTATCAGAAGGTGAAGAGGGAGATGCAGAGGAACTCGGCTGAGCTCATGCATTCGTTATCTAAAGTTTCCCCAGAGCCAGAGACCCTAAATAGCCAGAAAAGAGGTTTTGGCTACCTAGGAGAGAGGAAAGGCTACTAACACCTGAAGGAGCCTATCACAAGGAGTCTCTGACGTCACCTGGTGGCACTGGCCACTCAGAGCAGTCCAGTGTGCCAGCAGCACCTCTGTTTCCAAGATGGCAGAGGTCTGGAGCACACTGGAGGAGCTCTGGACACCTCCCAGGGGAGGTGCAGGTCAGGGGAGTGGTCACTCCCCTTTCCTTTGTCCAGTTTCGCGCCAGAGCAGGGGCTAAGGGGTCCCTGAACCAGTGTAGACTGGCTTATGCAGAATTGGGCACATCTGTGCCCAACAAAGCATTTCCAGAGGCTGGGGGAGGCTACTCCTCCCCTGCCTTCACACCATTTTCCAAAGGGAGAGGGTGTCACACCCTCTCTCAGAGGAAGTTCTTTGTTCTGCCATCCTGGGCCAGGCCTGGCTGGACCCCAGGAGGGCAGATGCCTGTCTGAGGGGTTGGCAGCAGCAGCAGCTGCAGAGAAACCCCAGGAAGGGCAGTCTGGCAGTACCAGGGTCTGTGCTACAGACCACTGGGATCATGGAATTGTACCAACAATGCCAGGATGGCATAGAGGGGGCAATTCCATGATCATAGACATGTTACATGGCCATATTCGGAGTTACCATGGTGAAGCTACATATAGGTAGTGACCTATATGTAGTGCACGCGTGTAATGGTGTCCCCGCACTCACAAAGTTCAGTGAATTGGCTCTGAACAATGTGGGGGCACCTTGGCTAGTGCCAGGGTGCCCTCACACTAAGTAACTTTGCACCTAACCTTTACCAGGTAAAGGTTAGACATATAGGTGACTTATAAGTTACTTAAGTGCAGTGTAAAATGGCTGTGAAATAACGTGGACGTTATTTCACTCAGGCTGCAGTGGCAGGCCTGTGTAAGAATTGTCAGAGCTCCCTATGGGTGGCAAAAGAAATGCTGCAGCCCATAGGGATCTCCTGGAACCCCAATACCCTGGGTACCTCAGTACCATATACTAGGGGATTATAAGGGTGTTCCAGTAAGCCAATGTAAATTGGTAAAATTGGTCACTAGCCTGTCAGTGACAATTTGGAAAGAAATGAGAGAGCATAACCACTGAGGTTCTGATTAGCAGAGCCTCAGTGAGACAGTTAGTCACTACACAGGTAACACATACAGGCACACTTATGAGCACTGGGGCCCTGGGTTACCAGGGTCCCAGTGACACATACAACTAAAACAACATATATATAGTGAAATATGGGGGTAACATGCCAGGCAAGATGGTACTTTCCTACAAGTAGCTTAAAACATAAAGGCATTTTAATAATGATGCTTAAATATGCCGAACATTGACGCTAAACGTTTCATATCTTATGAAGTGTTTTGATTTATCATCTACGGGTCTTAAAATTCCAATAGGAACGTACATTTTTTCACAAAACCTAAAATAAATAAAGATAAATACAGATGAAATCAGCAAAAAAAAATATTTGGCGACGAGGAGGACTCATTCCGTGCGCACTAATTACACACACAGGAGGGGATGCGGGGGGGCAAGGCTGGGGGGCGGTTCTTTGCAGGGGTCCCCGCGGCCCTGGGGCTGTTACTAACATTACTTGGAGCAAACACGGAAGTAATTGAGCCCTCAGTGTGGGTGAGGTCGATCTGAACCAACAGCTCTTGTTTCAGGAGCTCAGAAGGCCTTAAATAAAGAACACACCGTGGGGTGTGTCTGTCTGTAGTAGCGGGTGACGACCCCTTCATCGCACCCTGATGGCTACTGACAGGGGCTCTGTGGCCAGTGCGGAGCAGCACCGAGGACCACGTGCCACGATCCAGCATGACCCACAGTGTTATTTGTTGATTACATTTTTAAAGTTGGGTCTCTAGAGAACAAGGTACCGCGCTATTCACACGCTCTGCAGGCCCGGGTGATCCCCAGACTGTCCGAGGAGCTGGCAATCTAGGAAGGAAATATCTGCGAAAAGGCGATGGTGGCTAAGCCTTCACCGAAGACGGCATTGCCCCATCACTCAAGAGCTCAGATTAACAATCAGACCCCCCCCCCCCCCCCCCCCGGCCCACTGAGTTCTTCTCCCATACCACTCCTCACCAGGGGTGTAGCGTCAGGTTTTTTTGGGGTGTTGCATCCCCTAATAAATGCATTTTTTGATAAATAGTTGTGTACAGGTGCTTTCAGATGGGTGTTGTGAGATGTCAGTCGGATTTCACCAGGAATGTGTACATACACACAGACAAAAAGCGCACGCGCATTATATCTGTGATTTGAAAGTCCTTAAAATGTTGGTTATTTTTACAAAATATTGTGTTTATCTCTTCCCAGCCCGCATTCCTCTCCCTTTCCACTGCCCCATGGGCCCCTCTCATGCACCCTGCTTGTATAATGTATTTAAACATTCTTTGCTGGCCTGATTGCTGGAAAGTTTGAGGCTTACAGCCCCTCCAATCTTACTGACAAGTCACGCCCCTGCCACGACCTCTCCCCGGACTTCTGCTATAAATGCTGAGATAATCCGCTCTCCGGCACTTATTCTCATGCAGCGAGCTGAAGGGAGTTCACTGATGCGGACACAAAGTGATACTTCATGGAATCATTGCCACGGTAGGGGATGCCCGCCCCCTCCTGGCACACACTGTGATTCCCCCTCTCTCCCTGTGCCACAGGGGGGTGAGGGGGCAGTAGTCGGTGCCCAGTGACCCAAGAGAGAGAGTTAGACCTTTAATTTGTGATGTTTTATCACTGATAAGATTAGGGACTGAGTATACTTTCACCAGCACCATTTCATGGTGCACTGCCTCTGCTTCCCTCCAGGGGGAGCTCGTGGTGTTTTAATAGGTGTAAGGAAGTGACTATACTTTCACCAGCAGCATTTCATGGTGCGCTGCCTCTTCTTCCCTCCAGGGGGAGCTCGTGGTGTTTTAACAAGTGTAAGGAAGTGAGTAAACTTTCACCAGCAGTTTTTCATGGTGCACTGCCTCTCTTTCCCTCTGGGGGGAGCTGGTGGTGCCAGTTGTAATGAAGTGAGTATACTTTCACCAGCAGCATTTCATGGTGCACTGTCTCTCCTTCCCTCCAGGGGGAGCTTGTGGTGTTTTACCAGTTCTAATGAAGTGAGTAAACATTCACCAGCAGCATTTTATGGTGCACTGTCTCTCCTTCCCTCCAGGGGGAGCTTGTGGTGCTTTACCAGTTCTAATGAAGTGAGTAAACTTTCACCAGCAGCATTTCATGGTGCACTGCCTCCCCTTTCCCCTAGGGGGAGCTTGTGCTGTTTTACCAGTTGTAATTAAGTGAGTAACCTTTCACCGCCAGCATTTCATGGTGCACTCTCTCTCCTTTCCTCCAGGGGGAGCTCCACAAACACTGCGCATCTGCACATGAAGTGGAACTGCACAGCTACAAGGAGTATGTCATACGGCCGCTGCTGCACGAGCCCCCTAGGAATGCCACCCCCTGCGGCTGGGCACCCTTTGGTGAGTACTGCAGGGCACGAGCCAGTGATGGTACAGTCAAGGTGGCTAATGGAGGCTGGTGTGTCATGGTGCGTGGGTGAACATGTGAACATGTGAACGTGTGAAGAAGCGTGTTATGTGTGGAGGAATCTGGCATGTGGGATTGTGTGGTGTGTGGAGGCTTGAAACGTTGTGGTGATTGGCAGAATGTACTGTGAAGCATCACATAATGTGGCATAGTCTGGTGTTTTGTAGTGGTGTGTGAGTCACTGATTGTGGTATCTGGAGGTATGCAAAGGCGTAGTGAGTGGCAGAGTGTGCAGTGAAGCATCACATTGTGCGGCATAGTCTGCGGGATTGTAGTGGTGTGTGTGGCTGATAGTGGTATGTGGAGGTTTTCAAAGGTGTGGTGAGCGACAGACTACTGTAAAGCATCACTAAGTTTGGCATAGTCTAGTGGTTTATAGTGGTGTGTATGTGGCTGATTGTGGTATATGGAAGCATGTGAAGGTATGGTGATTGTCAGAGTGTACTGTGAAGGACCACAGTGTGGCATAATCTGGTGGTTTTTTAGTGGTGCACGTTTGGCTGATTGTGGTATGTGGAGCCATGTGAAGGTGTACTTGGCAGAGTGTACTGTGAATCATCACATAGTGTGGCATTGTCTATGTGGTTGTAGTGCTGTGCGTCTGTGTCTGGTGTGTGGAAGTATGCAAGGACGTGGTGACTGGCAGAGTGTACTGTGAAACATCATAGTGTGGCATAGTCTGGGGGATTGTAGTGGTGTGTGTGGATGATTGAGTATACTGTGAAGCATCACAGTAGTCCACTTTCTGGAGAGTAGTGTGGTTCTGATGCAGGAGGAATGGTCCCTCTTGTCTAGCCTGAAGGCAGTAGTCACTTCATGGAGAGTAGTGTTGTGGTGTTGGCGCAGGAGGAGTGGGTCCTCTCAGCTAGCCTGCAGTAACTAGTCCTTTTCATGGAGAGCAGTGTGGTGGTGTTGGCGCAGGAGGAGTGGGTCCTCTCAGCTAGCCTGCAGTAACTAGTCCTTTTCATGGAGAGCAGTGTGGTGGTGTTGGCGCAGGAGGAGTGGGTCCTCTCAGCTAGCCTGCAGTAACTAGTCCTTTTCATGGAGAGCAGTGTGGTGGTGTTGGCGCAGGAGGAGTGGGTCCTCTCAGCTAGCCTGCAGTAACTAGTCCTTTTCATGGAGAGCAGTGTGGTGGTGTTGGCGTAGGAGGAGTGGGTCCTCTTAGCTAGCCTGCAGTAACTAGTCCTTTTCATGGAGAGCAGTGTGGTGGTGTTGGCGCAGGAGGAGTGGGCCCTCTCAGCTAGCCTGCAGTAACTAGTCCTTTTCATGGAGAGCAGTGTGGTGGTGTTGGCGCAGGAGGAGTGGGTCCTCTCAGCTAGCCTGCAGTAACTAGTCCTTTTCATGGAGAGCAGTGTGGTGGTGTTGGTGCAGGAGGAGTGGGCCCTCTCAGCTAGACTGCAGCCAGTTGTCACTTCATGGAGAGCTGTGTGGTGGTGTTGGTGCAGGAGTAATGGTCCCTCTTAGCTAGCCTGCAGCCAGTAGTCACTTCATGGAGAGCTGTGTGGTGGTGTTGGTGCAGGAGTAATGGTCCCTCTTAGCTAGCCTGCAGCCAGTTGTCACTTCATGGAGAGCTGTGTGATGTTGGTGTAGGAGGAATGGTCCCTCTTGGCTAGACTGCAGCCAGTTGTCACTTCATGGAGAGCAGTGTGGTGGTGTTGGCGCAGAAGGAGTGGGCCCTCTCAGCTAGCCTGCAGTAACTAGTCCTTTTCATGGAGAGTAGTGTCGTGGTGTTGGCGCAGGAGGAGTGGGTCCTCTCAGCTAGCCTGCAGTAACTAGTCCTTTTCATGGAGAGCAGTGTGGTGGTGTTGGCGCAGGAGGAGTGGGCCCTCTCAGCTAGACTGCAGCCAGTTGTCACTTCATGGAGAGCTGTGTGGTGGTGTTGGTGTAGGAGGAATGGTCCCTCTTGGCTAGCCTGCAGCCAGGAGTCACTCACTGGAGAGCAGTGTGATGTTGGTGTAGGAGGAATGGTCCCTCTTGGCTAGCCTGCAGCCAGTAGTCACTTCCTGGAGAGCAGTGTGATGTTGGTGTAGGAGGAATGGTCCCTCTTGGCTAGACTGCAGCCAGTAGTCACTCCCTGGAGAGCGGTGTGATGTTGGTGTAGGAGGAATGGTCCCTCTTGGCTAGCCTGCAGCCAGGAGTCACTCACTGGAGCGCAGTGTGATGTTGGTGTAGGAGGAATGGTCCCTCTTGGCTAGCCTGCAGCCAGTAGTCACTTCCTGGAGAGCAGTGTGATGTTGGTGTAGGAGGAGTGGTCCCTCTCAGCTAGACTGCAGCCAGTTGTCACTTCATGGAGAGCTGTGTGGTGATGTTGGTGTAGGAGGAATGGTCCCTCTTGGCTAGACTGCAGCCAGTAGTCACTTGATGGAGCGCGGTGTGGTGGTGTTGGTGTAGGAGGAATGGTCCCTCTTGGCTAGCCTGCAGCCAGTAGTCACTTCATGGAGCGCGGTGTGGTGTTGTTAATGCAGGAGGAATGGTCCCTCTTGGCTAGCCTGCAGCCAGTAGTCACTTCATGGAGAGTGGTGCGGTAGTGTTGCTGCAGGCCTTCATTGTATAAGTCTCTCAGTAGCAGGGTAAATACTCCCATCATCACACTTGGAAGTAATTGGCAAACTCGGGATTGTTTTGTATTAGTTGTAAAACTAGACATAAGTGAATGAGGGCTGGTATGAGATTGAAACTCTATTACTCATGGCTCGAGGTGACATTCAGAGCGCACTCTTACCTCTGCTGTCCTGTGGCAGGATCTCACCTGCAGGAGGAAGTGTTATCCAGCAGGGGGCAGTGTGTGATGCCTCACCTTGGCACACTCAGAGGCCAGCGGCCTATTGAGAAGAGCATAAGAGTGTGTTCTTGTGTATTTTCAGATAAGAAGAACTACAAGCAGCTTCTAGGAGCCCTGGACTACTCCTTCCTGTGCGCTTATGCTGTTGGAATGTATCTCAGGTGAGCTTCAGTACTTCACCCTTCCACTTATGCTATTGATCCATACCTAACATGAGCATTGGTACTCCCACCTGTCCAGGTATAGTATTGGTGTGTACCAAAGGCAAGTATCTTAACTTCCACCTGTCCAAGTATACTGTTAGTATGTATCTCAGGTGAGCACCTGTTCTCCCAAGTGTCCAAGTATACTGTTAGTATGTACCTAATGTGACCATCTGTACTCCCACCTGTCCAGGTATACTCTTAGTATCTACCAAATGTGAGCATCTCTACTCCCACCTGTCCAGGTATACTGTTAGCATGTACCTACGGTGAGCATCTGTTCTCCCAAGTGTCCAAGTATACTGTTAGTATGTGTAGGAAAGTACCATCTTGCCTGGCATGTTACCCCCATTTTTCACTGTATATATGTTGTTTTAGTTGTATGTGTCACTGGGACCCTGCCAGCCAGGGCCCCAGTGCTCATAAGTGTGCCTGAATGTGTTACCTGTGTTATGACTAACTGTCTCACTGAGGCTCTGCTATCCAGAACCTCAGTGGTTATGCTCTCTCATTTCTTTCAAATTGTCACTAACAGGCTAGTGACCAATTTTACCAATTTACATTGGCTTACTGGAACACCCTTATAATTCCCTAGTATATGGTACTGAGGTACCCAGGGTATTGGGGTTCCAGGAGATCCCTATGGGCTGCAGCATTTCTTTTGCCACCCATAGGGAGCTCTGACAATTCTTACACAGGCCTGCCACTGCAGCCTGAGTGAAATAACGTCCACGTTATTTCACAGCCATTTTACACTGCACTTAAGTAACTTATAAGTCACCTATATGTCTAACCTTTACCTGGTAAAGGTTAGGTGCAAAGTTACTTAGTGTGAGGGCACCCTGGCACTAGCCAAGGTGCCCCCACATTGTTCAGGGCAAATTCCCCGGACTTTGTGAGTGCGGGGACACCATTACACGCGTGCACTACACATAGGTCACTACCTATGTGTAGCTTGACAATGGTAACTCCGAATATGGCCATGTAACATGTCTATGATCATGGAATTGCCCCCTCCATGCCATCCTGGCATAGTTGGCACAATCCCATGATCCCAGTGGTCTGTAGCACAGACCCTGGTACTGCCAAACTGCCTTTTCAGGGGTTTCACTGCAGCTGCTGCTGCTGCCAACCCCTCAGACAGGTTTCTGCCCTCCTGGGGTCCAGCCAGGCTTGTCCCAGGATGGCAGAACAAAGGACTTCCTCTGAGAGAGGGTGTTACACCCTCTCCCTTTGGAAAATGGTGTGAAGGCAGGGGAGGAGTAGCCTCGCCCAGCCTCTGGAAATGCTTTCATGGGCACAGATGGTGCCCATTTCTGCATAAGCCAGTCTACACCGGTTCAGGGACCCCTCAGCCGTGCTCTGGCGCGAAACTGGACAAAGGAAAGGGGAGTGACCACTCCCCTGACCTGCACCTCCCCTGGGAGGTGCCCAGAGCTCCTCCAGTGTGCTCCAGACCTCTGCCATCTTGGAAACAGAGGTGCTGCTGGCACACTGGACTGCTCTGAGTGGCCAGGGCCAGCAGGTGACGTCAGAGACTCCTTCTGATAGGCTCCTTCAGGTGTTAGTAGCCTTTCCTCTCTCCTAGGTAGCCAAACCCTCTTTTCTGGCTATTTAGGGTCTCTGTCTCTGGGGAAACTTTAGATAACGAATGCATGAGCTCAGCCGAGTTCCTCTGCATCTCCCTCTTTACCTTCTGATAAGGAATCGACCGCTGACCGCGCTGGAAGCCTGCAAACCTGCAACATAGTAGCAAAGACGACTACTGCAACTCTGTAACGCTGATCCTGCCGCCTTCTCGACTGTTTTCCTGCTTGTGCATGCTGTGGGGGTAGTCTGCCTCCTCTCTGCACCAGAAGCTCCGAAGAAATCTCCCGTGGGTCGACGGAATCTTCCCCCTGCAACCGCAGGCACCAAAAAGCTGCATTACCGGTCCCTTGGGTCTCCTCTCAGCACGACGAGCGAGGTCCCTCGAATCCAGCGACACCGTCCAAGTGACCCCCACAGTCCAGTGACTCTTCAGTCCAAGTTTGGTGGAGGTAAGTCCTTGCCTCCCCACGCCAGACTGCATTGCTGGGAACCACGACTTTTGCAGCTACTCCGGCCTCTGTGCACTTCCGGCGGAAATCCTTTGTGCACAGCCAAGCCTGGGTCCACGGCACTCTAACCTGCATTGCATGACTTTCTAAGTTGGTCTCCGGCGACGAGGGACTCCTTTGTGCAACTTCGGGTGAGCACCGTTTCACTCTTCTTCGTAGTGCCTGTTCCGGCACTTCTGCGGGTGCTGCCTGCTTCTGAGAGGGCTCCTTGTCTTGCTCGACGCCCCCTCTGTCCCCAGACGCAATTGGCGATATCCTGGTCCCTCCTGGGCCACAGCAGCATCCAAAAACCCTAACCGCACGATTTGCAGCTAGCAAGGCTTGTTGGCGGTCTTTCAGCGGGAAAACACTTCTGCACAACTCTCCACGGCGTGGGGGATCCATCCTCCAAAGGGGAAGTCTCTAGCCCTTGTCGTTCCTGCAGAATCCTCAGCTTCTACTGTCCAGTAGCAGCTTCTTTGCACCCACAGCTGGCATTTCCTGGGCATCTGCCCATCTCCGACTTGCTTGTGACTTTTGGACTTGGTCCCCTTGTTCCACAGGTACCCTCGACTGGAAATCCATTGTTGTTGCATTGCTGGTTTGTGTCTTTCCTGCAGAATTCCCCTATCACAACTTCTTTGTCCTTTTGGGAACTTTAGTGCACTTTGCACTCACTTTTCAGGGTCTTGGGGTGGGCTATTTTTCTAACCCTCACTATTTTCTAATAGTCCCAGCGACCCTCTACAAGGTCACATAGGTTTGGGGTCCATTCGTGGTTCGCATTCCACTTTGGGAGTATATGGTTTGTGTTGCCCCTATCCCTATGTGTCCCCATTGCATCCTATTGTAACTATACATTGTTTGCACTGTTTTCTAATACTATTACTGCATATTTTGGTATTGTGTACATATATCTTGTGTATATTTGCTATCCTCATACTGAGGGTACACTCTGAGATACTTTGGCATATTGTCATAAAAATAAAGTACCTTTATTTTTAGTATATCTGTGTATTGTGTTTTCTTATGATATTGTGCAAGTGACATTAGTGGTACTGTAGGAGCTTCACTCGTCTCCTAGTTCAGCCTAAGCTGCTCTGCTAAGCTACCATTATCTATCAGCCTATGCTGCTAGACACCCTATACACTAATAAGGGATAACTGGGCCTGGTGCAAGGTGTAAGTACCCCTTGGTACTCACTACAAGCCAGTCCAGCCTCCTACAGTATGTACCTAATGTGAGCATCTGTACTCCTACCTGTCAAAGTATACTGTTAGTGTGTACTCCTGTGAGCATCTGTACTCCCACCTGTCCAAGTATACTGTTAGGAAGTACCTCCAGTGAGCTTCTGTACTCCCACCTTTCCAGGTATATGGTTGGTATCTACCTAATGTGAGCAAAGTATACTGTTAGTATGTAGCTAAGGTGAGCATCTGTACTCCCACCTGAGCAGGTATACTGTTAGTGTGTACCTACAGTGAGCATCTGTACTCCTACTTGTTCAAGTGCACTTTTAGTATGCACCTATGATGAGCATTTGTACTCCCAATGGTCCAGTTATACTGTTGGTATGTACTTATAGTGAGCATCTAAACTCCCTCCTGTCCATGTATACTGTTAGTATGTACCTAATGTGAGCATCTGTACTCCCACCTGTCCAGATATACTGTTAGTATCTACCAAATTTGAGCATCTCTACTCCTACCTGTCCAAGTATACTGTTAGTATGTACTCCTGTGAGCATCTGTACTCCCACCTGTCCAGGTATACTGTTAGTAAGTACCTCCAGTGAGCTTCTGTACTCCCACCTTTCCAGGTATATGGTTGGTATCTATCTAATGTGAGCATCTCTACTCTCACCTGTCCAGGTGTACTGTTAGTATGTACGTACGGTGAGCATTTGTACTCCCACCTGTCCAGGTATACTGTTGGTATGTACCTCCAGTGAACAACTGTACTCCCACCTGTCCAAGTATACTGTTAGTGCATATACCTACAGTGAACATCTGTATTCCCTCTTGCCCAAGTATACTGTTAGTATGTACCTACAGTGAGTATCTTTACTCCCACCTGTCCAGGTATACTGTTAGTATGTACCTACGGTGAGCATCTGTACTCCCACCTGTCCAGGTATACTGTTGGTGTGTACTCCTGTGAGCATCTGTACTCCCACCTGTCCAGGTATACTGTTAGTAAGTACCTCTGGTGAGCTTCTGTACTCCCACCTTTCCAGGTATACTGTTGGTATCTACCTAATGTGAGAATATGTACTCCCACCTGTCCAGGTATACTGTTAGTATCTACCAAATTTGAGCATCTCTACTCCTACCAGTCCAGGTGTACTGTTAGTATGTACCTACGGTGAGCATCTGTACTTCCACCTGTCCAGGTGTACTGTTAGTACGTACGTACAGTGAGTATCTGTACTTTCACCTGTCCAGGTATACTGTTGGTATGTACCTCCAGTGAGCAACTGTACTCCCACCTGTCCAAGTATACTGTTAGTGCATATACCTACAGTGAGCTTCTGTATTCCCTCTTGCCCAAGTATACTGTTAGTATGTACATATGGTGAGCATCTGTACTCCCGCCTGTCCAGGTATAATGTTAGGATTTTTTTGTCCTTCTCATACCTTGTCACCTCACCTTCGCAGTTTTTGAGCTTGCTGTTCCTTGCTACCTGCTCTGTTGCAAGTCTTGTTGCTGTGTCACCTCCTATATGACATGTTCTCCTATATCTTTGTCCTCACAGTGGCATCATCGGAGAGCGGTTACCAATTCGATACTACCTCTCCTTCGGCATGGTCTCAAGCGGCTTCTTCACGGCTTTCTTTGGACTCGGCTATTTTTATAAAATACACAACCTCTGGTTTTACATCATTGCCCAGGTGAGCCTGTTGCTGTGTCTCCTATACCTGAAGCGGTGTTTGGCCTGCCTGCTGCTGTGTAACCCTTGCCTGCACTGTGTAACTCTTGCCTGTCTGCTGCTGTCCTGCCTGCCGCTGTGTTACCCATTCCTGCACTGTGTAATCCTTGCCAGCGCTGTGTAATCCTTGCCTGCCGCTGTGTAATCCTTGCCTGCCGCTGTGTAGCCCTTGCCTGCCGCTGTGTAACCCTTTCCTGCCGCTGTGTAACCCTTTCCTGCCGCTGTGTAACCCTTGCCTGCCTGCTGCTGGCCTGCCTGCCGCTGTGTTACTCTTGCCTGCGCTGTGTAACCCTTGCCTGCGCTGGGTAACCCTTGCCTGCCGCTGTGTAACGCTTGCCTGCCGCTGTGTAACCCTTGCCTGCTGCTGTGTAACCCTTGCCTGCTGCTGTGTAACCCTTGCCTGCTGCTGTGTAACCCTTGTTTGTTGCTGTGTAACCCTTGTCTGCCGCTGTGTAACCCTTGCCTGCGGCTGTGTAGCCTTTGCCTGCCGCTGTGTAACCCTTACCTGCCGCTGTTTAACCTTTGCCTGCTGCTGTGTAATCCTTGCCTTCGGCTGTGTAGCCTTTGCCTGCCGCTGTGTAACCTTACCTGCCGCTGTGTAACCCTTACCTGCCGCTGTGTAACCCTTGGCTGCCGCTATGTAACCCTTGCCTGCTGCTGTGTAACCCTTGCCTACTGCTGTGTAACCCTTGCCTACTGCTGTGTAACCCTTTCCTGCCGCTGTGTAACCCTTGCCTGCCGCTGTGTAACCCTTGCCTACAGCTGTGTAACCCTTGCCTGCTGGTGTGTAACCCTTGCCTGCCACTGTGTAGCCCTTGCCTGCCGCTGTGTAACCCTTGCCTGCAGCTGTGTAACCCTTGCCTGCAGCTGTGTAACCCTTACCTGCCGCTGTGTAATCCTTGCCAGCGCTGTGTAATCCTTGCCTGCCGCTGTGTAGCCCTTGCCTGCCGCTGTGTAACCCTTGCCTGCTGCTGCGTAACCCTTGCCTGCCGCTGTGTAACCCTTGCCTGCAGCTGTGTAACCCTTGTCTGCCGCTGTGTAACCCTTGTCTGCCGCTGTGTAACCCTTGTCTGCCGCTGTGTAACCCTTACCTGCTGCTGTGTAATCCTTGCCAGCGCTGTGTAATCCTTGCCTGCCGCTGTGTAACGCTTGCCTGCCGCTGTGTAACCTTGCCTGCTGCTGTGTAACCCTTGCCTGCTGCTGTGTAACCCTTGTTTGTTGCTGTGTAACCCTTGTCTGCCGCTGTGTAACCCTTGCCTGCGGCTGTGTAGCCTTTGTCTGCCGCTGTGTTACCTTACCTGCCGCTGTGTAACCCTTACCTGCCGCTGTGTAACCCTTGGCTGCCGCTGTGTAACCCTTGCCTGCTGCTGTGTAACCCTTGCCTGCTGCTGTGTAACCCTTGCCTGCCGCTGTGTAACCCTTGTCTGCCGCTGTGTAACCCTTGCCTGCTGCTGTGTAACCTTTGCCTACTGCTGTGTAACCCTTGCCTGCCGCTGTGTAACCCTTGCCTGCCGCTGTGTAGCCCTTGCCTGCCGCTGTGTAACCCTTGGCTGCCGCTGTGTAACCCTTGCCTGCTGCTGTGTAACCCTTGCCTGCTGCTGTGTAACCCTTGCCTGCCGCTGTGTAACCCTTGTCTGCCGCTGTGTAACCCTTGCCTGCTGCTGTGTAACCTTTGCCTACTGCTGTGTAACACTTGCCTGCCGCTGTGTAACCCGTGCCTGCCGCTGTGTAACCCTTGTCAACTACTGTCTCGTCCATTGGTTGCTATGTTGAGCTGCTGCTAATGTCCCTCCCTTTGCAGGTACAGACTGGGCGTCAAAAGAGGCCCTCGCTAAATGTTCTTAGTAGCCTTACGCCTTCCTCCATTCACGCCCTCTCTCATTGCATCCATCAGTTTGCTACCTTACTCCTTTTCTCTCCTCTTTTTCTTTCTATCTTTCACAACCCTTGCCTACAGCTGTGTAACCCTTGCCTGCTGGTGTGTAACCCTTGCCTGCCACTGTGTAGCCCTTGCCTGCCGCTCTGTAACCCTTGCCTGCAGCTGTGTAACCCTTGTCTGCCGCTGTGTAGCCCTTGCCTGCCGCTGTGTAACCCTTGCCTGCTGCTGCGTAACCCTTGCCTGCCGCTGTGTAACCCTTGCCTGCAGCTGTGTAACCCTTGTCTGCCGCTGTGTAACCCTTGTCTGCCGCTGTGTAACCCTTGTCTGCCGCTGTGTAACCCTTACCTGCTGCTGTGTAATCCTTGCCAGCGCTGTGTAATCCTTGCCTGCCGCTGTGTAACGCTTGCCTGCCGCTGTGTAACCTTGCCTGCTGCTGTGTAACCCTTGCCTGCTGCTGTGTAACCCTTGTTTGTTGCTGTGTAACCCTTGTCTGCCGCTGTGTAACCCTTGCCTGCGGCTGTGTAGCCTTTGTCTGCCGCTGTGTTACCTTACCTGCCGCTGTGTAACCCTTACCTGCCGCTGTGTAACCCTTGGCTGCCGCTGTGTAACCCTTGCCTGCTGCTGTGTAACCCTTGCCTGCTGCTGTGTAACCCTTGCCTGCTGCTGTGTAACCCTTGCCTGCCGCTGTGTAACCCTTGCCTGCCGCTGTGTAGCCCTTGCCTGCCGCTGTGTAGCCCTTGCCTGCCGCTGTGTAGCCCTTGCCTGCAGCTGTGTAACCCTTGTCTGCCGCTGTGTAATCCTTGCCAGCGCTGTGTAATCCTTGCCTGCCGCTGTGTAGCCCTTGCCTGCTGCTGTGTAACCCTTGTCTGCTGGTGTGTAACCCTTGCCTACAGCTGTGTAACACTTGCCTGCCGCTGTGTAACCCGTGCCTGCCGCTGTGTAACCCTTGTCAACTACTGTCTCGTCCATTGGTTGCTATGTTGAGCTGCTGCTAATGTCCCTCCCTTTGCAGGTACAGACTGGGCGTCAAAAGAGGCCCTCGCTAAATGTTCTTAGTAGCCTTACGCCTTCCTCCATTCACGCCCTCTCTCATTGCATCCATCAGTTTGCTACCTTACTCCTTTTCTCTCCTCTTTTTCTTTCTATCTTTCACTTCTCTGATTTCTTCTATTCCTCTCTCCTTATCTCTCTCTTGAAGCTGCCACTCCTCCTGCTCCAATTAAACAGAATGGTCCTGATTAACAAAGGTAAACTTATACCAAAAGTCTAACTTTTCTAGTAGTTGTAGGAGGCTGGACTGGCTTGTAGTGAGTACCAAGGGGTACTTACACCTTGCACCAGGCCCAGTTATCCCTTATTAGTGTATAGGGTGTCTAGCAGCATAGGCTGATAGATAATGGTAGCTTAGCAGAGCAGCTTAGGCTGAACTAGGAGACGAGTGAAGCTCCTACAGTACCACTAATGTCACTTGCACAATATCATAAGAAAACACAATACACAGATATACTAAAAATAAAGGTACTTTATTTTTATGACAATATGCCAAAGTATCTCAGAGTGTACCCTCAGTATGAGGATAGCAAATATACACAAGATATATGTACACAATACCAAAAATATGCAGTATAGTCTTAGAAAACAGTGCAAACAATGTATAGTTACAATAGGATGCAATGGGGACACATAGGGATAGGGGCAACACAAACCATATACTCCAAAAGTGGAATGCGAACCACAAATGGACCCCAAACCTATGTGACCTTGTAGAGGGTTGCTGGGACTATTAGAAAATAGTGAGGGTTAATAAAATAGCCCACCCCAAGACCCTGAAAAGTGAGTGCAAAGTGCACTAAAGTTCCCCAAAGGACATAGAAGTCGTGATAGGGGAATTCTGCAGGAAAGACACAAACCAGCAATGCAACAACAATGGATTTCCAGTCGAGGGTACCTGTGGAACAAGGGGACCAAGTCCAAAAGTCACAAGCAAGTCGGAGATGGGCAGATGCCCAGGAAATGCCAGCTATGGGTGCAAAGAAGCTGCTACTGGACAGTAGAAGCTGAGGATTCTGCAGGAACGACAAGGACTAGAGACTTCCCCTTTGGAGGATGGATCCCCCACGCCGTGGAGAGTCGTGCAGAAGTGTTTTCCCGCCGAAAGACCGCCAACAAGCTTTGCTAGCTGCAAATCATGCGGTTAGGGTTTTTGGATGCTGCTGTGGCCCAGGAGGGACCAGGATGTCGCCAATTGCGTCTGGGGACAGAGGGGGTGTCGAGCAAGACAAGGAGCCCTCTCAGAAGCAGGCAGCACCCGCTGTTGTGCCGGAACAGGCACTACAAAGAAGAGTGAAACAGTGCTCACCCGAAGTTGCACAAAGGAGTCCCACGTCGCCAGAGACCAACTTAGAAAGTTGTGCAATGCAGGTTAGAGTGCCGTGGACCCAGGCTTGGCTGTGCACAAAGGATTTCCGCCGGAAGTGCACAGAGGCCGGAGTAGCTGCAAAAGTCACGGTTCCCAGCAATGCAGTCTGGCGTGGGGAGGCAAGGACTTACCTCCACCAAACTTGGACTGAAGAGTCACTGGACTGTGGGAGTCACTTGGACACAGTTGCTGGATTCAAGGGACCTCGCTCGTCGTGCTGAGAGGAGACCCAGGGGACCGGTGATGCAGTTCTTTGGTGCCTGCGGTTGCAGGGGGAAGATTCCGTCGACCCACGGGAGATT
Source organism: Pleurodeles waltl (assembly GCF_031143425.1). Lineage (NCBI taxonomy): Eukaryota > Metazoa > Chordata > Amphibia > Caudata > Salamandridae > Pleurodeles > Pleurodeles waltl. Next base: position 1,534,583,503 of record NC_090447.1, on the reverse strand, counting down.
TCTTCGGAGCTTCTAGTGCAGAGAGGAGGCAGACTACCCCCACAGCATGGACCACCAGGAAAACAGTTGAGAAGGCGGCAGGATCAGCGTTACAGAGTTGCAGTAGTCGTCTTTGCTACTTTGTTGCAGTTTTGCAGGCTTCCAGCGCGGTCAGCAGTCGATTCCTTGGCAGAAGGTGAAGAGAGAGATGCAGAGGAACTCTGATGAGCTCTTGCATTCGTTATCTAAGGAAATCCCCAAAGCAGAGACCCTAAATAGCCAGAAAAGAGGCTTTGGCTACTTAGGAGAGAGGATAGGCTAGCAACACCTGAAGGAGCCTATCAGAAGGAGTCTCTGACGTCACCTGCTGTCCCTGGCCACTCAGAGCAGTCCAGTGTGCCAGCAGCACCTCTGTTTCCAAGATGGCAGAGGTCTGGAGCACACTGGAGGAGCTCTGGACACCTCCCAGGGGAGGTGCAGGTCAGGGGAGTGGTCACTCCCCTTCCCTTTGTCCAGTTTCGCGCCAGAGCAGGGCTGAGGGGTCCCTGAACCGGTGTAGACTGGCTTATGCAGAAATGGGCACCATCTGTGCCCATGAAAGCATTTCCAGAGGCTGGGGGAGGCTACTCCTCCCCTGCCTTCACACCATTTTCCAAAGGGAGAGGGTGTAACACCCTCTCTCAGAGGAAGTCCTTTGTTCTGCCATCCTGGGACAAGCCTGGCTGGACCCCAGGAGGGCAGAAACCTGTCTGAGGGGTTGGCAGCAGCAGCAGCTGCAGTGAAACCCCTGAAAAGGCAGTTTGGCAGTACCAGGGTCTGTGCTACAGACCACTGGGATCATGGGATTGTGCCAACTATGCCAGGATGGCATAGAGGGGGCAATTCCATGATCATAGACATGTTACATGGCCATATTCGGAGTTACCATTGTGAAGCTACATATAGGTAGTGACCTATATGTAGTGCACACGTGTAATGGTGTCCCCGCACTCACAAAGTCCGGGGAATTTGCCCTGAACAATGTGGGGGCACCTTGGCTAGTGCCAGGGTGCCCTCACACTAAGTAACTTTGCACCTAACCTTTACCAGGTAAAGGTTAGACATATAGGTGACTTACAAGTTACTTAAGTGCAGTGGTAAATGGCTGTGAAATAACGTGGACGTTATTTCACTCAGGCTGCAGTGGCAGGCCTGTGTAAGAATTGTCAGAGCTCCCTATGGGTGGCAAAAGAAATGCTGCAGCCCATAGGGATCTCCTGGAACCCCAATACCCTGGGTACCTGAGTACCATATACTAGGGAATTATAAGGGTGTTCCAGTATGTAGGAAAGTACCATCTTGCCTGGCATGTTACCCCCATTTTTCACTGTATATATGTTGTTTTAGTTGTATGTGTCACTGGGACCCTGGTAACCCAGGGCCCCAGTGCTCATAAGTGTGCCTGTATGTGTTACCTGTGTAGTGACTAACTGTCTCACTGAGGCTCTGCTAATCAGAACCTCAGTGGTTATGCTCTCTCATTTCTTTCCAAATTGTCACTGACAGGCTAGTGACCATTTTTACCAATTTACATTGGCTTACTGGAACACCCTTATAATCCCCTAGTATATGGTACTGAGGTACCCAGGGTATTGGGGTTCCAGGAGATCCCTATGGGCTGCAGCATTTCTTTTGCCACCCATAGGGAGCTCTGACAATTCTTACACAGGCCTGCCACTGCAGCCTGAGTGAAATAACGTCCACGTTATTTCACAGCCATTTTACACTGCACTTAAGTAACTTATAAGTCACCTATATGTCTAACCTTTACCTGGTAAAGGTTAGGTGCAAAGTTACTTAGTGTGAGGGCACCCTGGCACTAGCCAAGGTGCCCCCACATTGTTCAGAGCCAATTCACTGAACTTTGTGAGTACGGGGACACCATTACACGCGTGCACTACATATAGGTCACTACCTATATGTAGCTTCACCATGGTAACTCCGAATATGGCCATGTAACATGTCTATGATCATGGAATTGCCCCCTCTATGCCATCCTGGCATTGTTGGTACAATTCCATAATCCCAGTGGTCTGTAGCACAGACCCTGGTACTGCCAGACTGCCCTTCCTGGGGTTTCTCTGCAGCTGCTGCTGCTGCCAACCCCTCAGACAGGCATCTGCCCTCCTGGGGTCCAGCCAGGCCTGGCCCAGGATGGCAGAACAAAGAACTTCCTCTGAGAGAGGGTGTGACACCCTCTCCCTTTGGAAAATGGTGTGAAGGCAGGGGAGGAGTAGCCTCCCCCAGCCTCTGGAAATGCTTTGTTGGGCACAGAGGTGCCCAATTCTGCATAAGCCAGTCTACACCGGTTCAGGGACCCCTTAGCCCCTGCTCTGGCGCGAAACTGGACAAAGGAAAGGGGAGTGACCACTCCCCTGACCTGCACCTCCCCTGGGAGGTGTCCAGAGCTCCTCCAGTGTGCTCCAGACCTCTGCCATCTTGGAAACAGAGGTGCTGCTGGCACACTGGACTGCTCTGAGTGGCCAGTGCCACCAGGTGACGTCAGAGACTCCTTGTGATAGGCTCCTTCAGGTGTTAGTAGCCTTTCCTCTCTCCTAGGTAGCCAAACCCTCTTTTCTGGCTATTTAGGGTCTCTGTCTCTGGGGAAACTTGAGATAACGAATGCATGAGCTCAGCCGAGTTCCTCTGCATCTCCCTCTTCACCTTCTGATAAGGAATCGACCGCTGACCGCGCTGGAAGCCTGCAAACCTGCAACATAGTAGCAAAGACGACTACTGCAACTCTATAACGCTGATCCTGCCGCCTTCTCGACTGTTTTCCTGCTTGTGCATGCTGTGGGGGTAGTCTGCCTCCTCTCTGCACCAGAAGCTCCGAAGAAATCTCCCGTGGGTCGACGGAATCTTCCCCCTGCAACCGCAGGCACCAAAAAGCTGCATCTCCGGTCCCTTGGGTCTCCTCTCAGCACGACGAGCGAGGTCCCTCGAATCCAGCGACACCGTCCAAGTGACCCCCACAGTCCAGTGACTCTTCAGCCCAAGTTTGGTGGAGGTAAGTCCTTGCCTCACCTCGCTGGGCTGCATTGCTAGGAACCGCGACTTTGCAAGCTTCTCCGGCCCCTGTGCACTTCCGGCGGAAATCCTTCGTGCACAGCCAAGCCTTGGTCCACGGCACTCTAACCTGCATTGCACGACTTTCTAAGTTGGTCTCCGGCGACGTGGGACTCCTTTGTGCAACTTCGGCGAGCACCGTTTCACGCATCCTCGTAGTGCCTGTTTCTGGCACTTCTCCGGGTGCTACCTGCTTCAGTGAGGGCTCCTTGTCTTGCTCGACGTCCCCTCTCTCTGCAGGTCCAATTTGCGACCTCCTGGTCCCTCCTGGGCCCCAGCAGCGTCCAAAAACGCCAAACGCACGATTTGCGTGTAGCAAGGCTTGTTGGCGTCCATCCGGCAGGAAAACACTTCTGCACGACTCTCCAAGGCGTGGGGGATCCATCCTCCAAAGGGGAAGTCTCTAGCCCTTGTCGTTCCTGCAGTATTCACAGTTCTTCAGCCTAGTAAGAGCTTCTTTGCACCAACCGCTGGCATTTCTTGGGCATCTGCCCATCTCCGAGCTGCTTGTGACTTTTGGACTTGGTCCCCTTGTTCCACAGGTACCTTCAGACAGGAATCCATCGTTGTTGCATTGCTGATTTGTGTTTTCCTTGCATTCTCCCTCTAACACGACTATTTTGTCCTTAGGGGAACTTTGGTGCACTTTGCACTCACTTTTCAGGGTCTTGGGGAGGGTTATTTTTCTAACTCTCACTATTTTCTAATAGTCCCAGCGACCCTCTACAAGGTCACATAGGTTTGGGGTCCATTCGTGGTTCACATTCCACTTTTGGAGTATATGGTTTGTGTTGCCCCTATCCCTATGTTTCCCCATTGCATCCTATTGTAATTATACATTGTTTGCACTGTTTTCTAAGACTATACTGCATATTTTTGCTATTGTGTATATATATCTTGTGTATATTTCCTATCCTCTCACTGAGGGTACACTCTAAGATACTTTGGCATATTGTCATAAAAATAAAGTACCTTTATTTTTAGTATAACTGTGTATTGTGTTTTCTTATGATATTGTGCATATGACACTAGGTGGTACTGTAGTAGCTTCACACGTCTCCTAGTTCAGCCTGAGCTGCTTTGCTAAGCTACCATTATCTATCAGCCTAAGCTGCTAGACACCCTATACACTAATAAGGGATAACTGGGCCTGGTGCAAGGTGCAAGTACCCCTTGGTACTCACTACAAGCCAGTCCAGCCTCCTACATTGGTTGTGCAGTGGTGGGATAAGTGCTTTGAGACTACTTACCACTCTTGTCATTGTACTTTTCATAAGAGAAAAATATACAAAACAAGGTCAGTGTATATACACATAGCCAAAAAGTTTTGCATTTCCTCTTTTCACTCTTTTCTAAGTGCTGAAAAGTACTTCTAAACTTTCAAAAAGTTCTTAAAAGTTTAAAAAGTTTTTTTCTGTCTTTCCAAAAAGTTCTGAAAACTTTTTTCTCTTTGTCTATCACTTTAACTCTCTCTAAAAAATGTCTGGCACAGGCCAAAAAGTTGAACTGTCCAAACTTGCATATGATCACCTTAGCTGGAAAGGAGCAAGGAGTCTCTGCATAGAGAGAGGTTTGAGTGTAGGGAAGAATCCTTCTTTAGAACTGTTAATTAATATGCTTAGAGTACAGGATAAGGCCATAAGTGCCCAATCTGTAGAAAAAGTAGCTAATGGTTCACAATCTGATCCAGGGACTCCCCCAGGAAAAGGTTCAGGAAAGAAACTTCTCAGCCTGCCCATTACTAGACAGTCTAGCATAGTTGGTACAGAGGTTGAATCACATCATACTGATGATGTGCTCTCACATTATACTGGTAGCCAAGCTGTTAGGGTGCCCTCTGTAAGGGACAGGTCTCCTTCTGTTCATTCCCATCATACCTCTGTATCTAGAAATGTCCCTCCCACCCACCCTGATGACAGATTGTTGGAAAGGGAGCTCAATAGATTGAGAGTGGAGCAAACCAGACTGAAGCTCAAGAAGCAACAGCTGGATTTGGATAGACAGTCTTTAGAAATAGAGAGGGAAAGACAGAAAATGGGTTTAGATACCCATGGTGGCAGCAGCAGTATTCCCCATAGTCATCCTGCAAAAGAGCATGATTCCAGGAATCTGCATAAGATAGTTCCCCCTTACAAGGAGGGGGATGACATTAACAAGTGGTTTGCTGCACTTGAGAGGGCCTGTGCTGTACAGGATGTCCCTCAAAGGCAGTGGGCTGCTATCCTATGGCTATCATTTACTGGAAAAGGTAGGGATAGGCTCCTTACTGTAAAAGAAAATGATGCTAACAATTTCCAAGTTCTTAAGAATGCACTCCTGGATGGTTATGGCTTAACCACTGAACAGTACAGGATCAAGTTCAGAGATACCAAAAAGGAGTCTTCACAAGACTGGGTTGATTTCATTGACCAGGCAGTGAAGGCCTTGGAGGGGTGGTTACATGGCAGTAAAGTTACTGATTATGACAGCCTGTATAACTTAATCCTGAGAGAGCATATTCTTAATAATTGTGTGTCTGATTTGTTGCACCAGCACTTGGTGGACTCTGATCTGACCTCTCCCCAAGAATTGGGAAAGAAGGCAGACAAATGGGTCAGAACAAGAGTGAACAGAAAAGTTCATACAGGGGGTGACAAAGATGGCAACAAAAAGAAGGATGGTAAGTCTTCTGACAAGGGTGGGGACAAATCTAAAAATGAGTCTTCATCAGGCCCACAAAAACACTCTGGTGGGGGTGGTGGGCCCAAACCCTCCTCTAATCAGAACAAGGAAAAGAAACCATGGTGCTATTTATGTAAGATAAAAGGCCATTGGACAACAGATCCCAGTTGTCCAAAGAAAGGCACCACAGCTCCTACCACTACAACCCCTACTGCTACACCTAGTGTCCCTACTAATAGCAGTGGTGGTGGGAGCAAACCTACTAATAGCCAATCCAAGGGAGTAGCTGGGCTCACTTTTGGTAATTTAGTTGGGGTTGGTCTGATTAGGGAGACCACAGAGGCTACTTTAGTCTCTGAAGGGGCTATTGACTTAGCCACTTTGGTTGCTTGCCCCCATAACTTGGAGAAGTACAAGCAACTAACCCTAATAAATGGTGTTGAGGTCCAGGCCTACAGGGACACAGGTGCCAGTGTCACAATGGTGATTGAGAAACTGGTGCACCCTGAACAACACATACTTGGACACCAGTACCAAGTAACCGATGCTCACAACATAACACAAAGCCACCCCATGGCTGTTGTAAATCTCAACTGGGGGGGGGTATCTGGTCCAAAGAAAGTTGTGGTAGCTTCAGATTTACCTGTAGACTGTCTATTAGGGAACGATTTGGAGACATCAGCTTGGTCAGATGTGGAGTTGGAGGCCCATGCAGCAATGCTGGGCATCCCAGGGCATATTTTTGCTTTGACAAGGGCTCAGGCCAAAAAGCAAAAAGGACAGGGAAGCTTGGATCCTGGAACAAGGGACCAAGTGCTCCCTAAAGCTAGGGCTAGTAGAAGCAAACCACTTCCTACTATCCCTCCCTCTACAGTGGATTCTAATTCTGAGGAAGAAGAATTCCCTCCCTGTGCAGAACCTACACCAGAGGAGCTGGAAGCAGACACTGCTGAGCTTTTGGGTGAAGGGGGGCCTGCCAGAGAGGAGCTGAGTGTGGCACAGCAAACCTGTCCCACATTAGAGGGTCTCAGACAGCAAGCTGTCAAACAGGCTAATGGGGATGTCAGTGACTCACACAGAGTTTACTGGGAGGACAACCTCTTGTACACTGAGCATAGGGATCCTAAACCTGGAGCTGCCAGGAGATTAGTGATTCCTCAGGAGTACAGAAAGTTCCTCCTAACACTGGCACATGACATTCCCTTAGCTGGGCACCTGGGTCAAATGAAAACTTGGGACAGATTGGTACGACTGTTTCATTGGCCTAGGATGTCGGAGGACACAAAAGAATTTTGTAAGTCCTGTGAAACCTGTCAAGCCAGTGGCAAGACAGGTGGCACTCCAAAGGCACCCCTTATCCCACTGCCTGTGGTTGGGGTTCCCTTTGAAAGGGTAGGGGTTGACATAGTTGGCCCCCTTGACCCTCCTACTGCTTCAGGCAATAGGTTTATCTTAGTGGTAGTGGACCATGCCACAAGGTATCCTGAAGCAATTCCTTTAAGGACCACTACAGCTCCTGCAGTGGCAAAGGCCCTCCTGGGAATATTTTCCAGGGTGGGCTTCCCAAAGGAAGTAGTATCAGACAGAGGAAGCAATTTCATGTCTGCATACTTAAAGGCCATGTGGAAGGAGTGTGGTGTAACTTACAAGTTCACAACACCCTATCATCCACAAACAAATGGACTGGTGGAGAGATTTAATAAAACTCTCAAAGGCATGATTATGGGACTCCCTGAAAAACTCCGCAGGAGATGGGATATCCTTCTACCATGCCTCCTTTTTGCCTACAGGGAGGTACCCCAGAAAGGAGTGGGCTTCAGCCCCTTTGAACTTCTTTTTGGACACCCTGTTAGGGGTCCACTCACACTTGTAAAGGAGGGTTGGGAACAACCTTTAAAAGCTCCTAAGCAGGATATTGTGGACTATGTACTTGGCCTCAGATCAAGGATGGCTGAGTACATGAAAAAGGCCAGTAAAAACCTTCAGGCCAGCCAAGAGCTCCAGAAGCAATGGCATGATCAGAAGGCTGTTTTGGTTCAGTACCAACCAGGGCAGAAAGTGTGGGTCTTGGAGCCTGTGGCCCCAAGAGCACTCCAAGATAAATGGAGTGGTCCACACACAATTGTTGAAAAGAAGGGTGAAGTCACCTACTTGGTTGACTTAGGCACTGCCAGGAGTCCCCTTAGGGTGCTCCATGTCAACCGCCTGAAACCCTACTATGACAGGGCTGATCTCACCCTGCTCATGGCAACAGATGAGGGACAGGAAGAAGACAGTGATCCTCTACCTGATCTCTTCTCTTCCACAGAACAAGATGCTCTTGTGGAAGGGGTAGTTTTGGCTGATTGTCTTACTGCTGAGCAGAAAGATAATTGCAGAAATCTCCTAGGACAATTTTCAGAACTCTTCTCCATTGTGCCAGGCACCACTTCTTGGTGTGAGCACACTATAGATACTGGAGACAGTTTACCTGTCAAAAGTAAGATCTATAGGCAGCCTGACCATGTCAGGGACTGCATAAAGCAAGAAGTTCAGAAGATGTTGGAACTAGGAGTGGTTGAGCACTCTGACAGTCCATGGGCTTTTCCTGTGGTACTGGTACCAAAACCCAATTCTAAAGATGGAAAGAAGGAAATGAGGTTTTGTGTAGACTATAGAGGTCTCAACTTGGTAACCAAAACAGATGCTCACCCTATACCCAGGGCAGATGAGCTAATAGATACACTGGCATCTGCCAAGTATCTAAGCACTTTTGATTTGACTGCAGGGTATTGGCAGATCAAAATGTCAGAAGATGCTAAACCTAAGACTGCATTTTCTACCATTGGAGGACATTACCAGTTTACTGTAATGCCTTTTGGTTTGAAAAATGCACCTGCCACTTTTCAGAGGTTGGTGAACACAGTCCTGCAAGGGCTGGAAGCTTTCAGTGCAGCATATTTGGATGATATAGCTGTCTTTAGCTCCAGCTGGGATGATCACCTGGTCCACCTTTGGAAAGTTTTGGAGGCCCTGCAAAAGGCAGGCCTCACTATCAAGGCTTCAAAGTGCCAGATAGGGCAGGGTAAGGTGGTTTATCTGGGACACCTTGTTGGTGGGGAACAGATTGCACCACTTCAGGGGAAAATCCAAACTATTATTGATTGGATTCCCCCTACCACGCAGACTCAGGTGAGAGCCTTCCTAGGCCTCACTGGGTATTACAGGAGGTTCATTAAGAACTATGGCTCCATTGCAGCCCCTCTTAATGACCTCACATCCAAGAAAATGCCTAAAAAGGTATTATGGACAGCAAACTGTCAGAAAGCTTTTGAGGAGCTGAAGCAGGCCATGTGCTCTGCACCTGTCCTGAAAAGCCCTTGTTACTCTAAAAAATTCTATGTCCAAACTGATGCATCTGAATTAGGAGTAGGGGCAGTCCTATCACAACTTAATTCTGAGGGCCAGGATCAACCTGTTGCTTTTATTAGTAGAAGGTTGACCCCTAGAGAAAAGCGTTGGTCTGCCATTGAGAGGGAGGCCTTTGCTGTGGTCTGGGCTCTGAAGAAGTTGAGGCCATACCTGTTTGGCACTCACTTCATTGTTCAGACAGACCACAAACCTCTACTTTGGCTAAAACAAATGAAAGGTGAAAATCCTAAATTGTTGAGGTGGTCCATATCCCTACAGGGAATGGACTATACAGTGGAACATAGACCTGGGAGTAGCCACTCCAATGCAGATGGACTCTCCAGATATTTCCACTTAGACAATGAAGACTCATCAGGTAATGGCTAGTCTTATTGTCCTTCGTTTGGGGGGGGGTTGTGTAGGAAAGTACCATCTTGCCTGGCATGTTACCCCCATTTTTCACTGTATATATGTTGTTTTAGTTGTATGTGTCACTGGGACCCTGGTAACCCAGGGCCCCAGTGCTCATAAGTGTGCCTGTATGTGTTACCTGTGTAGTGACTAACTGTCTCACTGAGGCTCTGCTAATCAGAACCTCAGTGGTTATGCTCTCTCATTTCTTTCCAAATTGTCACTGACAGGCTAGTGACCATTTTTACCAATTTACATTGGCTTACTGGAACACCCTTATAATCCCCTAGTATATGGTACTGAGGTACCCAGGGTATTGGGGTTCCAGGAGATCCCTATGGGCTGCAGCATTTCTTTTGCCACCCATAGGGAGCTCTGACAATTCTTACACAGGCCTGCCACTGCAGCCTGAGTGAAATAACGTCCACGTTATTTCACAGCCATTTTACACTGCACTTAAGTAACTTATAAGTCACCTATATGTCTAACCTTTACCTGGTAAAGGTTAGGTGCAAAGTTACTTAGTGTGAGGGCACCCTGGCACTAGCCAAGGTGCCCCCACATTGTTCAGAGCCAATTCACTGAACTTTGTGAGTACGGGGACACCATTACACGCGTGCACTACATATAGGTCACTACCTATATGTAGCTTCACCATGGTAACTCCGAATATGGCCATGTAACATGTCTATGATCATGGAATTGCCCCCTCTATGCCATCCTGGCATTGTTGGTACAATTCCATAATCCCAGTGGTCTGTAGCACAGACCCTGGTACTGCCAGACTGCCCTTCCTGGGGTTTCTCTGCAGCTGCTGCTGCTGCCAACCCCTCAGACAGGCATCTGCCCTCCTGGGGTCCAGCCAGGCCTGGCCCAGGATGGCAGAACAAAGAACTTCCTCTGAGAGAGGGTGTGACACCCTCTCCCTTTGGAAAATGGTGTGAAGGCAGGGGAGGAGTAGCCTCCCCCAGCCTCTGGAAATGCTTTGTTGGGCACAGAGGTGCCCAATTCTGCATAAGCCAGTCTACACCGGTTCAGGGACCCCTTAGCCCCTGCTCTGGCGCGAAACTGGACAAAGGAAAGGGGAGTGACCACTCCCCTGACCTGCACCTCCCCTGGGAGGTGTCCAGAGCTCCTCCAGTGTGCTCCAGACCTCTGCCATCTTGGAAACAGAGGTGCTGCTGGCACACTGGACTGCTCTGAGTGGCCAGTGCCACCAGGTGACGTCAGAGACTCCTTGTGATAGGCTCCTTCAGGTGTTAGTAGCCTTTCCTCTCTCCTAGGTAGCCAAACCCTCTTTTCTGGCTATTTAGGGTCTCTGTCTCTGGGGAAACTTGAGATAACGAATGCATGAGCTCAGCCGAGTTCCTCTGCATCTCCCTCTTCACCTTCTGATAAGGAATCGACCGCTGACCGCGCTGGAAGCCTGCAAACCTGCAACATAGTAGCAAAGACGACTACTGCAACTCTGTAACGCTGATCCTGCCGCCTTCTCGACTGTTTTCCTGCTTGTGCATGCTGTGGGGGTAGTCTGCCTCCTCTCTGCACCAGAAGCTCCGAAGAAATCTCCCGTGGGTCGACGGAATCTTCCCCCTGCAACCGCAGGCACCAAAAAGCTGCATCTCCGGTCCCTTGGGTCTCCTCTCAGCACGACGAGCGAGGTCCCTCGAATCCAGCGACACCGTCCAAGTGACCCCCACAGTCCAGTGACTCTTCAGCCCAAGTTTGGTGGAGGTAAGTCCTTGCCTCACCTCGCTGGGCTGCATTGCTAGGAACCGCGACTTTGCAAGCTTCTCCGGCCCCTGTGCACTTCCGGCGGAAATCCTTCGTGCACAGCCAAGCCTGGGTCCACGGCACTCTAACCTGCATTGCACGACTTTCTAAGTTGGTCTCCGGCGACGTGGGACTCCTTTGTGCAACTTCGGCGAGCACCGTTTCACGCATCCTCGTAGTGCCTGTTTCTGGCACTTCTCCGGGTGCTACCTGCTTCAGTGAGGGCTCCTTGTCTTGCTCGACGTCCCCTCTCTCTGCAGGTCCAATTTGCGACCTCCTGGTCCCTCCTGGGCCCCAGCAGCGTCCAAAAACACCAAACGCACGATTTGCGTGTAGCAAGGCTTGTTGGCGTCCATCCGGCGGGAAAACACTTCTGCACGACTCTCCAAGGCGTGGGGGATCCATCCTCCAAAGGGGAAGTCTCTAGCCCTTGTCGTTCCTGCAGTATTCACAGTTCTTCAGCCTAGTAAGAGCTTCTTTGCACCAACCGCTGGCATTTCTTGGGCATCTGCCCATCTCCGAGCTGCTTGTGACTTTTGGACTTGGTCCCCTTGTTCCACAGGTACCTTCAGACAGGAATCCATCGTTGTTGCATTGCTGATTTGTGTTTTCCTTGCATTCTCCCTCTAACACGACTATTTTGTCCTTAGGGGAACTTTGGTGCACTTTGCACTCACTTTTCAGGGTCTTGGGGAGGGTTATTTTTCTAACTCTCACTATTTTCTAATAGTCCCAGCGACCCTCTACAAGGTCACATAGGTTTGGGGTCCATTCGTGGTTCACATTCCACTTTTGGAGTATATGGTTTGTGTTGCCCCTATCCCTATGTTTCCCCATTGCATCCTATTGTAATTATACATTGTTTGCACTGTTTTCTAAGACTATACTGCATATTTTTGCTATTGTGTATATATATCTTGTGTATATTTCCTATCCTCTCACTGAGGGTACACTCTAAGATACTTTGGCATATTGTCATAAAAATAAAGTACCTTTATTTTTAGTATAACTGTGTATTGTGTTTTCTTATGATATTGTGCATATGACACTAGGTGGTACTGTAGTAGCTTCACACGTCTCCTAGTTCAGCCTGAGCTGCTTTGCTAAGCTACCATTATCTATCAGCCTAAGCTGCTAGACACCCTATACACTAATAAGGGATAACTGGGCCTGGTGCAAGGTGCAAGTACCCCTTGGTACTCACTACAAGCCAGTCCAGCCTCCTACACAGTATGCCAATGTAAATTGGTAAAATTGGTCACTAGCCTGTTAGTGACAATTTAAAAGAAATGAGAGAGCATAACCACTGAGGTTCTGGTTAGCAGAACCTCCGTGAGACAGTTAGGCACCACACAGGGAACACATACATATAGGTCACAAACTTATGAGCACTGGGGTCCTGACTAGCAGGGTCCCAGTGACACATAGCAAACATACTGAAAACATAGGGTTTTCACTATGAGCACTGGGCCCTGGCTAGCAGGATCCCAGTGAGACAGTGAAAACACCCTGACATACACTCACAAATAGGCCAAACGTGGGGGTAACAGCGCTAGAAAGAGGCTACTTTCTCACACAACCCCCCCCCCCCAAACGAAGGACAATAAGGCTAACCTTGGCCAGTTGAGACTTTATTGTCTAAGTGGTGATAAGTAGAGAGTAGCTCTGCAATAGACTGGTTACTCCCTTTATCATCCACTATATGGTTACTTCCCTGTGGGGATGTAAACCACCCTGTTTGAAGTTTTTTAGCTAAGCAACAATGTGAAGATGTATTTTCAGAGTTTCTATCAGTAAGTTTTAGTTTAGAGCAGTGGGAATTGTCCACTGAACCTATTTGTAGTGATGGAAATGCCAGACAGGGATGCTGTCTCAGAAAAGCCATAGCTGGGCAAAAACTTTGTCCATATGGCTGGAAGAGAGAACAGGGATGCTGTTTCTCTTGAGTTGGAGCAGGGCAGGGATGCTGTCCTATGAGCTCCACACTAGGGCAGGGATGCTGTCCTAAGTGTTGTGAGGCAGTGCAGGGTTTCTGCACTAAAGTTTCTCTGGGAGGGTTGGAGGGATGCTCCATGTTAACTAAAATGGTGCTCTTTTTCTCACCAATGTTAGTTATCCCACAGAGAGGCACTTCTACCTCAGGGAGTCCAGCTTTGCCAACTGATGATTCCCTTGGAACAGGGGCCACCCCAGGAGAGGTTTCTCCTACCACAGGAATGGTATCCTGAATAGTAGGGTGGTTAGGGGATACTGTGATACCCTTTTTACCTGTTGTTGGAGAGGGATCCTGGGTTTTCAGGCCTTTTCTCCTTTGCTTTTTCGTTTCAGTAGAAATGAGAGGGAACAATTCCTCAGGGATGCCCAGCATGGCTGCATGGGCATAAAACTCTACATCAGCCCTGTAGGAAAGTACCATCTTGCCTGGCATGTTACCCCCATTTTTCACTGTATATATGTTGTTTTAGTTGTATGTGTCACTGGGACCCTGGTAACCCAGGGCCCCAGTCCTCATAAGTGTGCCTGTATGTGTTACCTGTGTAGTGACTAACTGTCTCACTGAGGCTCTGCTAATCAGAACCTCAGTGGTTATGCTCTCTCATCTCTTTCCAAATTGTCACTGACAGGCTAGTGACCATTTTTACCAATTTACATTGGCTTACTGGAACACCCTTATAATCCCCTAGTATATGGTACTGAGGTACCCAGGGTATTGGGGTTCCAGGAGATCCCTATGGGCTGCAGCATTTCTTTTGCCACCCATAGGGAGCTCTGACAATTCTTACACAGGCCTGCCACTGCAGCCTGAGTGAAATAACGTCCACGTTATTTCACAGCCATTTTACACTACACTTAAGTAACTTATAAGTCACCTATATGTCTAACCTTTACCTGGTAAAGGTTAGGTGCAAAGTTACTTAGTGTGAGGACACCCTGGCACTAGCCAAGGTGCCCCCACATCGTTCAGAGCCAATTCACTGAACTTTGTGAGTGCGGGGACACCATTACACGCGTGCACTACATATAAGTCACTACCTATATGTAGCTTCACCATGGTAACTCCGAATATGGCCATGTAACATGTCTATGATCATGGAATTGCCCCCTCTATGCCATCCTGGCATTGTTGGGACAATTCCATGATCCCAGTGGTCTGTAGCACAGACCCTGGTACTGCCAGACTGCCCTTCCTGGGGTTTCTCTGCAGCTGCTGCTGCTGCCAACCCCTCAGACAGGCAGCTGCCCTCCTGGGGTCCAGCCAGGCCTGGCCCAGGATGGCAGAACAAAGAACTTCCTCTGAGAGAGGGTGTGACACCCTCTCCCTTTGGAAAATGGTGTGAAGGCAGGGGAGGAGTAGCCTCCCCCAGCCTCTGGAAATGCTTTGTTGGGCACAGAGGTGCCCAATTCTGCATAAGCCAGTCTACACCGGTTCAGGGACCCCTTAGCCCCTGCTCTGGCGCGAAACTGGACAAAGGAAAGGGGAGTGACCACTCCCCTGACCTGCACCTCCCCTGGGAGGTGTCCAGAGCTCCTCCAGTGTGCTCCAGACCTCTGCCATCTTGGAAACAGAGGTGCTGCTGGCACACTGGACTGCTCTGAGTGGCCAGTGCCACCAGGTGACGTCAGAGACTCCTGCTGATAGGCTCCTTCAGGTGTTAGTAGCCTTTCCTCTCTCCTAGGTAGCCAAACCCTCTTTTCTGGCTATTTAGGGTCTCTGTCTCTGGGGAAACTTTAGATAACGAATGCATGAGCTCAGCCGAGTTCCTCTGCATCTCCCTCTTCACCTTCTGATAAGGAATCGACCGCTGACCGCGCTGGAAGCCTGCAAACCTGCAACATAGTAGCAAAGACGACTACTGCAACTCTGTAACGCTGATCCTGCGCCTTCTCGACTGTTTTCCTGCTTGTGCATGCTGTGGGGGTAGCCTGCCTCCTCTCTGCACCAGAAGCTCCGAAGAAATCTCCCGTGGGTCGACGGAATCTTCCCCCTGCAACCGCAGGCACCAAAAAGCTGCATCTCCGGTCCCTTGGGTCTCCTCTCAGCACGACGAGCGAGGTCCCTCGAATCCAGCAACACCGTCCAAGTGACCCCCACAGTCCAGTGACTCTTCAGCCCAAGTTTGGTGGAGGTAAGTCCTTGCCTCACCTCGCTGGGCTGCATTGCTGGGAACCGCGACTTTGCAAGCTTCTCCGGCCCCTGTGCACTTCCGGCGGAAATCCTGTGTGCACAGCCAAGCCTGGGTCCACGGCACTCTAACCTGCATTGCACGACTTTCTAAGTTGGTCTCCGGCGACGTGGGACTCCTTTGTGCAACTTCGGCGAGCACCGTTTCACGCATCCTCGTAGTGCCTGTTTCTGGCACTTCTCCGGGTGCTACCTGCTTCAGTGAGGGCTCTTTGTCTTGCTCGACGTCCCCTCTCTCTGCAGGTCCAATTTGCGACCTTCTGGTCCCTCCTGGGCCCCAGCAGCGTCCAAAAACGCCAAACGCACGATTTGCGTGTAGCAAGGCTTGTTGGCGTCCATCTGGCGGGAAAACACTTCTGCACGACTCTCCAAGGCGTGGGGGATCCATCCTCCAAAGAGGAAGTCTCTAGCCCTTGTCGTTCCTGCAGTATTCACAGTTCTTCAGCCTAGAAAGAGCTTCTTTGCACCAACCGCTGGCATTTCTTGGGCATCTGCCCATCTCCGAGCTGCTTGTGACTTTTGGACTTGGTCCCCTTGTTCCACAGGTACCTTCAGACAGGAATCCATCGTTGTTGCATTGCTGATTTGTGTTTTCCTTGCATTCTCCCTCTAACACGACTATTTTGTCCTTAGGGGAACTTTAGTGCACTTTGCACTCACTTTTCAGGGTCTTGGGGAGGGTTATTTTTCTAACTCTCACTATTTTCTAATAGTCCCAGCGACCCTCTACAAGGTCACATAGGTTTGGGGTCCATTCGTGGTTCGCATTCCACTTTTGGAGTATATGGTTTGTGTTGCCCCTATCCCTATGTTTCCCCATTGCATCCTATTGTAACTATACATTGTTTGCACTGTTTTCTAAGACTATACTGCATATTTTTGCTATTGTGTATATATATCTTGTGTATATTTCCTATCCTCTCACTGAGGGTACACTCTAAGATACTTTGGCATATTGTCATAAAAATAAAGTACCTTTATTTTTAGTATAACTGTGTATTGTGTTTTCTTATGATATTGTGCATATGACACTAAGTGGTACTGTAGTAGCTTCACACGTCTCCTAGTTCAGCCTAAGCTGCTCTGCTAAGCTACCATTATCTATCAGCCTAAGCTGCTAGACACCCTATACACTAATAAGGGATAACTGGGCCTGGTGCAAGGTGCAAGTACCCCTTGGTACTCACTACAAGCCAGTCCAGCCTCCTACAAGCCCAACCTGAGGCCTCTAGGTCATTACCTAAGAGACAGTCTACAGGTAAGCTAGGTGATACTACCACCTGCTTAGGGCCAGTAACTCCACCCCAACTAAACTGAATTATAGCTAAGGGAAGAAACTTAGTGGAGTTATGGACATCAATAATCTTATACTGTTGTCCAATGATGTGTTGTTCAGGATGCACTAGGTTTTCAGTCACCAAAGTGATACTGGCACCTGTGTCCCTGTAGGCCAAGGCCTCAACACCATTTATTGAAACTGTCTGCCTGTACTTATCCATTGTAAGGGGACAAGCAGCCAGTGTGGCAAGGCCAATGCCACTAGGTGTGACAGAAACTGTCTTGGGAGTGACTACCCCAGTTTCTACTATGGACCCATAAGTGAACCCAACTACACCCTTAATTTGACTGTTGCCAGCAGTCCCACCACTAGTACCACTACTGCTAGGGGCACTAGAGCTTGATGTATTAGTGGTGGTAGGCTCAGGGGGTTTACCTGGACAGGACTTATCCCTTGGCCTATGGCCTCTGTTTTTACACACAAAGCACCAAGGCTTTTTAAATTGTGTAGGTTGAGAAGAAGAGGAAGAATTTGTTTTATCCCCACCCCCTGAAGAGTGTTTAAGATTTGAAGTGGAATCTTTGGTTTTACCCTTATCCCCATGCTTATCTTGAGATTTTTCACCATCTTTCTTCTTATAGTTCTCTTTGTCACCCCCTGTATGAACTTTTCTGTTCACCCTTGTTCTGACACATTTGTCTGCCTTCTTTCACAATTCTTGGGGAGAGGTCAGATCAGAGTCCACCAAGTACTGGTGCAACAAATCAGACACACAATTATTAAGAATATGCTCTCTCAGGATCAAGTTATACAGGCTTTCATAATCAGTAACTTTACTGCCATGTAACCACCCCTCCAAGGCCTTCACTGAATGGTCAATGAAATCAACCCAGTCTTGTGAAGACTCCTTTTTGGTCTCTCTGAACTTTATCCTGTATTGTTCAGTGGTTAAGCCATAACCATCCAGGAGGGCATTCTTAAGAACTTTGTAATCATTGGCTTCACTTTCTTTCACAGTAAGGCGCCTATCCCTACCTTTTCCACTAAATGATAGCCATAGGATAGCAGCCCACTGCCTTTGAGGGACATCCTGTACAGCACAGGCCCTCTCAAGTGCAGCAAACCACTTGTTAATGTCATCCCCCTCCTTATAAGGGGGAACTATCTTGTGCAGATTCCTGGAATCATGCTCTTTTGCAGGATGACTATGGGGAATACTGCTGCTGCCACCATGGGTTTCTAAACCCAACTTCTGTCTTTCCTTCTCTACTTCTAAGGTCTGTCTATCCAAATCCAGCTGTTGCTTCTTGAGCTTCAGTCTGGTTTGTTCCACTCTCAATCTATTGAGCTCCCTTTCTAACATTCTGTCATCAGGGTGGGTGGGAGGGACATGCCTTGAAACAGAAGTATGGTGAGAATGGACAGAAGGAGACCTGTCCCTTACAGAAGGCACCCTAACAGCTTGGTTAACAGAAACATCACTTCTACTGTGGTGAGAATGAATGCTCTTGCTATGATGTGAGACAACACCATCTGTATGGTGTGACTCTACATCAGTACCAACTATGCTAGACTGTCTAGTAATGGGCAGGCTAGGAAGTTTCTTTCCTGAATCTTTTCCTAGGGGAGTCCCTAGATCAGATTGGGAACCATTAGCTACTTTTTCAACAGATGGGGCCCTTCTGGCCTTATCTTGTTCTCTAAGCATGTTAAGCAACAATTCCAAAGAAGGATTCTTCCCTACACTCAAACCTCTTTCTACACAGAGACTCCTTGCTCCTTTCCAGCTAAGGTGATCATATGCAAGTTTGGACAGATCAACATTTTGGCCTGTGCCAGACATTTTAGAAAGAGTTTAAGTGATAGCAAAAGTGAAGAAAAAGTTTTTCAGAACTTTTAGAAAGACAGAAAAAAAACTTTTAAAACTTTTTAAGAACTTTTAGAAAGTTTGGAAGTACTTTTCAGCACTTAGAAAAGAGTGAAAAGAGGAAATGCAAAACTTTTTAGCTATGTGTACACACACTGAACTTGTTTTGTATATTTTTCTCTTATGAAAAGTACAATGACAAGAGTGGTAAGTAGTCTCAAAGCACTTATCCCACCGCTGCACAACCAATGTAGGAGGCTGGACTGGCTTGTAGTGAGTACCAAGGAGTACTTACACCTTGCACCAGGCCCAGTTATCCCTT
Source organism: Pleurodeles waltl (assembly GCF_031143425.1). Classification (NCBI taxonomy): domain Eukaryota; kingdom Metazoa; phylum Chordata; class Amphibia; order Caudata; family Salamandridae; genus Pleurodeles; species Pleurodeles waltl. The sequence continues at coordinate 1,534,564,530 of NC_090447.1, read as the reverse complement.
ATTAGTGTATAGGGTGTCTAGCAGCATAGGCTGATAGATAATGGTAGCTTAGCAGAGCAGCTTAGGCTGAACTAGGAGACGAGTGAAGCTCCTACAGTACCACTAATGTCACTTGCACAATATCATAAGAAAACACAATACACAGATATACTAAAAATAAAGGTACTTTATTTTTATGACAATATGCCAAAGTATCTCAGAGTGTACCCTCAGTATGAGGATAGCAAATATACACAAGATATATGTACACAATACCAAAAATATGCAGTATAGTCTTAGAAAACAGTGCAAACAATGTATAGTTACAATAGGATGCAATGGGGACACATAGGGATAGGGGCAACACAAACCATATACTCCAAAAGTGGAATGCGAACCACAAATGGACCCCAAACCTATGTGACCTTGTAGAGGGTCGCTGGGACTATTAGAAAATAGTGAGGGTTAGAAAAATAGCCCACCCCAAGACCCTGAAAAGTGAGTGCAAAGTGCACTAAAGTTCCCCAAAGGACATAGAAGTCGTGATAGGGGAATTCTGCAGGAAAGACACAAACCAGCAATGCAACAACAATGGATTTCCAGTCGAGGGTACCTGTGGAACAAGGGGACCAAGTCCAAAAGTCACAAGCAAGTCGGAGATGGGCAGATGCCCAGGAAATGCCAGCTGTGGGTGCAAAGAAGCTGCTACTGGACAGTAGAAGCTGAGGATTCTGCAGGAATGACGAGGGCTAGAGACTTCCCCTTTGGAGGATCGATCCCCCACGACGTGGAGAGTCGTGCAGAAGTGTTTTCCTGCCGAAAGCCCGCCAACAAGCTTTACTAGCTGCAAATCGTGCGGTTAGGGTTTTTGGATGCTGCTGTGGCCCAGGAGGGACCAGGATGTCGCCAATTGCGTCTGGGGACAGAAGGGGCGTCGAGAAAGACAAGGAGCCCTCTCAGAAGCAGGCAGCACCCGCAAAAGTGCCGGAACAGGCACTACGAAGAAGAGTGAAACAGTGCTCACCCGAAGTTGCACAAAGGAGTCCCACGTCACCGGAGACCAACTTAGAAAGTCGTGCAATGCAGGTTAGAGTGCCGTGGACCCAGGCTTGGCTATGCACAAAGGATTTCCGCCGGAAGTGCACAGAGGCCGGAGTAGCTGCAAAAGTCGCGGTTCCCAGCAATGCAGTCTGGCGTGGGGAGGCAAGGACTTACCTCCACCAAACTTGGACTGAAGAGTCACTGGACTGTGGGAGTCACTTGGAAACAGTTGCTGGATTCAAGGGACCGCGCTCGTCGTGCTGAGAGGAGACCCAGAGGACCGGTGATGCAGTTCTTTGGTGCCTGCGGTTGCAGGGGGAAGATTCCGTCGACCCACGGGAGATTTCTTCGGAGCTTCTAGTGCAGAGAGGAGGCAGACTACCCCCACAGCATGCACCACCAGGAAAACAGTCGAGAAGGTGGCAGGATCAGCGTTACAGAGTTGCAGTAGTCGTCTTTGCTACTTTGTTGCAGTTTTGCAGGCTTCCAGCGCAGTCAGCAGTCGATTCCTTGGCAGAAGGTGAAGAGAGAGATGCAGAGGAACTCTGATGAGCTCTTACATTCGTTATCTAAGGAAATCCCCAAAGCAGAGACCCTAAATAGCCAGAAAAGAGGGTTTGGCTACTTAGGAGAGAGCATAGGATAGCAACACCTGAAGGAGCCTATCAGAAGGAGTCTCTGACGTCACCTGCTGGCCCTGGCCACTCAGAGCAGTCCAGTGTGCCAGCAGCACCTCTGTTTCCAAGATGGCAGAGGTCTGGAGCACACTGGAGGAGCTCTGGACACCTCCCAGGGGAGGTGCAGGTCAGGGGAGTGGTCACTCCCCTTCCCTTTGTCCAGTTTCGCGCCAGAGCAGGGCTGAGGGGACCCTGAACCGGTGTGGACTGGCTTATGCAGAAATGGGCACCATCTGTGCCCATGAAAGCATTTCCAGAGGCTGGGGGAGGCTACTCCTCCCCTGCCTTCACACCATTTTCCAAAGGGAGAGGGTGTAACACCCTCTCTCAGAGGAAGTCCTTTGTTCTGCCATCCTGGGACAAGCCTGGCTGGACCCCAGGAGGGCAGAAACCTGTCTGAGGGGTTGGCAGCAGCAGCAGCAGCTGCAGTGAAACCCCTGAAAAGGCAGTTTGGCAGTACCAGGGTCTGTGCTACAGACCACTGGGATCATGGGATTGTGCCAACTATGCCAGGATGGCATAGAGGGGGCAATTCCATGATCATAGACATGTTACATGGCCATATTCGGAGTTACCATTGTGAAGCTACATATAGGTAGTGACCTATATGCAGTGCACGCGTGTAATGGTGTCCCCGCACTCACAAAGTCCGGGGAATTTGCCCTGAACAATGTGGGGGCACCTTGGCTAGTGCCAGGGTGCCCTCACACTAAGTAACTTTGCACCTAACCTTTACCAGGTAAAGGTTAGACATATAGGTACTTATAAGTTACTTAAGTGCAGTGGTAAATGGCTGTGAAATAACGTGGACGTTATTTCACTCAGGCTGCAGTGGCAGGCCTGTGTAAGAATTGTCAGAGCTCCCTATTGGTGGCAAAAGAAATGCTGCAGCCCATAGGGATCTCCTGGAACCCCAATACCCTGGGTACCTGAGTACCATATACTAGGGAATTATAAGGGTGTTCCAGTATGCCAATGTAAATTGGTAAAATTGGTCACTAGCCTGTTAGTGACAATTTAAAAGAAATGAGAGAGCATAACCACTGAGGTTCTGGTTAGCAGAACCTCAGTGAGACAGTTAGGCACCACACAGGGAACACATACATATAGGCCACAAACTTATGAGCACTGGGGTCCTGACTAGCAGGGTCCCAGTGACACATAGCAAACATACTGAAAACATAGGGTTTTCACTATGAGCACTGGGCCCTGGCTAGCAGGATCCCAGTGAGACAGTGAAAACACCCTGACATACCCTCACAAACAGGCCAAAAGTGGGGGTAACAAGGCTAGAAAGAGGCTACTTTCTCACAGTAGTAAAGTTAGATTGTAGGTCTAAACTTAGACTTCAGGTCTAACCAATGGGCCTGATACACAAAGGTAAACGTAGGCGTTTGGTTTAAACTTGGACCAAAAGTCTAAGTTTTCGACTTTGGGAATTCATAAAGGACATTTACAAGTACTATCTTTAGGTCTTCACTGTTAATTGGGCCCTTAGACTTGTGGTCTAAGCTTACCTTTGTGACTCGGGCCAATAAAGTCCAGGTGTGCAAGCTCATCTTCTGAAATTGGTGTCCTTACAGCTGGTCTGTACTGACACTGACTGGCTTTTGGGCCCTTAGTGTATGAGGCCCCTGAAGATGATCTGATCTGCTTGTCTTGAAAGATGCAGAGTGTGGAGAATGGCTTGGCTGATGGTGAAGAGAAGGTCTGTCCCTCGGCAGGTGTGGCCAGGACAACCTATCTTAAAGTGAACCAGATGGGAGAGGGTCGTCTTTCTTCTCTATCCCTTTCTATTTTTACTCTCTCTCAGTGAAGGGCAGTTATGGGGACTTTATTTTACATGGTCGACCTCTTTTCCACGAGTTCCCAAAAAAAAACACCAACCCAGCTGTTGAAATTTCACTGCTGCCAAGGGTCGCCCATGGCCTGCTCAGGGATGTGGGTCCCTCCTCGTGGTTGTGCCTCAGTGCACTAATCCACCCCTCCCGTTGGTGGTCTCGCGCAGACTGGAGAGTTCTATCCACACTGTATCTTTGAGTTTTCAATAATTCCTACAATTCATTCCTTTCTAATTGATTTTGAGTAAAGGAAAGAAGTATTTGATAACAAATCCAGGCTCAGGAGCCCCTGAAAGACCTGCCTTCTGCCTATTCTCACAGGTCTTGCTGCCTCCCTTTGAAGGCTGGAGCAGACTTCTCATCCACTACACCATCTGGGATGGTGAGTTGTGGACACAGTGAACTGCTCTCGGGGAAATCATAGTGTTTTCTGGCATGTATACCCAAGTAGAGCTCGATAGCTCAAAGATAAGCATGTACAGAGATTTGACAGGGAAAGGCTGGGCTTGCGGGGGGAAGGGGTTTAGGAAGGAAACTGCAAGGAGCAGATCCCAGATGATAGCTGTGTCAAGCACTCAGGACGTGCATTCAACTTCAGTACTACGGCAGTGATCACTGGAGCACTGGCTCAGCGTCTCATGGGCCACAGTGTATTGTGCATGGCAGCATATCATGGGTCACAGCATATAATTGGTTGCATCGTATCAAGGGTCACAGTGTACTTTGGGTCACAGCTTGCCATTGGTCACAGCGTATAATTGGTCACAGCTTGCCATTGGCCATAGCTACAGACACAACATGGTGCTCTTGAACTCAGGAGTGCATGCATTGGACCAGATCTGTGCCGCATAACCTACACCTGAGTAATAATGAAGCAAGATTTGCATCCAAGGGTATGCACTGCAAGTGACCTCCATACAGTATCATCCTTGAGCCTTGCTAGTGATCTGGAAAGTGAAATACTCAAGGGCTTGGGGGCTAGTTACTGGTCCTTACACTCAGTGCTGGATGGAGTTGTTAGTGACACAGCACTTGCTGCTTTTCACAGTCTGTAGTTATTATTCACAATCTGTACCTTACATAGTGATAGGAAGCTGGGGAGTCCTTGCACTGTGCAAAGCAGCATGGTGTGATCCTTCAAGTGATTGCTTTTTGGGAATCCTGAAACTTCTCCTTTTCACCTCTTGGTGATTCCAATTTTTAACCGGTGCTTTGCCTTCAGTCAGTGAGTGCCACTTGAGGTTCCGGCTGACACTTTGCTCTATAGAAGACCCCTAGCTGCTGCACTTCTCTATGGCAAACACAACTAATCAGGAAGTAAGTTCATCCCCGTGGGTGTGATGTGCTCACTCTCCAGAGGACTGGAGTTGCACCCTCCTCATGTGGCCCGAATAAGCCAAAACAGGTCTGGGGTTGCTTGAGTTCGCTCTCAGAGGGGACCTGACCTGGCACTTTGGGCTGGATTGTTCCTACTGGAGCAGGACCAAGGCTCAGTTGCATATGACTGGCTCGTGAGGTGCAGTGGTGAGCAACAAACACTGGATTTGGAGTGGGGTGGAGTCTGGATTTTACCCCTGAGGAATTACCAGTGGTTGAAATTAACACGAGCATCCCACTCATCACTTTTTTGCTTTTCTAAGTGTCACTCTCTAAGTGCGACAGAAATGACCGGGCGTGAGTCCGTGCTCACTGTCCAGTAGGACTGAGGCTGCACACTGCTGATGTGACCCATATAGGTAACAACCGGTCTGGGGTTGGATGAGTTCTAGCTCTGAGGGGACCTGGTCTGGCAGTTCAGTCTGACCTATTCCTATTAGAGCAGGAGCAATCTACCCCTCACTTTTTTATGGGCGAGCACAAAGTGCTCCGTCCATTCTGTAATCTCTCTTTGGGCTTGAAACCACTCCCATGCCAGGTCATTCACTTAAATTGGTTCGTGAGCTTGCCTTTTAAAATCCGCTTGCCTTCATTTGTGAAAGCCATGCATGCGTCATGCCCTTTCCGGTGTTTAGCCCACCTACACAGCACCGGTAAAGTACCAAAAACCTACGAGGCTTGATGTTTTCAGCCTGGAGTCCGGACTACTTTATCTGTTTATTTTCCACGCAGCGCGATCGAACTGCATTTTACATAGCGTGATAGCGCTGTGTTTTTTTTGCTTTCAACGCTAATAGCTATAACTCAAACAAATGCGAGACCCGTTGCATTGAAAATGCTTGTTATATTCTGGATCCAGCGCAAGACATCACAAGGGTCACAAATGTATGGTTAGCAGTAAGTAGCATTTTCCTTATGGAGTACTCCAGAGGCTGGATGTGTCATCAGTGCATCCTGAGTCTTTCACATCCTGTTATTGTTCTGTTTCTGAGTATTTTGCTTCGAGGAGACCTCCATGTATCCAGAGGTTTGTGTTGTGTTGGTCCTGCTCTCTCAGATCTCTTCTTTTTGTTGCAGATTGTGAATGGCCTGGTACAAACCACTGGGTGGCCCAGTGTCATCGCCTGCATTGGAAACTGGTTTGGGAAAGGAAGGTGAGTTTGAGGTAGTGGACACACAGTGTGAGGTCTACACGTGTGCAGGAACCTCTCCCAGATTGTACCTGCCTCTGTCTGTGTCACAGCCGCTCTGTTCCCTCAGATCCCCAGCAGACTCACATCTTCTGTCTCCGTCCCTATCTGCCACAGCTGCTGTCTACCTCTGCAGATCAATAATATCAGTCTTTTAATTCACACCTCTGTGCCTGTCCCTGTCTGTGGCAGCTGCTGCCTGCCTCCACAGATCCTTAATATCAGTCTTTTAATTCACGCCTCTGTGTCTGTCCCTGTCTGTGGCAGCTGCTCTCTGCCTTCACAGATCCTTAATATCAGTCTTTTAATTCACGCCTCTGGGTCTGTCCCCGTCTGTGGCAGCTGCTCATCAGTCTTTTAATTCACGCCTCTGGGCCTGTCCCAGTCTGTGGCAGCTGCCCTCTGCCTCCCCAGGTCCTTAAATCAGTCTTTTAATTCACGCCTCTGGATCTGTCCCAGTCTGTGGCAGCTGCTCTCACCCTCCACAGGTCCTTAATATCAGTCTTTCAATTCACACCTCTGTGCCTGTCCCCGTCTGTGACAGCTGCTCTCTGCCTCCACAGATCCTTAATATCAGTCTTTTAATTCACGCCTCTGGGTCTATCCCTGTCTGTTGCAGCTGCTCTCTGCCTCCACACATCACTAGTATGTGTGTTAATCTGTCACTGTCCTGCTGTCTGCGGTCACTGCTCTCTGTCCCCGAGGTCCTCAGTATCAGTTTGTTACTCTCCGCCACTGTCCCTCTGTCTGCCTTATCTGCTCCTTGGCCCCACAGGTCCTCAGTATCAGTATGTTACTCCCACCTCTGCATGTTATAGATTATCTGCTCCCACTTACGTCTCTGGCAATTTGTTACTCTCTACCACTGTCCCTTTGCCGTCGCTTTGTTACTCTGTCATTGTCCCTCTAGCATTGCTGCTCTCTGTCCCACAGAACTTCTGTACCACTTTGTTACTCTGTCACTGTCCCTCTGCCATTGCTGCTCTCTGTCCCACAGAGCCTCAGTATCAGTTTGTTACTCTGCCACTGAGCCTCTGACATTGCTGCTCTCTGCCCCACAAAGCTTCAGTATCAATTTGTTACTCTCTGTCACTGTCCCCCTGTCTGCCATCACTGCTCTCTGTCCCCACAGAGCCTAAGTATCAGTTTGGTACTCTGCTGTCATTGCTCTCTGTCCCACAGAGCCTCAGTATCAGTTTGTTACTCTGCCACTGTTCCTCTGTCTGCCATTGCTGCTCTCTGTCCTCACAGAGCCTCGGTATCACTTTGTTACTCTCTGCTACTGTTCCTCTGTCTGCCATTGCTGCTGTCTGTCCCCAGTGATCTTCAGTATTGGTTTATTACTATCTGCCACTGTCCCTCTGACTGCCATCGCTGCTCCTGGTCCTCAGAGAGCCTCAGTTTCAGTTTGTTACTCTGCCACTGAGCCTCTGAAATGTTGTTACTCTGACACTGAGCCTCTGACATTGCTGCTCTTTGCCCCACAAAGCTTCAGTATCAGTTTGTTACTCTCTGTCACTGTCCCTCTGTCTGCCATCGCTGCTCTCTGTCCCCACTTTGGTTCTCTGCCATCATTGCTTTGCATCCCCACAGAGCTTCTGTATTACTTTGGTACTCTCTGCCACTGTCCCTCTGTCTGCCATCACTGCTCCTAGTTCCCACAGAGCCTGAGTATCAGTTTGTTATTCTGCCTCTGTCTGACATTGCTGCTCTCTGTCCCCACAGAGCCTCAGTATCAGTTTTTTACTCTCTGCCACTGTTAGTCTGCCATCACTGCTCCTGGACCCCAGAGCCTCGGTATTAGTTTGTTGCTCTGCCACTGTCCCTCTGCCATTGCTGCTCTCTGCCCCCACAGTTCAGTATCAGTTTGTTACTCTCTGCCACTGTTCCTCTGCCATCGCTGCTCGCTGTCCCCACAGAGCTTCGGTATATGTTTGTTACTCTGCCACTGTCCCTCTGTCTGCCGTTGCTGCTCTCTGTTCCCACAGAGCTTCAGTATTGGTTTATTACTATCTGCCACTGTTCCTGTTGCTGCCATCGCTGCTCTCTGTCCTCACAGAACCTCAGTATCAGTTTGTTACTCTTTGTCACTGTCCCTCTGTCTGCCATCGCTGCTCCTGGTCCTCACAGAGCCTCAGTATCAGTTTGTTACTCTGTCACTGTCTCTCTGCCATCACTGGTCTCTGTCCCCACAGAGCCTCAGTATCAGTTTGTTACTCTCTGTCACTGTCCCTCTGTCTGCCGTTGCTGCTCTCTGTCCCCACAGAGCCTCGTTATGTGCTTATTAACCCCTACCACTGTCCCTCTGCCATCACTGCTCTTTGTCCCCACAAAGCCTCAGTATCAGTTTGTTACTCTCCACCGCTGTCCTTCTGTCTGCCATCGCTGCTCTCTGTCCCCACAGAGCCTGGGTATCAGTTTGGTACTCTGCCACTGGACCTCTGTTTGCCATCACTGCTCTGTGTCCCCACAGAGCTTCTGTATTAGTTTGTAACTCTCTGCCACTGTCCCTCTGTCTGCCATCACTGCTCCTGGTCCCCACAGAGTCTGAGTATCAGTTTGTTACTCTGCCTCTGTCTTCCATCGCTGCTGTCTGACCCCACAGAGCCTCAGTGTCAGTTTGTTACTCTCTGCTACTGTTCCTCTGCCATCGCTGCTCCTGGTTTCCACAGATTCTCTGTATTAGTTTGTTACTCTCTATCACTGTCCTTCTATCTGCCATCGCTGCCCTCTGTCCACATAAAGCCTCAGTATCAGTTTGTTACCCTGCCACTGTCCCTCTGCCCCCACTGAGCTTCAGTATCAATTTGTTACTCTCAGCCACTGTTCCTCTGCCATCGCTGCTCTCTGCCCCACAGAGCTTCAGTATACTTTTGTTACTCTGCCACTGTCCCTCTATCTGACATTGCTGCTTTCTGTTCCTGCAGATCCTGAGTACCTGTTTGTTACTCTCTACCACTGTCCCTCTGTCTGCCATCGCTGCTCCTGGTCCCCACAGAACCTCATTATCAGTTTGTTACTCTCTACCACTGTCCCTCTTTCTTCCACCACCGCTCCTGATCCCCTCAGAGCCCCAGTATCAGTTTGTTACTCTGCCACTGTCCCTCTGCCATTGCTGCTCTCTGTTCCCACAGAGCTTCAGTATTGGTTTATTACTATCTGCCAGTGTTCCTGTTGCTGCCATCACTGTTCTCTGTCCTCACGGATCTCAGTATCAGTTTGTTACTCTTTGTCACAGACCCTCTGTCTGCCATCGCTGCTCTCTGTCCCCACAGAGCCTCAGTATCGGTTTGTTACTCTCTGCCACTGTCCCTCTGTCTGCCTTATCTGCTCCTTGGCCCCACAGGTCCTCAGTATCAGTATGTTACTCCCACCTCTGCATGTTATAGATTATCTGCTCCCACTTACGCCTGTGCCAATTTGTTACTCTCTACCACTGTCCCTTTGCCGTCGCTTTGTTACTCTGTCACTGTCCCTCTAGCATTGCTGCTCTCTGTCCCACAGAGCTTCTGTACCACTTTGTTACTCTGTCCCTCTGCCATTGCTGCTCTCTGTCCCACAGAGCCTCAGTATCAGTTTGTTACTCTGCCACTGAGCCTCTGACATTGCTGCTCTCTGCCCCACAAAGCTTCAGTATCAATTTGTTACTCTCTGTCACTGTCCCCCTGTCTGCCATCACTGCTCTCTGTCCCCACAGAGCCTAAGTATCAGTTTGGTACTCTGCTGTCATTGCTCTCTGTCCCACAGAGCCTCAGTATCAGTTTGTTACTCTGCCACTGTTCCTCTGTCTGCCATTGCTGCTCTCTGTCCTCACAGAGCCTTGGTATCAGTTTGTTACTTTCTGCTACTGTTCTTCTGTCTGCCATTTCTGCTGTCTGTCCCCTGAGATCTTCAGTATTGGTTTATTACTATCTGCCACTGTCCCTCTGACTTCCATCGCTGCTCCTGGTCCCCAGAGAGCCTCAGTTTCAGTTTGTTACTCTGCCACTGAGCCTCTGAAATTTTGTTACTCTGCTACTGAGCCTCTGACATTGCTGCTCTTTGCCCCACAAAGCTTCAGTATCAGTTTGTTACTCTCTGTCACTGTCCCTCTGTCTGCCATAGCTGCTCTCTGTCCCCACTTTGGTTCTCTGCCATCATTGCTTTGCATCCCCACATAGCTTCTGTATTACTTTGGTACTCTCTGCCACTGTCCCTCTGTCTGCCATCACTGCTCCTAGTTCCCACAGAGCCTGAGTATCAGTTTGTTATTCTGCCTCTGTCTGCCATTGCTGCTCTCTGTCCCCACAGAGCCTCAGTATCAGTTTTTTACTCTCTGACACTGTTACTCTGCCATCACTGCTCCTGGACCCCACAGAGCCTTGGTATTAGTTTGTTGCTCTGCCACTGTCCCTCTGCCATTGCTGCTCTCTGCCCCCACAGTACAGTATCAGTTTGTTACTCTCTGCCACTGTTCCTCTGCCATCGCTGCTCGCTGCCCCCACAGAGCTTCGGTATATGTTTGTTACTCTGCCACTGTCCCTCTGTCTGCCATTGCTGCTCTCTGTTCCCACAGAGCTTCAGTATTGGTTTATTACTATCTGCCACTGTTCCTGTTGCTGCCATCGCTGCTCTCTGTCCTCACAGAACCTCAGTATCAGTTTGTTACTCTTTGTCACTGTCCCTCTGTCTGCCATCGCTGCTCCTGGTCCCCACAGAGCCTCAGTATCAGTTTGTTACTCTGTCACTGTCTCTCTGCCATCGCTGGTCTCTGTCCCCACAGAGCCTCAGTATCAGTTTGTTACTCTGTCACTGTCTCTCTGCCATCGCTGGTCTCTGTCCCCACAGAGCCTCAGTATCAGTTTGTTACTCTCTGTCACTGTCCCTCTGTCTGCTGTCGCTGTCTCTGTCCCCACAGAGCCTCAGTATCAGTTTGTTACTCTGTCACTGTCTCTCTGCCATCGCTGGTCTCTGTCCCCACAGAGCCTCAGTATCAGTTTGTTACTCTCTGTCACTGTCCCTCTGTCTGCCATCGCTGCTCTCTGTCCCCACAGAGCCTGGGTATCAGTTTGGTACTCTGCCACTGGCCCTCTGTTTGCCATCACTGCTCTGTGTCCCCACAGAGCTTCTGTATTAGTTTGTAACTCTCTGCCACTGTCCCTCTGTCTGCCATCACTGCTCCTGGTCCCCACAGAGTCTGAGTATCAGTTTGCTACTCTGCCTCTGTCTTCCATCGCTGCTGTCTGACCCCACAGAGCCTCAGTGTCAGTTTGTTACTCTCTGCTACTGTTCCTCTGCCATCGCTGCTCCTGGTTTCCACAGATCCTCTGTATTAGTTTGTTACTCTCTATCACTGTCCTTCTATCTGCCATCGCTGCCCTCTGTCCACATAAAGCCTCAGTATCAGTTTGTTACCCTGCCACTGTCCCTCTGCCCCCACTGAGCTTCAGTATCAATTTGTTACTCTCTGCCACGGTTCCTCTGCCATCGCTGCTCTCTGCCCCACAGAGCTTCAGTATACTTTTGTTACTCTGCCACTGTCCCTCCATCTGACATTGCTGCTTTCTGTTCTTGCAGATCCTGAGTACCAGTTTGTTACTCTCTACCACTATCCCTCTGTCTGCCATTGCTGCTCCTAGTCCCCACAGAACCTCATTATCAGTTTGTTACTCTCTGCCACCGTCCCTCTTTCTTCCACCACCGCTCCTGATCCCCTTAGAGCCTCAGTATCAGTCTGTTACTCTGCCACTGTCCCTCTGCCATTGCTGCTCTCTGTTCCCATAGAGCTTCAGTATTGGTTTATTACTATCTGCCAGTGTTCCTGTTGCTGCCATCACTGTTCTCTGTCCTCAAGGATCTCAGTATCAGTTTGTTACTCTTTGTCACAGACCCTGTCTGCCATCGCTGCTCTCTGTCCCCACAGAGCCTCAGTATCGGTTTGTTACTCTCTGCCACTGTCCCTCTGTCTGCCATTGCTGCTTCCTGTCCCCGCAGATCCTCAGTATCAGTTTGTTACTCTGCCACTGTCCCTCTGCCATCGCAGCTCTCTGTTCCCACAGGCCTCTGTATCAGTTTGTTACTCTGTCACTGTCCCTCTGGCATCGCTGCTGTCTGTCCCCACAGAGCCTCAGTATCAGTTTGGTACTCTGCCATCACTGCTCTATGTCCCCACAGAACTTCTGTATTAGTTTGGTACTCTCCGCCACTGTCTCTCTCTGTCTCTTGCTGTTGATGCTCTCTGTCCCCACAATGCCTGAGTATCAGTTTGTAACTCTCTGCAACTATCCCTCTGTCAGCCATCACTGCTCCTGGTCCCCACAGAGCCTGAGTATCAGTTTCTTACTCTGCCTCTGTCTGCCATCGCTGCTATCTGTCCCCACAGAGCCTCAGTATCAGTTTGTTACTCTGCTGTCATTGCTCCCTGTCCCACAGAGCCTCAGTATCAGTTTGTTACTCTGCCACTGTTCCTCTGTCTGCCATTGCTGCTCTCTGTCCTCACAGAGCCTCCGTATTGGTTTATTACTATCTGCCACTGTCCCTCTGTCTGCCATTGCTGCTCCCTGTCCACGCAGAGCCTCAGTATCAGTTTGTTACTCTCTGCCACAGTCCCTCTGTCTGCCATCACTGCTCCTGGTCCGCACAGAGCCTGAGTATCAGTTTCTTACTCTGCCTCTGTCTGACATCGCTGCTCTCTGTCCCCACAGAGCCTCGTATTAGTTTGTTACTCTCTGTCACTGTCCTTCTGTCTGCCAGCGCTGCTCTCTGTCCATATAAAAACTCAGTATCAGTTAATTACTCTGCCACTGTCCCTCTGCCATCCCTGCTCTCTGTCGCCACAGAGCTTCTGTATATGTTTGTTACTCTGCCACTGTCCCTCTGCCATCACTGCTCTCTGTCTCCACAGAGCTTCTGTATATGTTTGTTACTCTGCCATTGTCCCTCTGTCTGACATCACTGCTCCTGGTCCCCACAGAGACTGAGTATCACTTTGTTCCTGTGCCACTGTCTCTCTGCCATCGTTGCTCCTGGTCCCCTCAGTTTTAGTTTGTTACTCCCTGCCACTGACACTCTGCCGTTGCTGCTCTCTTTCCCTACAGAGCCTCAGTATCAGTTTGTTACTCTCTGTCACTGTCCTTCTGTCTGCCATCACTGCTCTGTGTCTCCACAGAGCTTGTGTATTAGTTTGGTACTCTCTGCCACTGTCCTTCTGTCTGCTGTTGCTGCTCTCTGTCCCCACAGAGCTTCAGTATCTGTTTGTTACTGTGCCACTGTCCCTTTGTCTGATCGCTGCTCCTGTTCCCAACAGAGCCAGAGTATCAGTTTGTTACTCTGCCACTGTCCCTTTGCCATTGCTTCTCCCTGTTCCCAGAGATCCTCGGTATCAGTTTGTTACAAACTGTCACTGTCCGTCTGATTGCCACCACTGCTCTATGGCCCCACAAAGCCTCAGTATCCGTTTTGTTACTCTCTGCCACTGCCCCTATGTCTTCCATCATTGTTCCTAGTCCCCACAGAGCCTGAGTATCAGTTTGTTACTCTTACACTGTCCTTCTTACTGCCATCACTGCTCTCTGTCCCCACAGAGCTTCAGTATCAGTTTGTCACTGTGTCACTGTCCCTCTGTCTGCCATCGCTGCTATTTGTCTGCTCAGAGCCTCAATACCAGTTTGTTACTCTCTGCCATTGTCCCTCTGTCTACCATCACTGCTCCTGGTCCTCCAGAGCCTGAGTTTCAGTTTGTTACTCTGCCACTGTCTCTGTGTCTTCTATCACTCCTCTCTGTCCCCACAGACCCTCAGTATCAGTTTACTCTCTGCCACTGTTCCTCTGTCTGCCTTTGCTGCTCCTGGTCCCCACATGTTTCCCATTTTGAGTACCATTGCTTCCTTTTGTCTCTCTCACACAGGAGGGGGCTGATCATGGGTATCTGGAACTCACACACCTCTGTGGGGAACATTCTGGGCTCCCTGATCGCCGGTTACTGGGTATCCTCCTGCTGGGGTCTATCCTTCGTGGTCCCGGGGATCATCATCGCAGTGATGGGCCTGGTCTGCTTTCTCTTCCTCATCGAACGTAAGTATTTATACCTGTGTAGTCATTTGGCCAGAGGCATTGCTGTCGGTATTAGGTACCACAAGGAACAGGTACAATGAAGGTAATGCTGCTGACACTAGAACCACTGTTCAGCAGCTGTGTTGGAGGCAATGCAACCCCCAGGAAAAAGTAAGTTCAAAGTTGTACCAGAGGCAAGTCTACTCGCACAAGAAATAATACTCAACAGGTATAGTGAAGGAAAAGCTGCTGACTTGAGAAATGGTATTTAACTGCTGAATGAGAGGCAATAGTACTTACACGAGAAACAATATTCAGCTGTACAGGAGGCAGTGCTACTCACATGTGTAAAACTATTTAACAACCATTCTGGAAGCAAAGCTACTCACATGAAAAACAGAACCCAAAGCCTTATATGAGGCAATGCTGCTCACATGAGAAGAATACTAAAGAACCTTACTCAAGGTCAGGTGAGTTGGAGGCAATGGTAATCAAGTCAACAGTATTGAATAGCTATAACAAAGGCAATGCTGCTCTTATAAGAAACAGTATTGAACAGCTTTAACAAAGGCAGTGCTGCATGAGAACCAGTACTGAACGACTGTAACAAAGGCAATGGTACTCGTATGAGAAATGGTACTGAACAGCTATAACAAAGGTAGTAGTACTCATATGAGAAGTAGTATTGAGCAGCTGTAACAAAGGCAGTGGTACTCATGTGAAACAGTACTGAACGGCTATAACAAAGGCAATGCTATTACGAGAAGCAATATTGATAACAAAGGAATGGTACCCACATGAGAAACAGTATTGAACAGCTGTAACAAAGGTAATGCAACTCACATGAGAAACAGTATTGAACCGTTATAACAAAGGCAATGGTACTCAACATGAAAAAGAGTGTTGAACAGCTATAGCAAAGGCAATGCTACTCTTATGAGAAACAGTATTTATAACACAGGCACTTCACAACACCGGACCCTCCTACCTCAACACCAGACTTCACTTCTACACCCCAACACGTCAACTCCGATCCGCCAACCTCGCCCTCGCCATCGTTCCCCGAATCCAGCGCAAGACATCCGGCGGCAGATCCTTCTCCTTCCTCGCCGCCAAGACCTGGAACTCTCTCCCCACATCCCTTCGCCAGACCCAGGACCTCCTCGCATTCAGAAGGCTCCTCAAGACCTGGCTCTTCGACCGATAAACCAGCAGCGCTCCCCTCTCCCCCCCCCCCCCCCCCCCTCAGCGCCTCGAAACCCTGACGGGTACATAGCGCGCTTTATAAATACTTTGATTGATTGATTGATTGACATGAGAAACATTATTGAACAGCTGTAACAAAGGTAATTGTACTCAACATGAAAAACAATTCTAAACAGCTATAACAAAGGTGATGCTACTCTTATGAGAAACAGTATTGATAACAAAGGCACTCACATGAGAAACATTGAACAGCTATAACAAAGGCATTGCTACTCCTATGAGAAACAGTATTGATAACAAAGACAATGATACTCACATGATAAACATTATTGAACAGCTATAATAAAGGCAAAGCTACTCTTATGAGAAACAGTATTAATAACAAAGGCAATGATACTCACATGATAAACATTATTGAACAGCTATAACAAAGGCAATGCTACTCTTATGAGAAACACTATTGATAACTAAGGCAATGGTACTCACATAAGAAACAGTATTGAACACCTATAACAAAGGCAATAGTACTCACTCGAGAAACATGTCCCACCTGGTTTTGTGTGAACTATCCTTGGTTTCCTGAGGGCAGTATATATTTACACCCCAAGGTGAACACCACATCACTGAGTTTCGCCTTTTCCCCAAGACCTCTCTTGCATCAACCACTGGTATTGGAACTGTGATGGGCGCCCACCTCCACCAGGATGGTCATTTTGACATTTTTACTACTGTGCCCCCTTTGCCAACCAGAAACGTCCCTCATTGTATTTTCTATACTTTAGTGTATTTTGGAAGGTGACAGTGAGTCAGTTTTAGCACCACCCGGTGAGGTGACTCTAGAGTGGTGGTGGGAACCAGCTGAAAGGTCAGGCAGGACTGGTAAATTTGTTGCAGTCCCTATCCGGCCGTGTGATTAATTAGCCTGCACACAACCCTCGGATGCGTGGCTAGTCTTCACAAGACACAAAAGTGACCAGAGTTTCCCAAGTCTTCGTGGTCTCTGCCGCATACTCATGCATTGATCCCAAAAAATCAGTCAATCCCTTAATGATGCATGTGGCTGCTTTTGGGCTCAGAACGGCGCTTCCCACACTGCTAAGACTTCATCTCCGCCCCAGGACACTTGAAGAGGCTTGACTCTGGTTGACTTTGTAAGGACCTGGAGGAAACTAGATATTTCACAGCCCTATTTCTAAGTTATGGTGCACTGTTCTAGGGTCAAAGGAGCCCAGTACTAGAGATTGTGTTATTGGCAGCTCCTATGGCTGCCTCTATATGTGGCGGCCTGCGTGCTTGGCTGAGCATGGGTATAGCAGCCTGTGTATGTGGCTTTTCAACTGTTTGGCTGCTGCTTTATGCGATGGCCCATGTGGTTCATTAACCATGGTGGTTTGTGTGTTTTGTGAACTGCCTTTGTGGTCAACCCTCCCCTGTGTTTTACCAGGCATTGTGTTTTCTGACCGTGTGTTTGATGGCATGTGTGAGTTGCAGATCATCTGCTCGGTGGCAGTCTGTGTGGTTGTCTAGGCCTTGTGTTTGTGGACACCTGTTTTTAGTGGTTTGGTAGATGTAGAGTTTTTTTAATCTTGTCTGCAAATAGCTGAAAACTATATTAACCAGCAACTTGAAAGTGTGGACTTCATTGTCCTACTTTTCAGTAAGCCTTGTCGCATTCTAAGGTTTCTTCCTTTGTGTTGGACCATGTGTCTCCCCAAAATGAACACTTACATTTTGTCTGTGCACCTTTGTGTAGTGGGATCTATTTGACTGCTCCTTTGTGTAAGAACCGCTAACATGTTCAAATATATATTTGATTACCTTCTTCATAGAAGAAGGGTCTGATGGTTGCATGACCATTGCCTTGCCCTAGTGTTGAAATCTCCTGCATCTGGGTCCAGAGTGTCCTGAATGTGAGAAAACTCTGCGTGTTATCCCTGGATGTTCTCTTTGTGGGTATTTGCACACTGTGCTGTACATTAGAGCTCACTCTGGCCTGGCCACAGTGTTTCGATTAACTCTGTCTCTGAGTCTAGAGTGACCTGGACATTTGTAGCCCCTCATTCTTGGTCCAGAGTTCCCTGGATGTGAGAGATCCCTCTTTCTCAGCTCATCGTGTGCTGTAGGTGGGTACCACCTATTTCTGATGGATACAACTACCTGTGGATTCCTCACCTCATGAATACTCCCATGGCGCCAGCATTCGACGGAAATCTTCTTACTAGTCTCTGCACGTCGACGAGGACGTCACTGTCTCGCACGCGACGCCGTCTGACGTCATACAGGCAATAAGAGGTCCTCGACGACGTGCAGACGTCAGTTCCCTTTTTTCCGTGCATTCGAAACGGTTATCTTCGAGGGAGCAACTGTTACTCTTGCGGTTACAGTGTATATCTTGCTGCGTACTCTTTCTCTGTGGAAATAATGTCGCAGAGAAAGTCTGGATTTAAGCCTTGTCGTGAGTGTGGAGGCAAGATGTCGGTGACGGATCCTCATTCCGATTGCCTTTGGTGTTTGAGCTCCGACCACGACGTCTCGACTTGTGATTCATGTCAGCACATGAATCCGAAGGCCCTTAAAGAACGCGAGGCGAAGCTGTTTATGGCCAAGTCAAAGGAGAAGCATCACAAGAAAAAGTCTTCTCCAAGACATCGGCGTCATCGAGACTCCCGGCGCCGTAGAGAATCTCGGCGTCATTCAAGGGAGGCTCGTTCCAGGTCTCCGGATCGGCGCCGAAGAACATGGGAGGTCAGCCCCACGGTGACGCCGCATCCTTCGACGCCGTTGCCCTCTCCGGCGTCTCCAACTTCGCCTGGACAGGCGTCGGTGATTGAGGTATTGGAGCCTCAAGTGTTTTCTCCGGCGCAGACGCCGAGGCCGGCGTCGGGGTCGCCTCCGAGTCAGGCACCCCAGTATCCGGCTTTTCCCACCCCTGGAGCCGATAGTTCCGCATTCTTGAATGCGATGTATGCCATCTTCCAACAGATGGCTCCAGGGGGTGCTCCGGCTGGGCCTTTGGCCTTTTCTTTGGGTGATCCTGCGCCTCTTCGGCCGGCACCCTTTATGCCCTTTCTCCCGTTTGGGAACGTGGGCTCGGCGCCAGTGTCGGCGCCGGTGGCCGCTCCGGTGGCTTCGGAGGGATTGGCCCCAGGGATTTCCATCCCGTCGACGTCGAGATTTCGGCCTGTGACTCCGGTGGGTCCATCCGTTTCAACTGCTCTTCAGTCGGCGCCGAAGTTACCTGTGGCGCCGGATGCGGCGTCGGTGGCTTCGGAAGATCGGCGCCGATCTCCGACTTCGGCGGAGGTATTGTCGACTCCGCGGATTGAGCAACGACTGCATTCAAGGAGGCGTGCTCTCCGGGTACTAGAAGAGCAGGAGTACCAACGAGCCCTAGAGGAAGGAGAGCTAGAGGACTCGGGTGATGGGCTGCGTGGACTGGAGTCGGCCAGTGGGCTGGACACTTCCCCTGAGTGGGACCTTTCGTCCCCGGGGGAATATACCGAGGAAGCTGCTTCCTTTCATACAGTGGTACGGAAGGCAGCTAGTTTTTTGGACCTGCCTTTGCCGGTGGTGGAGGCGAAACAAAACCTTTTGACAGAGGTGTTGCATCCGGCCTCAGCCGCGGCGGAGCCTCTATTACCTTTTAATGACGCTCTGCTGGATCCGGTTTTAGAGGTGTGGAAGAAGCCGGCATCTTCCCCAGCAGTTCACAGAGCCGTGGCCAGGAGGTATCGGACGGCTCCAACTGATCCTGGTTTCCTATCTAGGCACCCTACGCCGGAGAGCTTGGTTGTGCAGGCCTCCTGTTCGTCCAAGTCAGCGCCTGGTTCTTTTCCGACGGTGCCTGGGGACAGAGATTCAAAAAAGCTGGAGGCGCAGTCGAAGAAGATTTTTTCGTCCTGCAGTCTGGCATTAAAAGCCACCAATGCAACCTGTATCCTGGGGAGGTATATTCATGCTCTGATGGATGACATCTCCTCTTCGTTTACAGAGCTTCCTCAGGGTCTTTTGGATCTTGTCTCTGATGCCCAGGCTGCTGCGACCCAAATTATCCAGACGGGACTGGATACCACCGACTCGGTAGCCAGAGCAATGGGCACAACTGTGGTGGAAAGGAGACAGGCCTGGCTCCGTAACTCGGGCTTTTCGGCAGATGTACAGTCCACATTGTTGGATCTCCCGCTTGATGGGGACAAACTGTTTGGGGCTAAGGCTGATTCGGCCTTGGAACGGTTTAAGGAGAGCAGGGCCACGGCTAAGTCGTTGGGACTCCAAGCTCCTTCTTCCACGGCCTCTTCCAGATTCTTCAGGAGGTTTCGTGGATTTGGGCGTGGCTCTTCCTCCTCTTCCTTTCGGGGAAGATATCAGCAACCTGCCTCTTCCCATCCCTATAGATCTTTTAGGGGGAGGGGTAGGGTCCGCACCAGGGGAGCTTCTCAGCAGCACTCTGCCTCTTCCTCATCCTCTGGCGGGGTGCAGCAGGGGAAGCAGCCTTAGGCTTCCACCATTTCCCACTCACTCCTCTCCTGTAGGGGGAAGATTACAGCATTTTCTCACCAAATGGAAGACTGTTACAACGGACACTTGGGTTCTCAGTATTGTGGGAAAAGGCTACACCCTTCCCTTTCGTGAGTTTCCGCCCCTCATCCCGCCCCGCCCTTCGTATTGTTCACAAGAACACCTCCTGTTGCTAGAACAGGAGGTAGAAGTCCTCCTTTTAAAGGGCGCAGTGGAGTTGGTCCCGGAGCAGGAAAGGGGTCAAGGAGTTTACTCAAGGTATTTCCTGATTCCCAAGAAGGATGGTCGTTTGAGACCAATTCTGGACCTGAGGATCTTGAATTGGTTCCTCAAGCAGGAAAAGTTCAAGATGCTGACCCTAGCACAGGTGCTTTTGGCGTTGAACATGGAAGACTGGATGGTGTCGGTCGACTTGCAGGATGCTTACTTTCATATCCCGATACTCAAGTCACACAGGAAGTATCTCCGGTTTGTGGTGGGATCGCAACACTACCAGTTTGCGGTCCTTCCGTTTGGTCTTACTTCAGCACCTCGAGTCTTCACGAAGGTGATGTCGGTGGTTGCGGCAGAGCTCAGAAGGAAGGGGATAGCAGTATTCCCTTACTTGGACGATTGGTTGATCAAAGCCAAGTCCCCGGAGCTTGTGTTGCGTCATCTGCAGTCAACAACCCAGTTGTTGTTCGACCTGGGCTTTTCGGTGAACGAGCCCAAATCTCACCTAGAGCCCTCTCAGCGCCTCCTGTTCATAGGGGCAGTACTGGATACAACATTGGGTCGGGCCTTTCCTCCGCCTCAGCGGATTCAAGATATTCAGGATTTGGTTCCAATGTTTCGAAATGGAGCGGTAGTTCCAGTCCTCAAGGTCCTTCGTCTGCTCGGTCTTTTTGCCTCCTGCATTCTGTTGGTCACGCATGCTCGCTGGCACATGAGGGCTCTTCAGTGGTGCCTCCGAAGGCAGTGGTCTCAACACAGAGGGGATCTAGAGGGTACTGTCAAGATCTCCAGAGATGCTGCTGTGGATTTGAAGTGGTGGATTGCAAGCAACAATCTTTCACAAGGAAAGCCGTTCCAGCAGTCGCCACCAGTGGCCACAGTCATAACGGATGCTTCCACTCTAGGGTGGGGAGCTCATCTGGGGGATCTGGAGATCAAAGGTCTTTGGTCTCCAGAGGAACAGATTTTTCACATCAGTCTGTTAGAGTTACGGGCTGTACGTCTGGCTCTCAAGGCCTTCCTCCCTTCCCTTCGTGGTCAGTCGGTACAGGTCCTAACGGACAATACTACCACGATGTGGTACATAAACAAGCAGGGAGGAGTGGGGTCGTACCTTCTCTGCAGAGAAGCTCTTCGACTATGGTCCTGGGCAAAGGACCATCGGATTTGCTTGATAGCAAACCATCTGGCCGGAGTTTTGAACGTGCGTGCGGACAGTCTCAGTCGCCACTTCTCGGCAGACCACGAGTGGCGTCTCCATCCAGATCAAGTCCGTTTAATCTTCCAGAAGTGGGGGTTTCCTCGGGTAGATCTGTTCGCCACTCGAGAGAAAGCGCATTGTCCGTTGTTCTGCAGCCTTCAGTATCCGATGCAGGAAGCGTTGGGGGACGCGTTTCAAATGACCTGGTGCGGCCAGTTGCTTTACGCGTTTCCTCCCATACCCTTGATTCCTCGAGTATTGAGGAAGATTCGCCAAGACCGGGCTCTAGTAATCTTAATAGCTCCGGATTGGCCAAGGAGGGTGTGGTACTCCGACCTTCTCCAACTCTCAACGTGCCCGCCGCTCCGTCTCCCTTTCAGGGCAGACCTCCTCTCACAGTCGCAGGGGCAGGTTCTACACCCCAACCTCCAGAGTCTGCACCTACATGCCTGGAGATTGAACGGGGCAACCTGAGTTCCTTCTCTCTCCCGCCTGAGGTAGTGGATGTTATATTAGCGGCCAGGCGACACTCCACTAAATCTATCTACGCTAATAGGTGGTCTAAATTTGTTGCGTGGTGTGGAGAGAGGCAGATTGATCCTTTACATGCTCATCTATCGGACGTTTTGTCTTTTGCTCTATCTCTGGCGCAGAAAGGTTGTGCAGTGGCTACCATTAAAGGTTATTTATCGGCCTTGTCAGCCTTCATATGTCTTCCAGACCAACCATCTTTATTTAAATCCCCTATTGTTATCAGATTCTTGAAAGGTCTTCTAAATCAATATCCTCCAAAGCCATTCGTTATGCCGCAATGGGATTTGTCCTTAGTCCTGACTTTCCTTATGGGGTCCCCTTTTGAACCTATGCATTCTTGCCCCTTGAGGTATTTGGTTTTAAAAACGGTCTTCCTGATAGCTATAACATCAGCAAGGAGAGTGAGTGAGTTGCAGGCCTTATCAGTAAAACCCCCTTATACAACTTTTTATGGGGATAAGGTGGTGTTGAGGACCAAGGCTGCTTTCCTCCCGAAGGTTGTTTCACCCTTCCATTTGTCTCAGGCAATTACTTTGTCCACGTTCTATCCTCCGCCTCATCCTTCCAAAGAGGAAGAAAGACTGCACCGTCTGGACCCAAAGAGAGCGTTGAGCTTCTTTATCGATAGAACAAAGGATTTCAGGCTGGAGGATCAGCTGTTTATTGGATACGTGGGCAAGAGGAGAGGAAAGGCAGTCCACAAGAGAACACTATCCAGGTGGGTTGTTCTTTGCATTAAAATATGTTACTCTTTGGCAAAGAAGGATCCTCCTGAGGGCATTAGAGCTCATTCCACCAGAGCTAAGTCGGCCACTTCGGCCTTAGCCAGAGGTGTTCCTGTGGTCGACATCTGCAAGGCCGCAACTTGGTCGTCCCTTCACACTTTTGCAAAACATTACTGTTTAGATTCTGAGGTTAGAAGGGACGGCCATTTTGCACGGTCAGTGCTGCAGGATTTCTTGGTTTGACCATTTAGGCACCCACCGCCGGGCGTGGTACTGCTTTGGGACTCTATTCATGAGGTGAGGAATCCACAGGTAGTTGTATCCATCAGAAGAACGAGTTACTTACCTTCGGTAACGACTTTTCTGGTGGATACATTAGCTACCTGTGGATTCCTCACGGTCCCACCCGCCTCCCCGTTGCCTTTATGGTCTTGCCAAGTAATCCTTGAGTGCGCTCCTCTTGGTCTTTGAGGGTGCAATAGATGTATATATAATATATTTATATATATATATATGTATATGTGTATATATCTTTATGTATATACTTGGTATGTGTATATATTTTAAAAGAGAGAGTTTTATATATATATATATATATATGTACATAAAAAGATTTACAGTTATTCATACAATGTGGTGTATTTTTACAATATAATGGATGTTGCCTTGCTCTTTCATTGCATTGCCTGGTTGTTCTCATGCACGTAAAAAATGATTGGTACTGACGTCTGCACGTCGTCGAGGACCTCTTATTGCCTGTATGACGTCAGACGGCGTTGCGTGCGAGACAGTGACGTCCTCGTCGACGTGCAGAGACTAGTAAGAAGATTTCCGTCGAATGCTGGCGCCATGGGAGTATTCATGAGGTGAGGAATCCACAGGTAGCTAATGTATCCACCAGAAAAGTCGTTACCGAAGGTAAGTAACTCGTTCGTCTGGGTAGTCCCGGCATGAGTACTTCCTCTCATCTGGCCAGAGCCTCATGAGGTATCATTTTATGAGTCTAGAGGGACCTAGAGTGACCTGGAAGTGTGTAGGCCCTCTTTGAGAAGTCCCTCAGTCTCAGCCCTCATTGTTCTGTATGTGGGTACCACCTACATGTGAGTCCAAAGTGTGCTGGGTGTGAGGACCTCCTCAGGCCTGGCTACAGTGTTGTGGATAATACTCTGTGTTTGAGTCTGGAGTGATCTGCCCATGTGTAGCCTCCTTGTCTGGTCCACAATGTCTTGTATGTGAGAAGTCCCTGTGTCTCAGTCCAAAGTGACCTGGCGTGTGTAGCCTCTTTGTCTGGGTCCTGAATATGGGTAGCAGATACCTTGGGGGGTCCGCTGGGTCCTAGTGTCTGTATCTGGCATGTCTTTGATGTGGGGACCCCAGTGTCTGTGTCTAGTATGTCCTGAATGGGGGCTGCCCCGGTCTTTGGATGTAGGATGTTCTTGGATGTGGGAAGCCATCGTGTCTCAGCCCAGTCTCTCCTGAATATGGGTAGCCTCTGTGTCTGGATCCATTCATGGTGTCCTGAATCTAGGTAGTGCCTGTGTCTAGCGTCAGAGCATCTTGGATGTGGGTAGCCCCTCTCTCTAGGTCCATTCAGTGTGTTTTTGATGAAGGTGTCTGTTATAATGTTGAAATCACAGAGACCAACTGATTGTATGGTCAGTTTATTAGCAGACTTCTTGCATAGCACCTTCCTTCTCACTGCCTCTCACAACCAGCTTTTCTTCATCAACATTCTAAGGTGCACTCCGGGTTGTACCATTATTCAACATTCCAGAGGACGGAATGGAGTGCACCATTTACTATAAGAACCTTATAATAAGGGGTTATATGGAAATGGTAATGGGAAATGGTAAAGGGGAATAAAACAGTATTAATTGTAATTATGACAACATACTATCATACTTATGTTTGAGTTACTCTATTACAACACTTCCCCTTCCCCACAAATGCAAAAAAAACCAATAGCTAAGAAACATGACACAATCACCATTACAGTAAGACATTTCTTTATCACATGTCCATGAAGTCCTCCACTTGCACTATGAACCAGCGTCCCATTAGGATCATTGTATCTCCTCTCCAGACCCTTGTTCTGACCTACTGGGGTCATCCTGGGTGGCAGTTAAACGGTCCATACTCCATACACGACCGTCTTCCAAGGTTACCACATTCTTATGTACCTTAGTAATTCTCAATGGCTTAGAGAACCGGCTTCCCTCCTTCCTAGTAGATCCTGGTAGTTTTATTCTGACCCATTGGCCCACCCTCCATTGTTTACTTTTAGTCCCCATTTTGATGTTATACCAATCCTGGTACTTCCTCTGGTTCTCTCTTACCTTTGTCAATACATCCTTACGATGAACAATAACGGGCTCCCCTCCTCCCAACCAATTCGGGTTTAACTTAGTTCCTGGTTGTCTCCCTTTAAGGGATGTAAAAAGGGATACTCCCGTGACCAAATTGGGTGTGGTATGATATGACCACAACAGACTCTCAATTGCGCCTTCTCCTGGAACTCGACATACACTGGCTAACTGCAAACACTCCTTGATCATCCTGTTGACTCTTTCTACCAGACCGTTTGCCTTTGGGTTGTATAACGCTGTCCGGTAATGTCTGACCCCACTGACTGTCAAAAACTCAACCATGGCACTTGAAGTGAACTTCACCCCATTATCTGTCACTATAGTGCTAGGAATACCTTCACGGGTAAAGGTTTCTTTAAGGAATTGTATTACATCATGGGTGGTTACATTATGTACAGCCTTGGTCATCACCCAGTGTGTGTGATAATCCACTAATACGAAAATGAACCTGGCTCTCGATCCTGGGCACGTGAGAGGTCCTAATATGTCTAACCCAAGTTTGTCCCATGGTTTGGTGGGGACCTCAACTGGAGATAAAGGAGCCTTGCGCATACTTCTGGTTTTATCACTCAATGAGCATTGGGTACAATCACGAACAGTATCCTCAACTAACCTATCCATTGTGGGGAACCAATAGGAAGCTCGCAGTCTGTTTTTAGTCAAAGTTCTTCCTAGATGTCCTTCATGTGCCAAACCTATCAGTTTTTCCCATAGTGCTTTGGGGGGAACAATTCTCTCACCTCTCATTACTAGGTCTCTAGTTAAGTGGAGTTCAGAACGTACCTCCCAATACCCCTTTACCTCCTCATCAAGCTGCTGACAACTATTAGGCCAACCCCTCAAAATCATATTTTTCAAAATTTGCATAATCCTATCCAAAGTCGTAGCTGTGACCCATTCTTCTTTGGTAATCCCTGATAGTTCTACATGAAGCACTGGATCAAGGCTTCCGTTAGATTCCTCCTTCCCACCCTTCCTGGGTAGTCTCGAGAGACAGTCAGCCACCACATTTCTCTTGCCAGGGACATATTGCATGTCGAAATTGAAGCCTTCCAACCCCATAATCCACTTCGCAATACGAGGGGTAGCTTGGTCTTTACCTTTAACAGTAAATAATGAAATAAGGGGTTTGTGGTCTGTTCTAACCACAAACGGCAATCCCCATAAGAAGAATTTGAAATGATTGATGGCCCAAAAACAGGCTAAAGCCTCCCTCTCTATCGTGGAATAATTTTGTTCTGTCTCCTTTAATGATTTGGAAGCAAACGCCACGATCCTCTCCTGCCCATTTACACATTGGGATAAGGTGGCACCTAACCCTTTTCCACTCGCATCCGTGGTGAGCCACGTCTTCCTGGTGGTGTCAAAGTTTCCTAACATAGGGCAATGGACAATGGCTTCTTTGACTTCTTCAAACGAACCCTGAACCTCTTCACTCCACACAAAGGGTATGTCTTTCTTTAATAATGCTCTCATAGGAGCAGTGACTGCTGCAAAGTTGTGAACAAACTTTGACATATACTCCACTAAACCCAAAAATGATCTCAATTCATCTTTATTGGTAGGAGCTGGAGCTTCCTTCACAGCCACTACTAGATCACATTTGGGTTCCACACCATCTTTACTTATTTTGTGTCCTAAGTATTCTACAGATTCAACCCCTAGTTGACACTTTTCCTTCCTAATGGTCATGCCGGCTTTATCTAAAGCTTGGAAAACTTCTCTTAAAGTTGCATTGTGTTCACCTTCTGTACTTCCATAGACTAGTATGTCATCCTGGAAGCACATAACTTGCTTGATTTCCTGCAAGATCTTCTGCATGATTCTTTGGAATACCGCAGCAGCTGATGCGAGGCCGAATGGCATCCGGCGATATCTAAATGCTCCAAATGGAGTAATAAAAGACGTGAGTGAGCGTGATGTAGGGTGTAACTCCACTTGGTGGTATGCGGCAGATAGGTCAATTACACTAAAAAATTTAGCGGACCCCAACATGCTTACCATTTCATTTATTTTGGGTAAGGGAAATCTGTCTACCCATATGTTCGCATTCAAATCCCTCAAGTCCACACACAAACGAATACCTCTTCCATTGGGTTTCTTCGTGACCACAATTGGCGCCAACCATAAAGAACTCTCGATAGGTTCTATAACTCTTAATTTGACCAATTTGTCCAATTCTTCCTTTAGAGGTTCCCTCATTAGATAGGGGACAGATCTCACTTTATGTACCACAGGTGTAGCACCCTCCTTAAGTTTAATTTTGTGCTGGAAGTTTTTCAACAACCCTAATCTATCATCAAATAGCCTTGGACATTCCTCACAAACTCTTTCACAAAAGTTCTGCAAGTTTACTAGTAACACTTGTTCCTTGCCATTGGGATCCAGTTTGATTCCGAGCTCCTTTTGATGCCTCCATCCCAGCAAATTGGATCCCTTCTCAGTAATGTACACCTCTCCTTTTGTGTGTCTGCCCTTGAACATAATGTCTAGTTCTAGCATTCCTTTAAGAGGTATTGGGTCGTTATTGTACCCACCGGGTTTAATGTTGGCAGAGTGCAATTTGTAACCCCGCACTTGGAACTTATCAACAAAAGTTTGATAGTTCAGGAATGTATAAGGTGAGCAAGAATCGGCATAGACCTTCACCACAATATCGTCAACCGTGATGTCGCACGCAGGATAAGCGTTGTTGAGGGATTCCCTCCCCTGTTTACCCTTGACTTGCAGAATGAACTTAGTACCTAATTCAGTAAATTCTTCTGTCCTATTTATTTTTTTCTTGGTGTTCTTATCATTTTTGCACACCCTCGCATAGTGCCCTTTTGCTCCACACTTCCTGCACATGCAGCCACGTGCCGGGCACAAAGGACTATTTGCTAGATGTTTGGGGTTTCCACATCTGAAACATCTTCCTTTAGATATGTCCTCGTTAAAATTCCTCCTTACAGTAGTGGCCAACACTACTGACTCTTCATCTTTATTGTCCACCCCCTCATCCTTTGTGTTGCTATCTTTTACTTCTTTCACACTGTCTACCTCAGGTGTGCTTTTAATCTCTCTCATACATTCTACTGTATGCTCAATACTCCTTGCCATATCCACAGCTTCTTTCAGAGTAGGGTTGTGAGTAAGGAGCTTCTCTTGCACCCTTGGGCTATTTGTACACCTAACTAACTGATCACGGATTAACGAGTCTTCTAGGTCTCCAAAAGCACATGTTTGAGCAAGCCCTCGCAAAGAAGCTGTGTAAGCTCCTACCTTTTCGTCTTTGGCTTGCACTCTGCTGAAAAATCTATGTCGTTCAAGCACAACATTAACCTTGTGCCCAAAATGACTCTCCAGCCTGTACAACGTTTGTTGGAAAACATCAAAATTTTCACCATCCTCCTCTCCCTCTTCCTCATTGACTGTAAGACTCTCATATACTTTTCTACCATGTATTCCTATGTTGTGTAATAGTATATGTTGCTTCCTTAATGCTGTAAACTTTTCTCCCCCTATGGCAATTAAGTAAGACTCAAACAATTTAGACCATTCCTTCCAAGGTAATAATGGTTCACCTATTTCATTTAAGAATGGGGGAGGTTGGGACATTCCTGCTGCAGCCATTTCGTTCTCACTATTTTATAGTAATTTAGATAATAAACAAAGGATCTCTGCCTCTTGCCCAGTTCTTTTAAGTACACTCTCTTAGTAACCTGTTGTACATTACAAAATAAGCTAGCATAAGGATATACAACACATTCTGGTATATATCAACTGTAATGTATTCGTAGTCTTATAAAGTCTGTACTCAAAAGGTTTCACTCGTGAATATTATGGGCTACACACTATAACTCTTGTTCTGAAATAGTCTAAAGTCAAAGAAGACTTTTATTTTGAAGCGTGTTCCTAAACAGGAAAGCTCGCATCAGCTTCGGAAATCCTCCTTCGCCGGTCCGATTCCTTCGAGGTTATGAATTTTCAGAACCTTGCCGGTAAGCTCTCTATGTTGAATATGTGGAATTCTTGGGATATTCGTGCTCCGTTCCAGGTTTCCAGGTTTTGTAGTTATATTCTCTTAGCACTTCTCCAATTGTTCCCTTAGCGACGTACAAAAAACGGCTACACGCCACACCTCAGGCCGCTTTGGAATGCTCACACGCACGCCTCAGAGACGGCCGCCCTCCGCGCCTCAGTGCCGCTCTGAGACGCCTGTGCCTTAGCGATGTACAGTAACGGCTACACGCCGCACCTCAGGCCACTCTGGAACGCTTACTCGCACGCCTCAGATACGGCCGCCCTCCGCGCCTCAGTGCCGTTCATATACTCTCACATGCCGTATTTTGATGCCGATATGAGGCGCACCCTCAATGCGCCGCTGAACTAATTAAGAGCGCGTGGATGTTATCACTGCCGGTGAAAGGCTGTGTAGTATTACACGACCAACGCGATTAACCGGTAACTTGACTGTGTTAATAGCAATTATATTCAGCGCTGGTAATATCAAATTAAACGTCAAGTCCACCTTGAATTAACCTATAACACTCACGATCTGGTCACTTTACTGTTCACACGGCGTCTTCTCTGATGATGTGCTGAAATGACAGACATCCATCTCACTGCAATTGACAACTCGAGAAGATCAACGTCCTCAGATGCTCTCAACCCGCCTTAGGCACACAGGCGCCCCTTGGCTGTACTTCTTGGTTCCAAAACAGGAATCAGAAACTTCACTGTGGTGCTGAACAATTCAGGGGCAAGAAGTCTTCACTGCCCCTGCGCAGTATCCCATCCTCGTCGCCAAAGTTCCTCTGTTATAATGTTGAAATCGCAGAGACCAACTGATTGTATGGTCAGTTTATTAGCAGACTTCTTGCATAGCACCTTCCTTCTCACTGCCTCTCACAACCAGCTTTTCTTCATCAACATTCTAAGGTGCACTCCGGGTTGTACCATTATTCAACATTCCAGAGGACGGAATGGAGTGCACCATTTACTATAAGAACCTTATAATAAGGGGTTATATGGAAATGGTAATGGGAAATGGTAAAGGGGAATAAAACAGTATTAATTGTAATTATGACAACATACTATCATACTTATGTTTGAGTTACTCTAATATTGATATTACAACAGTGTCATATGTGCCTAGCGTCAGAGCATCTTGGATGTGGGTAGCCCCTCTCTCTAGGTCCATTCAGTGTGCTCTTGATGAAGGTGTCATATGTGCCTAGCATCAGAGCATCTTGGATGTGGGTAGCCCCTCTCTCTAGGTCCATTCAGTGTGCTCTTGATGAAGGTTTCATATGTGCCTAGCATCAGAGTGAGTAGCCCCTCTCTCTAGGTCCATTCAGTGTGTTCTTGATATAGGTGTCATATGTGCCTAGCATCAGAGCATCTTGGATGTGAGTAGCCCCTCTGTCTAGGTCCATTCAGTGTGTTCTTAATGTGGGTATCATGTGTCTTGAGTCAGAGTATTTTGGATACAAACAGTCCGTATGTCTGAGCCTGGCACTGCCAGGCTGTGGCGGTGCCAGGCAGTGTATTGGCTACTTTCTACTGTGCATCATTTTCAGAGTGAACTCTTTCTAATTGAAGCTGTTTCCCTCTTAGATCCACGGGATATAAAATGCTCCTTCAACACTCATTGTGTAAGTTTATTTTGTGGTTCATAGCTTGTCTGTCGCCTTGTCTGTGTTGAACGTGCACCCCATTTGCTTTTACTGATTTCCCTGTGAATTATTTATCCAACTCTCACATCTTCCTTTTTACCACTGTGTTCTTCTATTTATCATTTGCTCTATCCTTTCTCTCTGTCCCTGTGCTACTCATCCTCTCTGCTCCTCTGTGTCCTGCGTTGTCAGCTCTCCCCTTTTCCTTCTCCTATCTCTCCTCTGACATTGTGTCTGTGTAGTCCTATATCTATCCTCTTCTTTCTCTCTCTCTCTCTACTGGGTCTCTTTTTATCCCCCCCATTCCCTAGCTGTCAGTTCTCTTCTCTCTCCTTGTTCTCCTCTGCCCCTCCTTTTTTTGTGCTCTTCTCCCTTTCCTTATCCATCTGTCTTTGCCAATTTCTATAATTTTTTTCATGCTCCTTTGTTCCCTCTCAGTTTTCTTTCTCTCTACTCTTTCTCTTGCCATCTCTGTCTTCCTCGCTTCCTCTTTTCTTTCCATTGCCGCTACATCTGGTGATCCTTCTCCTTCGCTCTTGCTCCCTCTCTCTGCTCTCTCTTGGCTGTCCATCCAGTGATCCTCTTCTTTCAACCCTCCCTCTCTATATTGTCTATCTATATTCTCTCTCTCTCTGTCCGGCTCTTCATCTTTGATCCTCCTGTGTCTCTCTTTCCCCCTGTCCATCTGTTGTCACTCTTCTGTCTCTCACCTTCTTTTTTCACTCTCTACATTCTGACTTGTTATGCAGCTTCAAACCACTTCTTTCCATTGTCGAGCCAGTTCCTGCGTCTTTATTCATTTTTAATCCAAATAATTGCTTTTCTAGAGCCCGAAAAAATACCCAAACAGTCTGAATGGATATAAAATCAAGAACCATCTCTTAAATCCCACAGACCTTGGAAAGGCTCAGGTAATTAAAGCATTACATACCTTCCACCCACCTCTGCCGTGTCCGTAGGAGACATCCTGCCAATCAGAACACTTTTGTGGTGTCAGATTGGATGAGTAATGAGAAGGTTTTTGGGTGGTGGTGCGGCTCGTACTGGTGGATATTGAGATCAGGAGTGTGTTTGCATGGTCTTTGGATGCTACCACTAGTGAGTGACCACCCATTAACAGGTGGGTGCCAGATTACTGTTGTGGTGGTATGGGTAGGTCTATGGACTTGTTGTGGCATAAGGGGATGTTTGGTTGGTGGTACTGATGCATACTATCAGTGGGTGACTAGCATGATGTCCTATCTACCTAGGGTGGTGGTAGTGCAGGTGGATTTAAGATTTGGTTGTGGGTAAAGGGAGTCTTTGAGTCTATAGGTGACTAGCATGATGTCCTATCTACCTAGGGTGGTGGTAGTGCAGGTGGATTTAAGGGTTGGTTGTGGGTTAAGGGAGTCTTTGAGTCTATATATGGATCTCTGGGCGCAGTGTGCGGGTTTATGGTACTGGTGACTCTTTAAATTGCCTCTGACAGGAGGGTCTTTAAGTTTTGTTACTACTTAGTCTCATTAACAGGTTTACGCGAGGTGGACGTAGGGTGCTGGGGTCTTGCAATTGGGTGTGTGGTAGCTGGGCTTTTGAGCACTGTATTGAGTCTCTGGAGTGGGTTGTCATGTGGTTGTTGGGACTGGTGTTTCTCAAGACCTGTTGTGTAATAAGAGAGTCCGGGGCATATAGTACTAGTATGTCCCACTAATGGGTGTGTGGCAGGATGTATGGCATGATACACAACGGCCTTGGTGGTTTGGGTCAGTCTCAAGTTTGGTTGGGTGATTGGGAAGTGTTATGGCTTTGAACTTTGGAGTGGGTCTCAGGTTTTGTTGCATGGGTAAGGAGTATTTGCATCTCTGGAGTGAGTGTGTGGCAGGATGGTTATTGGTGGCTGGTATTGTTGGGTCTCAGGATTGGTTGCATGGTAAGGGAGTCTTTGGACCTCTGGAGAAGGTGTGTAGCAGTATGGCTATTGGTTGGTGATACTGGTAGGTCTCAGGTTAGTTTGTGTAGCAGTAGAGTGTTTGGGTCTCTTTACCAGGATGGGTATTGGTTGGTGGTACCGATATTCTCAGGTTTGTGTGGCAGTAGAGTATTTGGGTCTCTGGTGCTGGTGTGCAGCAGGATGCTTATTGGTTGGTGGTTCTGGTGGTTTTCAGGTTTGTTTGTGTGGAAAGGGAGTTGTTGACTCTCTGGAGTGGTTGCATGCAAGGTAAGGGAGTCTTTGGACCTCTGGAGAAGGTATGTAGCAGTATGGCTATTGGTTGGTGATACTGGTAGGTCTCAGGTTAGTTTGTGTAGCAGTAGAGTGTTTGGGTCTCTTTACCAGGATGGGTATTGGTTGGTGGTACAAATATTCTCAGGTTTGTGTGGCAGTAGAATATTTGGGTCTCTGGTGCTGGTGTGCAGCAGGATGCTTATTGGTTGGTGGTTCTGGTGGTTTTCAGGTTTGTTTGTGTGGAAAGGGAGTCGTTGACTCTCTGGAGTGGGTGTGTAACAGAACGGTATTGACTGGTGATACTAGTGGGTCTCAGGTTTGGTTGTGTGGCAGTAGAATGTTTGGGTCTCATTAGCAGGTGTACAGCAGAAGTGTTTGGTTGGTTATTGGTCAGACTAGTCGCTATCAGGTTTGGTTGTGTGCAGAGAGTGTAATATCTGGTTCAGGTGTGTACCTTGGACGGCTGGCAGCTGGTTAGTAGTGCCAGTGGATCTTGGGATTGGACATTCGGGTAGATCTCACTGAAGTCACAGAATTGTCTCTATTTTGTTGTGTTGTAGGATCCAGAAGCTCAAAGTCTTTTGCCGAGCAAAGAGAATGGGACAATTCCTACCAACCACATTGTTGTGATACAGGGCGAGGCATCCGCAGGCATGTCGGCGATCAGCTTTGTGGGAGCCCTACGGATACCTGTGAGTCTGCTTGAATCTGCTGCAGTTTTTGTGATACGTGTAGGCCCATGTGCCCCTTATTGTTTCGAACACCTGACCATCTATGTATTTTGAGTCGTCCCTCTTCCGTCCCTTTTGCTCTTTGCAATATGTTTGCCATATAGTGAGAGGACCTTGATTGTGTGCTAGATCAAATCAAATTAGAGTTTATAAAGCACAACTACTCACCCGTAAGGATCTCAAGGCGCTAAGGGTGACGGTCCTCTGAGCTTTAGTTGAAGAGCCAGGTTTTAAGGTCCTCTCTGAATTGAGGTAGCAATCGTGAATCCCTGAGGTGGGGGATGCTCCAGGTCTTTGCCACGAGGTAGGCGGAGGATGTTCCACCAGCCGAGGTCTCCCGTATGCAGGGTACGGTGGCTAGTGTTTGTTGAGCAGAGGAAAGAGGTCTGGTGGGGGAGAAGACGGTGCCTCCTATCGGCGTGGCCAGTGTAAGTACCTTGCGGCCCTCATGTGCCTCTAATCTGTACCAGTGTGACTGTGCAGAACAACAGGTTGAGGCCTGTGCGAAGGCCTCAAGTGCTCAGTACCACCCTTGTGTAAACCTCTTGAACTGCGGGCACATGTCTGCCTCCAAGATAAGGCTGAGCATGTCAGCTGTCATTCACAGCACATTCTTTGAGGGAGGAGAGAGGTGAGGGCTGCTCTGAGCATGTATCCCCAACTTCAGCAGTGCTTTAGAAGTATGATAAGGTAACATCCTGCTGTGAGCAGGTTCTGCTTAGTTTAGCATCATAAGAAACCCATTTCAGAACTCCATAACAGTTGACTTTCAAGCTGCTTTCTCACCATAAAACATTGCCAAACAGCTAATTAATGCAGCATAACTGTGCTTTTTTCACAACTTAAGTGACCAAGCACAATAGCCGACTAGCTGCTTCCCCAGAGCTCCTTCCAGCAGAAAAAGTAATCCTTCTCAGTGACTCCCAACGGAGCCCGTACGCCCATGCTGTCGCTGTAGTGGGGAGCCCTATAGAGGGGGTATACCTGTCGGGCAGCAGGGACACTGGGCTGCGCCGTGGACTGAACGCTGAGGTCCGTGGCTGTGAGGCCGGGTGACAGGTGCCACGACATGTGGGAGGAGCGGCCACTGTGCACCTGCCGTGACTGGTGAACAGAGAGTCGGCCACCGGACTAGTTCCTGTGGAGTGACAGGGTCAGGACATGGACTTGTTCCCATCAAGCTTTGTTGCGGGAGGCCCGACTAGATGCCTGCACGGGCCTGTAAGGGCTGCAAATGCAGTGATGCAGCTCGGGACACAAGAGACCAGCGCTGTAATCCTGTGTTGACACGACTTGGCGCTCATGCCTAGACCCATGCAGCCTGCACAATAAGTAAGCGTGCACATTATCCCTTGCACAGCGGCGGGGCCCTGGGTGAGACTTGCCTCAGCCGCATATCTTTAATTCAGAAGGATTCACCTTGTAGGCCCGAGACCGAATTGGACCATGGCAGCAGACTATTGAAGAGGGGTACCCAGCCCCAGAAAGTGCTGAGCAGCGCGTGCCTCGGAGAGAACTTAAGATATGTGGGCTTGTCTGCTGTCTGAGTGCCCGATAGACTGTAATCCTGAGAGGAGTTTGGGGACAGTTCTGCTAGAATTGGATGTCCAAGCTATGCTTGGTGAATGGGACAGAGAGTGAGGGGCAAAGGGACCAGGGGCAACACTTGCCACCTTCATGCTGCTGCCTTGGGGGTTGGATAGACAGAAATCTTATACTATTCAAGGAATGGAGAGCGGTGGGCCAAAGGCCTTAGATCCCTCAGTTCTTTCTACAACCATTGACTGGATTTGTTTGGGGGCTGCTGTCAGTGACCCTCGCTGGGGACCCCTCGCTGTTGTGACTAGGGGTTGACCCTCTTAGATACATCAGGGTACCATCATTGTAGGGACCAGGGATAGAAACAACTGTGACGAACCACAGTAGTGTGATCATCTGGAAGCCTGGGCGTGGTCATAATGGTGAATGATAAGGGGATGCAGCCGGCCCAGTCCAATAAAATTGGGAACTATACACAGACAGTCCCTCCCAATGGAAAAAACTGGAAAGAGACTGTCGACTGATCAAGGGGCTTGGACCAATGAGCAGCCCAGCTGTGCCCCATCACTGGCAGACCTGATGGAGGCCGTTAAGGGTACCTGCATAGATCTGGCCACCAAGATAGACTTGGTGGCATTGAAGTCATCCTCCTCAGAGTGGACCTAGGTGGTGTCGCTGACTATGTGACAGCCACAGTA
Organism: Pleurodeles waltl; assembly: GCF_031143425.1. Classification (NCBI taxonomy): domain Eukaryota; kingdom Metazoa; phylum Chordata; class Amphibia; order Caudata; family Salamandridae; genus Pleurodeles; species Pleurodeles waltl. The sequence continues at coordinate 1,534,528,800 of NC_090447.1, read as the reverse complement.
ATGAACGTGAGAGAGATGCAACAAGTCACCACTCTACGAGAAACCGTATCTTCCCTACAAAAACTGACGGTGAGCCTTGGGAAACGGATGGAAGACTCCAAAGGAAGGTCCAGGAGAAATAACCTATGATTTGTAGGATTCCCTGAGAAGGCGGAGGGCCCACCTGCGTAACTTTTCTTGGAAGATTGGATCACCAAAAGCATACGCCCACCACAATGATCAAATTTCTTTATGAACGAGAGGGCTCATCGAGCACTAGTCCCTACACCGAACCCTGGTGCCCCGCCACGTGCCATTATCCCCTGTTTCTTGAACTTGGCCCACCGGTTTTTGAGGGGAAACAGATATCAATCTTTCCAGACTACACCCAGAAGATTCAAAACCATCACAAAACACACCTGGATGTTGAAAAAAGATTACGGGACCTTAATCTGTGTTACAGCCAGGTGTTGTGCATAATGGAAAGGTGCATTTCTTTTTTACAGCTGCTGAAGCCAGTGACTCAGTGGATATGTTGCCCGGTGGGTCCCATAAAAAAATCATTAAGTGCTGGAATGCCTTCCACAATATTCAGAGTCACTTAGCACGCTTAGGGAAATGTAAAAAAGGGCAGGATCCTCTGGGGCCAAAGGCCCGTCAGGCCGAATAGTGATGTGTTCAGATGGCACTTTCAAAGACATGGGGATGGTGCTGGACTCCCGGATGTCCTTCCAGGTTCAACAAAGCAGCCCTGGATCCGGCACAGACAGCACAGGCAGCAGCCCAGCTCAATACCTACTAAAAGGGCCGGAAGCAAGACTAAAGTGCTGTGTAAGTGCAAAGGACTGTCATGTTGTGACCGCCATTTACTGATCAGTGGCGGTGAGCCTTGTGTTATTCCTGGTAGAACGAATTGAACTATCCTTGAATGATCGTTTGTTAGCTCTTATTTGTGCCACTGAATTTTATCCTTTGTAATTTAGAGGGGTGGCTGCGGAGGAGGTATATGATTGTGAGTATCTGTTTCATATATAATTGGGCTGGCAAGATGATAGGGTTTGAGGGGCACAGGCATCAGCAGTGTGGAATGAGAGCCAAGGCCTCACGGTCCCAGCCGCGTACTGACCTCTTGCCAAGCATATCATTTTGTGATTCTTTTGAATATCTGACTTTTCGAGCTGATTACAGTAACAAAGGGAATGGGGTGAGAAATGCTAGTTTCTGCGCTGTCTAGTGTAGGCAGTGCAAGTTTGCTTTACTGCCCAAGGAGTGGGGGGATTTGGGTGAGGAAGTTGAATTCACTGTTATGCTGCTTACAGGGGACACATGTTGCTTATATGGATGGGAACGCTGCAGCCTCACGTTGCTGTCCATGGGGAACTGTTTGAGGATCTCAAATCTGGGCAGACTGGTCGAGATATGGTACTAAAATGTGATGATGATGGCGGATGAAGTGTTTAAATTTCTAACATGGAATGCCAGGGGTTTAGCTCAACTGGAGAAGTGCTGAGGATGTATGTGTACCTAAAGCGTTATGGGGTCTCCGTGGCGTTCCAACAGGGAACCCATGTGGTGGGATAGTATCCCTAACCTCTGTAAGCGCTGGCTGGGACAAATATTTGCAACCTCATATTCTGAGTACGCCTGAGGCACACTCATATGGGTGGCTCCTGGGGTTCCCTTCCGTTACAGGGGACACGTTGCAGATCCGGATGGCTGTTATGTGATGCTGCAAGGTGACCTGAATGGGTGTGAGTTGTGTGTGTTAAATGTGAATGCTCCCAATAATGATGGCAAGACGTCTTACACCAGGGTAGCAGCTGCTCCATCCTTGTCAGCAGTTATAGTGTTAACAGGAGACTGCAACTGTGTCCTTGATGGGATGCTTGACCGAGAGCCACCGCGTGGGATCACAAAGCCACTTATGGCAGGACACTGCTACAGTGGTTGAACCTACTAGATGTCTGGGGAGGGAGGCACCCAGACCCAAAAGTATTCTCATGTTACACACCTGCTGCAGGGACACATACCCGCCTGGACGACTGTTTGTATCAACTGGTCTGATGCAGAGAGTGAAAGAGATTACTTATTTGGCGCTCAGAGCACTTTCCATTGTTGATGAACCTCGGGAAGGGGTGTGTACTCCCCCAGTCCCCCTGTGCTGACTACGCATGGAGGCACCTACAGACCCATTGTTTGTCACCACAGTCCGTGAGGAGTTATCTCATTATTTTTGCAAAAACTGGGGCACCTCCAGCAGTAGAGGGTCACTATTGGGAGGCGATAAAAGTTGTGATCAGAGGGATTTACCTTAAGACCTCATATGGTGTTAGAGGATAGTTAGAACAAGACCCCTCCCAGAAGGAACTCCAACTTCTAGACAGAGAAAAAGCACTCCATGTCCAACTTCAGAGACTCTGGGAATGGCAGCAAACCCATAAAGACCTTTTAGATGACTGGCGTAGACTGAAGAAACCCACTCACACAGCATACCAGCAGCGATTGCACGCGGAGGGGGCCATACCTGGGGCGATGCTACCACAACCGCTTAAGCAGCGGGGGTCCCAGGATCCGGTGTTGTCCCTATGGGACCATTCTGGAACACTTGTTAACTCCCAAACTGCAACTAATGAGGTTTTTTCAGAGCCCACCTCTACACCACCTACGGAGAAGGTGGCACATGACCGGGCAACTATGGGAGGGAAATCCTTGATGCAATTTATCTTTCCAGGTTGAATGAGGCTGGGACTGCTACAGATGATCCCGTTACTAGGGAGGAACTTTGGGTGGTGTTGAAGCAACTAAAACCCGCTAAAGTGCCGGGAGGGGACGGTCTCCTGATCGACTTTTATCAAAACTATGCAGAAGAGATTGTAGACGTATTGTTGGAGGTCTTTCAAGAAGCACTGCCACAGGGCTATGCCCCTGTACTATGCACGAGGCCCTGGTGGTTTTGGTACCGAAGCCCAGCATAGACCCAGAGGTTGCGTCATCTCGCGGCCCAATTTTGCATTTACATGTGGATATTAAGATATTGAGTGGTGTACTGGCGGCGCAGTTACTCCCGCATTTAACATCATTGATTCTTACGGATCTGTGTGGGTTTATACCTTAGAGAAGCCCCATGTATAATCCCCGCCGGTTGTCTCACATCCTTCGTGCCCCCTCTATTACAAGAGGGACCCTACGCTTTGCCCTCTGGACATCGAACAGGCGTTTGACTCTGTGAATGGGAGTACTTATGGCGCGTCCTGTAGAAAATGGGGCTCAGTCCCAAATATATTGCATGGGTCAAATTGTTATATACTGACCCGGACGCCAGGATGCGGACAGGTGGTATTGTGTCTGAAAAATGTGCACTGTACCGGGGTACCCGTCAAGGCTGCCCCTTATCACCCTTACTGTTCACCCTGGCTGTGGAACGCATGGCAGTGTTGATGCGTTGTGAGCTAGGTCCCTGGGGAATTCCGGTAGGGGACACCACACATATGGGGGGTGATTCTAAGTCTGGCGGGCGGCGGAGGCCGCCCGCCAGACTTCCCCCCTCCAGAATACCGCACCGCGGTCGGAAGACCGCTGCGGTTATTCTGTGTTTTACACTGGGCTGGCGGGCGACCGCCAAAAGGCCGCCCGCCAGCCCAGTGTAAAACTACCTTCCCACGAGGACGCCGGCTCAGAATTGAGCCGGCGGAGTGGGAAGGTGCGACGGGTGCAGTTGCACCCGTCGCGAATTTCAGTGTCTGCAAAGCAGACACTGAAATTCTTTTTGGGGCCCTCTTACGGGGGCCCTTGCAGTGCCCATGCCATTGGCATGGGCACTGCAGGGGCCCCCAGGGGCCCGCGACACCCCATACCGCCATCCTGAACAGGATGGCGGTATGGGGTGTCAGAATCCCCATGGCGGCGCAGCGCGCTGCGCCGCCATGGAGGATTCTCATGGGCAGCGGAAAACCGGCGGGAGACCGCCGGTTTTCCTCTTCTGACCGCGGCCGAACCGCCGCAGTCAGAATGCCCTGCGGGGCACCGCCAGCCTGTTGCCGGTGCTCCCGCCAACCCTGGCCCCGGCGGTCATGGACCGCCGGGGTCAGAATGACCCCCATGGTGTCCCTGTACGCCGATGATGTTCTGATATATGTGTGTGTGACCCTGTGGCCTGCGCGTGTTGCAAACCTTCAGAGAGGTGTCCGGTCTGTTTGTTAATGTTCACCAATCCCAACTGTTGCTGATTGGTAACTTGGCAGTGATGGGGACATAGTTGTTTCCAGTGCTGGGACTCCCGTGGGGTGTGAGATATCTTGGGGTCTGGATCACCCCACGAAATAAAGAAATCTTGATCCTAACATTGGGAGAGTGCTGGGGTGTCATTTCGCTTCTGGGGAGACCTCCCTTTATCACTGAGAGGTAAAGTGGACAATGATAAAATGCTGGTACTTCCTGGATGTTTATGTACTCTACAAAACACAATGTATGAGATACCCTGGAAATACTTTGTGGAGATAGATAGCTTAATTACTGAACTGCTGTGGGCCCGTACAAGGAAACATATAGGGTCTCTGTGCTAAACAGGCATGGGAGCAGGGATGAACTGAACTCCCCAATGTGGAGTTCCACTACTTTGCACGCGGTCCAGTGGCTTGACGAGGGTGACAACTGGGAAAAAAATCTCCTGAAAGGCTCCTATGGAGTCCTGGTGGTTCCAGAGCTGCTCATGCTTGGCTCCCGGATACCAGCAGAGATCCCCCAATTGTTAAGCCATGTGTGCCAGGTGTTAGAACGGGTGGTTCTCTTCCAGGGGATCCTCATCAATAGTCATAAACATTGAATATTCCCGCCCTCGTGTGGTAATATTAATTGTTTATGACTTTGATGAGGATACCCCTGGAAGAGAACTAGGATTTACAGGTAAGTAACTTATCCTTACAAGAGTTATGGTGCGCACCATAAGCCCGAGATATGCCACTTTGGGCCCTGCAGCCGTTTGCGAGAATACCTGAGGTGTTGTCTATGCAACGATGGAGAGATGGCGGCTGCGAACTCCTAGGAGATTAATATCTGGGCGGTCAGCTTACCATATGGGAAGATGCGAGAGAATCATTTACATTGGGCCCCGGGCACTATCTGCAATATGCTAAGATATCGCGACAGCACAAGAGATATGGCCTTGTTTCCCTGAGGAGCCAGTGCCCTCACAGACTCTGGCCGCGATGCTTACATTGGTCGGAGCACGCAGACGAATAGCAAACCTTTACTGTGCACTGAGAGCGGACCGGCCCAAAATGGTGCCTAAGGCGCAGGAGAAGCGGGAGGACGCACTGGCGAGACGTTCAGCACCCGGGGATGGGAACCGGTCCAGGGCGGGGCTCACACCGTGAGTTATAATGCACAGGTTAAGCTGATACAGAACAACCTATAGAGCAGGCATACCTTCCACCCACTACCTTATGGAAGACATACACCACTCGCTCATCCCAGTGTGTTCCACACGGCCCCCCTGCGGCGGGCTTTGTGCACGTGGTGTGGCCGTGTGCCATGATTGTGCCCTACTGGACTATAGCGTTGAAGGCTCTACATGAGGTGACCGGATGGAAGTACCGGGTACGCTGCGGATGGTACTGCTGGGGCTCATCCCGACCCCGGGAAGACAGAAACTCAGCCGCAGTTCCTTCTGTGGGTCCTGCTGTTGGTGAAAAGGCGCATGGTCATTCAGTGGGTGAGTGTACAACCCCCAGCAACGCTGATTGGCTCAGAGATATGTTTGAGCGGGAAGTGGCAGAGGACATCAGAATGAGGCATGTGAGGAAAGATGACCGAAAGGAAGATGGTTTAGCTGCCTGGGCACTGATGCTGGCAGAACTGCGTGATGAGCAAAGGGCAGGAGTGGCAGAGGTGGTCCTGGAGGGAGGAATGAGCGCCAGGTTGTAAGTTTGTACTAATAATGCTGCAAGGCTGATACATGCCTTATATGTCTAAATCACTCATCTGCTTGAACCGTGAACCGACGAACGCACATTCTTAGATTTCCGACGCACCGCACGGTTGATGCACCAATTGTTTCTTTATGAGTAATAATAAATGGACACGAAAATATATCCTGCAATGATTAAGCAGCATTGTGGGGGGGGGGGGGGGGGCCTGTTTGTTTCTCAAGTATTGTGGTAACTCTTGACTGATTTATATCTTGGATCAATGGAGTTTTGATGTAGATTATTGCTCCTATGAAAAGCAATAAAGAAACTTGGAACACAAAAACGTAAGTGCCCATTGATGTGATGGTGCTCTGCCTGTTTGTTGCTTGTCTTTAACCAGCTTCCTTTTCTCATGTAGGGAGTCATCGAGTTCTCACTCTGTTTGCTGTTTGCAAAGCTCGTCAGCTACACCTTCCTCTTCTGGCTGCCGCTGTACATCACCAACGTAGGTGAGTGCTGGCCGAGACGCTGGTCACCCGTTAACGCCTTGTGTAGGTGCTGCCCTCACCTAGGGCGAAGAGATCGAACCGTGTCAGGCGGACACCAGGATCCCAGAAGTCCTGAGCTGTACTTTATCAAACCTGCACTGCTCAGGCCTCCTGGTGCTCAATCATTTCCATTGAGGCAGTTGGGCTGCAGGGTCTGAAAATGATCTGTAAATGCAAGAGTAGTGTCCTTATGACATGGAGGGATTGGGATACGCAAGAGAAGTGTCCTTCTGACATGGAGGGATTGGGATACGCAAGAGAAGTGTCCTTCTGACATGGAGGGATTGGGATACGCAAGAGAAGTGTCCTTCTGACATGGAGGGATTGGGATACGCAAGAGAAGTGTCCTTCTGACATGGAGGGATTGGGATACGCAAGAGAAGTGTCCTTCTGACATGGAGGGATTGGGATACGCAAGAGAAGTGTCCTTCTGACATGGAGGGATTGGGATACGCAAGAGAAGTGTCCTTCTGACATGGAGGGATTGGGATACGCAAGAGAAGTGTCCTTCTGACATGGAGGGATTGGGATACGCAAGAGAAGTGTCCTTCTGACATGGAGGGATTGGGATACGCAAGAGAAGTGTCCTTCTGACATGGAGGGATTGGTATACGCAAGAGTAGTGTCTGAGATGGAGGTATTGGGCTGCATTTCTGTGGAGGGTACATCTCAGTCTATTACAGCACAACTACGAGACCCCACCTCTGTCTGATGCCCCCTAAGAGCTGCACCTACACTCTGTGATCACCTCCACTTAGACAACCCTTTGCTGTCACATGCTACACGGGACACCCACGATCTCGGTGCTGAGGAAACCACTATCCAGGTTTATCATTAGGTAGTCATAATTATACCTTGATTAACTCTGTTTTTCCTATTTCTTCCAGAACACATTGATGTTAAGAAGGCTGCAGATCTTTCAACCTTGTTTGACGTAGGAGGCATTTTTGGTAAGTACCCATTGCTTAATTTTTGCCGGTGGTTTCCGGTGCTGACCACTGGCACTTATTTTTGGGGACTGGAACTTATGACCGTCTGCCACATGCTGGCGCTGTTTGTCTAATTTAGAGATGAGCACAACACAAGTCGTTTCTTATTTCAATCTACATTAAAAATGACTAAATCCTGCCACTGAAGGCATTCTTATAGGTTTGGGGGCCTGGGATAGTCAGACTTGTCACACTCATAGGAGGGATGGTTTGAGGCTGGGTTGCTACTGTAGTTGCAGTGCCGACAGCTGCAATGAGGGGGCAAGAAAAAGTGGCCTCCTGATGAGGGCCCTGGCACTTTTTTGTTGTTGTTTTTTTTACAAATTTCAGCATTGTAAGTACTGTTCTTTCTGACAGCATATTATCTCAAGTGGAAGCATGCTGGACTTCCCGTTTACCCGCCCTCAGCAGTTCACTGGCTCAGAAACATCTCCTGGCGTATCTTCCCTCTGAGCTGATAGAATATGAGTGCTATAGCGTCGAAAGCACCTTCACAATAGTAACCTTGCTTCATTTTCAAGCATGAAAGAAGTTAAGCATCACTTAGTAACGAAGTCTGCAGACCTTTAAAACCTGTGATTCACACATTGATTGAAAAAGGTTTTAAAATAAAACACTCTAGAACACTAAATAATACACACTTTCGTACCTCACGCAAGCTCTTGTGGGTCAGCCTCTGAAGAAACCCTGGCTGGCATGTTAATCCTTTCTCAGCATTCGTAAAAGCAATATGTGATGGCCAGTCTGCTATTCCATGCTTGAACACTGGACCAGTCAGCAGTCTTTTTATTTTCCAAAGGCTAAGCCTCCAAGATGGAGTTGTTGCAAAAAACTAAAATGATTTATTTTAATGTGGGACTAGGTGGCCAGGGTATTTATAGTTTTTTTCCTGTCCTGGATTGCCGTGGTTTAGCTTGGGGAAGCTGGACATGCAAATAGCTGGTGAGGATGGTGTTAGGAGCGCTGTCTGTCCAACATCATTCTCACTGGCAGCTGTGCGTTAGAGGCTGGCAGAGCCGGTTGTAGGTCCTCGTTGAGAGACCACCACCTGCCTCTAAATGAGACAAGCGAATCAATGGGTGGGAGGGCAAGACTTCTCTCAACCTTTGAAAGCCACCCAACCCAAAATGATGCCCTTCGTCTTTCCAGTTAAGAACTATCACAAGAGAATGCTTAGTACCTTTGTTACAGCCGAACCAACACCGCTGTGGACATGTGAGGCATTGTTTCAGCTCACAGAATCCCATGGCACACCCACCAACTCCATAAATGTCTGAGTGTGAGCCACTCCAAGATTAAGCAGGAGAATCCTTGAAAGATTAACCCAAATTGTACCTTAAGTTAACTAAAAAGTAATGCAGAATGATAGAAAATACAGCTGCGATCAACTGAGCGCAAAACCAAAAGATAAAGAATACAGGACTCTGTCCAACCTTAAAAAGACTTTGTCCTGAATAGCATGTAAACAAAAACCCACCAGCACCAAAGGTCTTAAAGTAGGCCTAGTAAACACTGCATCTGCCATCAAACGCTCAACAGAAATAAAAGACCTGATATTAAAAATTGCTCATGCACAGCACAATGGAAGGCTGGTCCATCAATAGTTGTACAACAATAATCAATTAATTTCTCCTCAAAGCACAAAAATCAACATGAAGGACAGGCAAGGGGTGATTCTGCCTTAATATCTTCTAACAACCTGCCTTCCTCCATGGTCAATGGGTCAGCAAATCCTTAATTTAAATATTTGCCAGTCCAATGTTTGATCAATTCAAAGTCGTTGTTCGCCTTTGCGGTTCTTTGTTGGGACATTGGGTGTGACTTCAGTGGAGATAGATCTTCTCAATGTATGGTAGTGCCTCCATATACCCACCCAGAAGATTACAATCTCAAAACCCCTTAAACCTAAAGTATCTTCAAGCTTGGACTCCTCTCAAACATAAACATCCCCACAAACACACCCTCAAACAGGAAAACACTCTTACTGAAACATCATCCAACGTACACTACTGAGCTCATCCTGTCCCACAAACACTCCAAACCTCAACACCTCCAGAACGCAACACCTTCAACCCCCAAACTCTTCAAATGCCAACACCCTTAAACTTGAACTCTCTTAGTCTGAAACACCCTTAAACTAAAACCTCACACCCAAACTCAGTATCAACCACTCTTAACACCAGTACAACCTCAAACATAAATTTAAAGAGCACTTATTAGGAAAAGATCATGGTATATGGAATATTTTAAGTTTAAAACACTTTTCGAAATAGCTAAATAGCAGTACACAAAATGTTTTTTTTTAAAAATCCATCTGGTCTTTCTTACCCGTTGTAGGCTATGCTTCATGTGGCACACACACCCCACTGTTGGTGTTTTTTGGGGATGTTGTATCTTCTGAGAGCCCTTTGTTTCTCTCTCACAGGTGGAATTATGGCCGGACTGCTATCGGACAAACTGCACAAAAGGGCATCCACATGTGGCCTGATGTTATTGTTTGCAGCACCTACAGTAAGTTACTTCTAAGCCACTTGGAGTTCTGGAGGTTTGTCTGTGTTTATTGTAGGCAGGCAGAAAGAGCCTGGGGGAGCCCTTAGCTTGCACACTATGGGTCTTAGCCAGGGGCTCGTTGCAAACACTGAGACCTCATCCATCAATGCAATTATGTAGACATGGGTCTCAGTTATTGATACACATACACAGCATAGTGAAAGCGTTGATTGCTGGTGAACGTACACAGAGATAAGTCTCAATTACTGATACACTTACAGAGCATAGTGAAAACTTGGTTATTGGTACGCATACTCCGGCATAGGTCTCAGTTACACCTTTCCGTACATTTTGAGACACAAAGTATTAGAGGGTTTGGCCACTCGAGTTGTACCTCGGTAACTACTCTTTCCATGGTCCATTTCACACATTATCCATCACATTGCTTCCTCCTGCACTTCTTTTTTTTTTTTTTACTGGCATTTAAAAAAATCTATCAAATAAGGACAGGACTAATACCTGATTCAGTTTTGCAAACAGAGTATCATCCGTAGGGATGGTGGAGAACATTGCCTCTGCCGTCCTGATGGTAATCCACCATCAACAATTTAGAAGTGGCAGCCGGACCAATGGTCATCTCTGTATATTGAAACTAATCTTTGTCACAGTGGTTCCTGTCAGCGTACTAAAAGTTTGATGGATGGCTGCAGTCAATTTGGAGGGCTGCCCACCAAGCATTAGACATTTTTCTCTTTCAGAAACAAACTCCCTAAGTAAAACTATTAACCTCCACAGCTTGGGGTGTTTCATCACAGGGTGTGAGGGTCATTATTGTGTTTTTTCCTGCCGCTCACCTCCAGTTTTTCATGGCAGTGATGAACAGGGAAAAAAAGGCATGACACCGTCCACTCTAAATAGGGCTGATAGTGAAATTTGCTTCCTCCGATGACCCCTACTTCATTGGGCTGTCAGAGGGAATTTCATAAAGTAAGGCACCAGGGGCTCTGTCGGTAGAATATCTGCCCATCTGTAACTGAGGGCAGGGCGAGGGTTTGGCATGTAGGGTACGCCGTTCCATTTTATGACAGGGTACCCCGTCTGCCAAACTCTAAATCAGGCCCTGTGTATTATGCTGTGACTGTTATTGTACCTTTCGAAAGACGTTTGCCTTAGCTACTGCTTCCCTAACAAAGTAAGATAGCTGGTAGTCTTACATAAAACTTAAACCTCATTCACTTCTTCCTGGTCACTGATGCAGGCCTCAGTTCCCTTCTACCCTACACAGGCAGAGTCCCTAGCTGCCCCTCCTCTTACACAGTGAGAAGCTGGTACAGATAAAGGCTCAGTTACTTCTCAGACACACAGAGAGGCTTGGGTACTTCTCACTCTCTGGCTGTGGCGTGGTTACCCCTGGGATACAGAGACTTGGTTACTTCTTCTCACACACACTCAGAGGTTTCAAGACTCCTTACATACATGCTTGATTACTTCTCTCACACACACTCAGAGGTTTCTAGACTCCTTACATAGATGCTTGATTACTTCTCTCACACACACTCAGAGGTTTCAAGACTCCTTACATACATGCTTGATTACTTCTCTCACACACACTGAGAGGTTTCTAGACTCCTTACATACATGCTTGATTACTTCTCTCACACACACTCAGAGGTTTCAAGACTCCTTACATACATGCTTGATTACTTCTCTCACACACACTCAGAGGTTTCTAGACTCCTTACATACATGCTTGATTACTTCTCTCACACACACACAGAGGTTTCAAGACTCCTTACATACATGCTTGATTACTTCTCTCACACAGACCGAAATGTGGTTATTCTTGAGACACAGATAGAGGCTTGGGGCCTGATTTAGATTTTGGCCGATAGGTTACTCTGTCACAACAGTGATGGATATCCCATCTTCCGAAATATAAATCCCATAGGAAATGATGAGATTATATTTCGGTAGACGGATTAGCCGTCACCGTTGTGACAGAGTAACCCATCTGCCTAAATCTAAATCAGTTCCTTGGTTACTTGGCACACATGCTAAGGCTTGATTACTCGTGTGATACAGTCAGACTCTTGGTTGTTACTTCTCAGACACAGAGGGTTGGTTACTTCCCACACACAGGCCGTGGCATGGTTACTCGTGAGACAGGGAGACTTGGTTTCCTCTCCTCACACGCAGAGGCTTGGTAACTTGGCACACAAGCTGGGACTTGATTACTTGTGAGATACAGTCAGACTCCTGGTTGTTACTTCTCAGACACAGAGGGTTGGTTACTTCTCACACACAGGCCGTGGCATGGTTACTCGTGAGACAAGGAGACTTGGTTTCCTCTTCTCACAAACAGAGGCTTGGTAACTTGGCACACTGGCTGGGACTTGATTACTTGTGAGATACAGTCAGACTCCTGGTTGTTACTTCTCAGACACAGAGGGTTGGTTACTTCTCACACACAGGCCGTGGCATGGTTACTCGTGAGACAGGGAGACTTGGTTTCCTCTTCTCACCAACAGAGGCTTGGTAACTTGGCACACAGGCTGGGACTTGATTACTTGTGAGACACAGTCAGACTCCTGGTTGTTACTCCACAGACACAGAGGGTTGGTTACTTCTCACACACAGGCCGTGGCATGGTTACTCGTGAGACAAGGACACTTGGTTTCCTCTTCTCACAAGCAGAGGGTTGGTAACTTGGCACACAGGCTGGGGCTTGATTACTTGTGAGATACAGTCAGACTCTTGGTTGTTACTTCTCAGACACAGAGGGTTGGTTACTTCTCACACACAGGCCGTGGCATGGTTACTCGTGAGTCAGGGAGACTTGGTTTCCTCTACTCACAAACAGAGGCTTGGTAACTTGGCACACAGGCTGGGGCTTGATTACTTGTGAGATACAGTCAGACTCCTGGTTGTTACTTCTCAGACACAGGCCGTGGCGTGGTTACTCGTGAGACAAGCAGACTTGTTTCCTCTTCTCACAAACAGAGGCTTGGTAACTTGGCACACAGGCTGGGGCTTGATTACTTTGAGACACAGAGAGTTGTCTGTTACTCCTCAGACAGAGACGGAAGCCCTTACTTAGATTTCGCAGCCGGTTACTCCGTCATAACTGTGACGGATAGGCTGTCCACTGACATCTAAATCCCATAGGATATACTGGGATTTAGATTTTGGCAGACGGGATAGCTGTCACCCTTGTGATGGAGTAACCCATCCACCGAAGTCAGGCGCTTAGTTAGTTCTTACATACGGATGGAGGTTTGGTTATTCTTCAGACATAGAGAGAGGCTTAGTAACTGGTCAGAGCCAGGCCCAGGCTCGGTTACTCGTGTGACACCCAGACTTGGGTGTTTATTCTCACAGCCAGAGGCTGGGTCACTCCTCAGACACAGAGTAAAAAAGAAAATGGTCACTTACCTGTAGGAGTAGTTTTGCAGCTTCAAGAGGTTTCTGGATTCACATGGTATGCATTATTCCACCTTCTAGTGGTTGGGTCCAGAAATGCTCCTGCAGCCACTGTGCACAGTCACCATCTTCTGTTTTCCCGCTTTGGTGAATTGTACCGTCCCTTGGGCTTCCTGTGTCTTGGTACAGGTACCTCCTTAGGAAGGAGGGAGGGTCATGTGAGAATTGAGAATACTCTACAAACTGCAAAACAGCTCCAGCCACATTTTGTTGTGCACTGAGAATCTTTTCTAGATTCATATGCTGGGGATTGGGTTTATAGCAGTTGTCTCCCCTTTAGTGAGGCTGAGTTGAGGCCTCTTCGTTGTCTTGCAGGTCCACACAATAGTATTTTGTGAACGTGTGTATGAAGGACCATGTAGCTGCTATGCAGATGCCATTTATGGAAAGGGTGGTCATAAAAACTATTGTTGCTTCTTTTTTCCCTGTGGAGTGAGTTCTCTGTTATTCTCCCAGTAGTAACAATTCAGTCATGTAGTATGTTTGGGATGTTTTCACTTTCCATCCTGTGAAGCTCCTCTTGGTGACTGGCGAGCCTTTATCTGATGCTGCAAAGGAAATGAAGAATTGAATTCCCTGCCTAATTTGTTTTGTTTCCTGCTGATAGTACGAGTGCCCTCATGATGTCCGGAGCTTGTAGGGCCCTTTCAACGTGCGTGTTAGATTGTTGCAAAAACCTTGGTGGCTGTAAGGTTTGGTTTACGTGTAAGGGTGAGTTGGCTTTTAGCAGGAATTGTGGGTTTCTCATCTTAGCCGTCCCGTCCCTCTGTTTCTGCAGGTAGGGTTCTTATGCTGTGAGTACCTGCTGTAATTCGCGGAGTCTTTGTAAAGACGTAATGGTGATTGAAAAGGTTGTCTTGGGTGTTTGAGTCCCGCCTCATGTATAGGTTCAAAGGGCACTTTCATTAGGTGTGTAAGTACAAAATGTACATTCCATATGGTTGTGGACACTGACGCTGGCCGTGCTAGTCCTTTTGCTTTATCAAGTAATGCTGCAATGACTGGTGCATTGAAGAAAAGTCTACCGGTGGGATACCTCATATTCTGCCCCCTATTGGTGTTGCATGTGGGGGGGGAGGTGCTGTCTTGTCTAGTCACTTGGGTGTGACCTCTCACATCTTCAAAAGGACTGCCTTGGTGTTGTGAGGTAGTGCCTCTGTGATTTTGCGCTCTAAGTGCTGACTTGTGGTGTGAAAGCTTTCTCTTGTCGGTGTTCTTCTTGGCGCATTTCCTCTTTGGAACGGACACCTGAACTGAAAGGCATCCTTCTCGCTTGTGGTGTCGTCATTCTTTTCATCCTCTTCAGTGATTCATCCACTGCAGTTCCAAAAAGGCTTCCACCCATGAAGGGAATGGTTATCGCTGCCTGCACTTTCTGCTTAAATCCTGGACCTCCAGACGTGACTCCTGAGGGTGGTGCCAGATCACAACTGCTTGCTGGTTATCAGCTGCACACAGTGTCAACTTCAGGCATGTGTTAGACATGGTTTTGCCCTCTTGGATTACAGCCTTCGTCCTCTTCTATGTTGTTCCGGGATTTGCTGCAACAACTCCATCTCTTCCTGCTCCTGATAGCCCACTGTTGAGTAGTGGGTTGGAGTTAGCTCTGCTCCATTGCATGGCCGGCAACCTCTCCATCATGTGTGCTACTGTCTTCTTCCTCTAGCTTTCCTTGTCTCGTGCGGTCCCCATGGCAGCGGGTGCACTGGCTCTCTTTTGTGCAATGGTGACGATGATGGAGTCTGTTGCTGCATTCCCATTTAATGTAAATAGGGTCCTGAGAGGAGTTTCCTTGCCACTGGGTCTTTCTGCTTTTCCTCCTGCTGGCTTCTTGAAAGCCTCTCTACCCTGGTCCCGGACGCTAGGTAACATTGAGAGGTAATGGTTTTTCAATAGAGGTTGAAGCAGGAAAAAGAAGTCAGGCTTTTTCTGTTCCAAGTGAATCCCATAGGTATCCTCAGCGTTGCATACTGCCGTGACATCGGGTGAGTAACTTGAAGGGGTATGCGCTGGCCCATTCCTCAAGGGATCCATGTCAAAAGTCTGCCATCCATTTTCGATGCTTGCAGGGCCTGGAATAAGCCCTGCTAAAAGCGACCTTTCTTCTGATCCCCTTCTTCGTAGAAGATTTCCTCTTCCTCCTCTTCATGGGTCTCAGGTGTCCCCAGCTCTGGATGCTCTTCTTCTTTTCCATGCCTTCTAACATCTTCAGGGGATTCACAATTGTCAAAATCTTTTTTTTTTGTTCTTACTCCACAGTGCTTTCATCTCGGCCTCAAGGTGGCGTTTCTTCGTTTCAACATTGAGAGACCTTTGTTCGGTGTTGAGAACTTTCTCTGTGATGTCAAAGCCTCTTTCTCTTTAGGGCCCTTCTCCTTCTCACATTGTCAATCCCTTTTTGGAGTTGAGGCTCGTTCTGATGGTTTACTGTCAGCGTTGTCTTTGGACTTCGACCTGTGGGGTTACTTCTGTTTTGATTTCCCTTTGATTGCTTCTCTATCAGGGTGGTCTTCAAGGACTTTGAGTTCGAGGGTCTCGCCTTGATCCACTTGCTCCGTGTTTGACTCTCCTTCCTTGGGCATCCTTTTCCTTGCCTTCTCTTTCCCGAAGTCGAAAACAACCTCTTTGGCACTGGATTCTCCACCATGAGCCACTTCTATTTCCTCTGGATTCTGCTCTTTGCCCGACGGTCCTAGGTCTCTCAGGAAGGGTTGCTGGTCCTGAGGCTGAGTCATGGCATCGTGTGTACACTTCTGCTTCTCGTTGGTCTTCAAGGTCTTGGACAGGAACTTGACACACGTCACACTCTTCTGAGCTTTGATCGCTCGGCAGACAGAGGTTACACACCTCATGACTCTCCTGGGTGAACTTGTTGTGTCTCTTTGGCCAGAATATAAAGGGAGCATCTGCGATGCCTCCGATTCTTCAGATGTTCTTTCTCTGACTGATGTGGTTGAGGTTCTCTCTTAAACAGCTCCCTCGAAACCTGTTGCTGACCCTTTGCGTCCTCGTATTTTCAGTTCCTTCCAGTGTTGCCTTGGTGAAACTTGACTTTGCTTGTTTCATGGTTCCTGAATTCTCACTTGTGCTTTCGGTCCATGACGGACGGTGACAGCCATGCGCAGGGGACTCTGGGGCACACCTCTCATGTCATAGAAGGATGGACATAGCGCCAAATGATTGGCAAGGGTCTGAGGGAGAAGAGAATGAGAGTAGAAACAGACCCCTCCGGACCCAACCACTAGATGGTGGAATAAAGCACAGCGTGTGAATCCAGGTATACGTCACGTGGCAGAAGACCTGGTTACTCTTTCCTTAACACAATGACAGTCATAGTTACTCACATTCAGAGAGAGGCTCCATTAATCCTCAGGTACAGACAGAATCTCAATTACTACTCACAACTGTAGAGAGGTTGGGTTACTCCTCAGATGGACAGTGTTTTGGTTACTTCTTAGGCAAACAGAAGTTTGTTTCCTTCTCATGCTCAGAAAGAGCCCTTCTTACAGCTTTTCACACACAGACAGAGGCTCAAGAACTCCTTGTGCACTTTATTCCTTCTTAAGTTACACAGGTGCAGGCTTGGTTATTTCTTCTCATAAATAAACAATCTCAATACATCCTCCCTTGCACCAAGAACAGCTTTTATACACCTAGCATTAAACATAGAAGATTTCTAACAGCCCTTGCTCCGCCTAAACTCTGTGTTTTCTCATTGCAGCTTTACGTCTTCTCATCCGTCAGTAAGATGGGGATGACGGCAACCATAGGTGAGCACTTGTCCTTTGTTGCAATAGCACAAAACTTGAGGTGGTGGCTGGTAACCGCTGATGCTTTCCCTGGGGTAACAGCATCCCATGTATGAAACATGTAAGAAGACCTTAGGTCGCGTGTACAGACTGAGGAATCATAAGTAGCACGGGTCTGCAAGTCTGCTTTCAGCAAGGGGCACATTTCATGTCATGGGGAAGCCTAGAATTTTTAGTGCAGTGTGGGAGTATTATGAGTAGTTGGAGGATGGGTGAGTGCAGTGAAGTGTTGCAGGTTGGATGAACACAGCGGAGCTTTGGGAAGTCGGATACAGTGTTGACTTTGGTCGGGTGTTGTGTAGAACAGTGGAGTGTTGGAGGATTGTAAACAGGAGGATGGGTGAGAGTGGGGCGTGTATAATGCAGTAGTGGGTTAGAGGGCTATGAGTAAGTGCTGTGTTAGCAGATGGAGTGGAGATGTGTTCGTACAGGGCTGGCTCCTCGTTGAGGTTGAGATTCTCAGGGGGTCAGTGGGTACATGTCAGGACAGGGTACAGTATGTTCACGTTGGTAGCTGCTTGTGTTTTTGTTCCCTTCCTTGCAATCCTCTTGGTCAGCATTCTGGATTACACAGACAGTGAACTGAGAGAAACCAGCAGGCAGTGTAGACTTCCAAGTGACAGTGGAGGCTGGAGACCATTTTGCTTGTGGGTGATTCAAGAACACTGACGTACAACCATGTCGAATTTTGAAAGTTGCCCACAACAGCCAGCAAGTCTGTCACAGGGCAGCAAACAGGACTCCATGCTGATCACCTGCCAGGGTCTCAGCCTGATCAAGGATGCCTGCAGCCTTCACCTCTAAGACCATCCAATGAGTCATACTTTCCAATTTTTCCTACTTTCTTGTCTTCTTGGTGGCCAGAGCATGCCAGCCGACCCTTGCTTCGATGGGGCACTGAAGTGTCACCATTTTGTCACCCCTCAGAAGATTAGTTTCTTGTGAGCGTGATAGCTCCGAGACGCCGTTAGATAACACAGTGATGATGGATGTCCTTTTTGCTATGTGGCACTTGTTATCATATAGGAGAGACATTCAAAAGTAAATTTATAGCTCCTCCAAGAGCAGTCAACTGCGTTCATCAGCACTGGTGTCCAGTGTCCGCCACTAATTTAGAGACAGGTTGTGCCATTGGCGGTGTGCATTTGACGACAGGCCAATATGTTGTCATGGTCTTAATTTCTTGAGAGGTTGCTAGGTAAAGATAACAGGACACAAATTCCACTGGGTGGACATTCTACCAGGCTTGTAGGCTACCTGAGAGCTCATTATGCCCAACTGAAGTCATGATTCTCATTCCTTCCAGGGAGTGTGGTGCAGGATCTATACAGATAGGTTTCAGGCACTTGTGATCTGTGATCACAGTGAAGGGACGGCCATAAAGATGGCTGAGGGCCAGTGGAGTGGTGGTGGTTTCCTCTTCGCTCTGGCACAACCCCTTCTCAGTGCGTGACCGCAGCTTGGAACAGAACCCCCCAAGACCACAGAGAATTGTGTCTGTTGTCAGAAAGGTGGTTTTAAATGGGTTTGAAGATGCCGGGGTCTCCTTGGAAGCGAGATCAGCACTGACCCCCTGAAAGGCATGTTTTATGCCTCATCCACACCTTCAGGATCAATCTCTGAACTCCTGGCTTAGATTGTTAACAGTGGGTACTCTGTGGTGGTTCATGGTGAAACACTAGATCCACGTAGCATATAGTGGAGGTTGGTGATAGAATTTGGCACTCCAAGGGGGGCTGCTTATGGCTATTGGTTGGTGGTACTGGTTGCATTGCTGAGGTTGGTAACGGCAATGGATACTCTGTGGCAGCTGGTGGTGGTGGTGCATTGGTAGCTGGGTGCACTGGAGAGGTTGGTGACGAGATGTTGATTGATGGTGGTGGATACTCTGTGGCAGCTGGTGGTGGGGGGTGAATAGTGATACTAGGTGCAGTGGGCGGTGGTGATAGGGTGTTCGTTTATGGTGGTGGGGAATGGCAGTTTCTAGTGCGACATTGGATTCTGTGAGTACTATGAAGGCTGGCGATGGGGGTGTTTGATGGCAGTGGATACGCTGTGTGAGCTTCTGGTGGTCCATTTGATACTGGCTGCTCTGGAGAGGTTGGTGATGTGGATTTGATGACAGCAGTAAACAGCCCTTGGTGATTGCTCTTGGGTAGTGGATGCTGTTAGTGGGTCCACCGGGGAGGTTGATGATGTCTTGTAGGTTGTCATCAGTGGACACTCTTTGGTGACTGCTTGTGGTCATTGAATTATGTTCACTCGCGCAGTCTGTTTGGTGTGTCTGTTGGAGCTCGAGGAAGGCAGTGAGGGGCGTGAGTAGACACTGTCACCAGAACATCAGTGCTGGCTGCACTGCAGATAACGGTGAGTTGGAGCCTTCATATGGTTTGTCTTTGCAGGGATGCTGCTGCTCTCTGGAGCTCTGGTGAATGGTCCCTACTCGCTGATCACCACAGCCGTCTCGGCAGACTTGGTAAGTTCTGTCACCAAAATTATAACAGTCTTAAATTCTCTGTACTCTTCATGTTAATACTTCCCTTGGTGCACTGTGGCCTCAATAGCATTATCTGGCCTCACTATGTTCCAAACCATCCTTTTACCCTTGAGATCTGAAGCAGCTCTGACTTCCCTGGTCACCAGCCATCCTAGGTTGTGAGTCACACTTAAGACCCTCACACGCTTTTCACCAATCCCCCAGCTGCAGTCTTGGTCACACAGTTCTTTCTACACATGCATGCTGTAGCTACACCAGTCAGGGCAATCTCCTTCCCTTGCTATGCTTTCTGGTACCCCATCCCTTTAGGCCAACCAGTGTTTACTGTCATCACTGTTCGCACTATCATACCCAGCTTTCACTTGTCACCTCTGCCCTCTATGCAGTCATCGCTTCTACGTTCACTCTCATGTGTGCCCCTCTAGCATTCAATTCCAGCCAGTCATGCCCATCTTCGCATCCCCTTCACAATCACCCTTTCCTTTCCTTTGTGCGGCTGTTGCTTTTGCAGTCTTAGAACACCCTGCTTTCACCAACACCTTGGCCCCAGTGATTCTTTAGTCCCAGATCTCTCCTTGTGCTCCCCTCAGCATTCTTACTCTAGCCAGTCTCTTTTAAGCCAGACCCTGGCCAATCTTTGATTTCTTGGAACTTTCAGAGTGTCAGCATTTTAAAGCTCAACAGGAGTGCTCATGTGCCCTTTTAAAGTCCCCTGTTTCATTGCTATAAAAGCCTAAATGAGGTTAGTGAAATAAGGGCTTGAAGGAACTTTGAGGTGCTTAAACCTTTGAGGTGGATGATAACAAATGTAGGCGAAATGTCATAAGTCATAATCCTACTTTAATATGATAATTTGATTATTACAATTGTGGATACACTTTCCAGGACTGATTAATATAATTGTTCATGGCCAAAATCAACTACTTACTAGTTTGCTGTTGGCACTGTGTGGGCATTGAGTCCGCAGTCCGCCGTCCACCAGCAAAACCAAGAAACAGTTCCAAAGACGACATCTTTGCATGCAAACCTTCTTTGGAAAAGGAAGCTCCAGAAAATGTTATGGAGTTTAAAGTGAGGCTTGCCTGATCCAATCCTGATTAGTAAGTCAAACAAGGATAAAAATACAGGATGAAGCTAGGCAAAAACTAGTAAAACAACAAGAAATGGGGAGACTTTTAAACGTTAAGCAAAGAAAAATATTTGCAGAGACTCTGGGACTTTGTTAATCATCTCAAAGGACGAAAATGTTAGTAATGATGTAAACAAAGTTCAGGTTATTGGCTGATTAGAAATGGACTATATGTGATGAAGATTCCTTTGGGCAAAATATTTAAAATGGGTTTAAAAGTTAAGCTCATATCAGTGATTATAGCATTGGCAACAAATGGATAGTGACTTCTGGGGTGGAAAGTTTGATAAGAGTCACTAGGCCTTCTCGTGATCCAAGCCCAGACTGTGTGCCGATAAGCATTTACTAAAAAGATCAACTATTGGGGGGAACTCACCTTTTTAACACCTGCTTCGGACTCCTTTAGAGGTTCAGGGCCTCACCCCTTACATGAAAAAGGGATAGGCTTTACATTACAGGTGGGGTGCGGAGAACACATTGTTAGATAGTGACATGATAATCTGTGCAAAAGCCCCACTCATTGAGCTGGAGGGAACAACAACCAACAAGCAGCTACTCCACTTACTCCAACAGGGATTAGGAAAGGATGCAAGACACTGATACCATCCTTATCACCAGCACTCGAGCCTCTAAAGGAGCCTTGGTTAGGAGTTCACCGCTGTACGTCTGTTTGCAGATTCTTCCGAGCTTTTGGTATGGAGTGCAGGTTGAGTCACTCTTTGGGGATCCCCAGAACATTGCTACAAGCTATTCAAGCCCTGAATACAGAGGGTGAAAGGAGGTCTGAAGTCAAACGAATCGAGAAGATTTTTACAGCCACAGGCCTAAAGAAAGGCTACCTCCCTGCCCACGTCCTGTTAAGGTTTTATTACACCCAGGAGACAAGGCTAAGGAGATGTGTGAGTAGGTGATACAATAATCATTGATTAGACACCAGTTGGTCTACTGTGCTCATGCAGCTTTGGAACCATTTAAGCACCTCCCCCCCTCCACAGCGCCTTGAGACCCTCACGGGTGAGTAGTGCGCTTTACAAATTCCTGATTGATTGATTGATTTAACTGCAAGAATCAGCTCAGACTTAGGGGGTCATTACAACCCTGGCGGTCAAAGACCGGCAGGGTTGTTTTGGCGGTGAAATCCCTGGTATTACGATGGTCACACCACCGGGACCGGCGGTTTTCCGCCACTTTGGTCCCGGCGGGAGTAATCCTCCAGGGCAGCGCTGCTTGCAGCGCTACCCAGGGGATTACGAGTCCCCCTCCCGCCAGCCTTTTCATGGCGGTTTGCGCCGCCATGAAAAGGCTGGCAGAAAGGGGAGTCGCGGGGCCCCTGGGGGCCCCTGCACTGCCCATGCCAGCGGCATGGGCAGTGCAGGGGCCCCCTGCCACGGCCCCGTGCAGCTTTTCACTGTCTGCTATGCAAACAGTGAAAAGCACGATGGGTGCAACTGCACCCGTCGCACGGACGCAACACCGCCGGCTCTATTTGGAGCTGGCTCCTGTGTTGCGGCCCAGCGGGGATCTCCTGATGGCCGCGGCGGGAGTGCGGCCGCATTGGCGGCTGCCCGGCGGTCAGACCTTGGCAGGCGGCTGAAGGTCGTAATGACCCCGTTAATGTCTCTAATATGAAGATAATGGTATCAAAGAGAAAGATATATTTTCTTCAGTGGAAATCCGAGGGCACCATTAGACCTTGGTGGAGGGCTTACTCTGTTATCATTGTGACGGAGTAACTCATCAGCCAAAATCTACATTAGGCCCTAAGTCTAGCGCTATGACTATTTCAAGTGCCCATCACAACGCCCATCTCAATGCAGTTAAATCTAAATCATCCACCCGAACCAACGTATTTACAAAACTCTACTTTCAGTTGATAAGTCCTACAGTATTTTGGTTTCTGCAAGCTGCAACAGGTAAATGTGTTCTAGGATTGATGTATGGGTTTACAGCATTCAGTGACAAAGGTGGCCTTTGGCTCAGTAAGTAGCTTTGAGTATGATTAATGTCTTGTTTTTATTCCACAATCATGTCCGCTGGCTCGAAAGTGAGCTTCATAAACTTGCACAGCGGCTGGGCGCCTTATCTCTTAAGACATTTTATTGATTACAAAAAGCAGAGAACCACACCTTAAAAACACTACCTCTGGAAAGAAACTAAAGCTTTTGAGTACCCTGATGCTTAATGACCTGAGAAAAGAGTGGTTAAGTAATTGATCATAATCAATTTTAAAAGATGAACTCAAACACACCCTCCCCCTTAAGCTCTTTGGCAAAGAAATTCAAAAATACAAAAGAAGTAAATATGTATTCACTAACCTCTTAACTGAAAGACTTGACACATTGTATGTTTTTCATTTGATATTGAGGAGACATGTTCAAATTCTGAAAGACCGAAGCAAAAATGATAATTTTGAAGATTATGGCCCTCATTATGAGTTTGACAGGCGGCTTTCACCAAACTCGTCCCGCCATCTGACCGCCAGTGCGGCCAGAACAATGCCAGCCCTATTACAAGTTTCCTGCTGGGCCGGCGGGCGGAAACAGCGTTTCTGCCTGCCAGCCCAGTGGGAAACAGGGCCTTAACATTGACGCCAATTCGTAATTGAGCTGGCGTCAATGTGGCGGTGCGGCGGGTGCAGCAGCACCCAACGTGCTTTTCACTGCCCATAATTCAGGCAGTGGGCAGCGCAACAGGACTGTCCATTAAGTCCCCTGCACTGCCCATGCCAAGTGCATAGGCAGTGCAGGGGATCCCAATGCCCCCATTCCACCAGCCTTTCTATGGCCATGAAAAGGCTGGCGGATTGGGGAGTCGTAATCCCCAGGGTGGCACTGCATGGAGCGCCACCCTGGCAGATGACAACCGCTGAGACCACCAGTCTGGCAGCTGGCTGTGTTGGCGGTCTGACCATGGACACTCCGCCACGGTCGTAATGTGGAGGCTGGACAACTGCTTTGGCGGCAATCCGACCTCCACCGCGGTCCTGGCGGTCTCATGACTGCAAGGGTTGCAATGACCACCTAAGTGGTTCAAAATGATAGACAATAAGCACGTCATATGTTGTTGTGTCAAGCTTACGGATGAAACGAAAAAATGGTTGAAATGTTGGCCAATGTGGAAACTAGGAAAGTTAAAGTCACAGTTTATTATGTTTTAATTATATGTATTGTATGATTTTAATTAAATAGACAGTGAAAGCTCTTTGTCCTACTTCATGTAGAAGCCGCCTGGATAAGATAGGTGTTATATTCTCTCTAAAAGCTAACATGTCCAGTACCCAATACACACACACACATCACTTTTATACAGCACAGGCTGTTTTTCCTGGAGTGACAAAAAAAGTAAGACCTCTTTACCAAGGGTTAGAAATGCAAATTTAGACTTTGGACCTCATGCCAGCCAGTGAAGTATTTAAGTACATTTAGTTTTTGTCAGCTCACTTAAGTTATGTAGAAAGCTAATAGGATCTTCCTACAATTGACTGATCTCTTGTTTTTCTTATATTTGTCAGTCAGTATAATAGCTTGGACTTGCCCTGATTTAATACTAAGTTGGGAGGGAGCTGACAACATATTCGTTGGTCCCAGAGCCTCAAGGTCTCAGTGCTCGGAAGCGTGAGGCTGATCCCTTGCAGAAAGGAAGGCCCGGCGGCTGCCTTTCTTCATGTGTTTTTTTTGTTCTTCAACACAACATTCAACACATATGATTGTTTGGCAATGAAAGACAACACATAGTAGAGGTGACATCATATTAGCTTAAAGCTTTGAGAAATAGGAAGGGTTTAGATTGTGTCTGAGAGAAGGATAAGCTTCCATCATCCAGAGATGCTGTAAAAGGTTGTTCCGGAGAACAGCGAAGCAATGTCCTCCATGTTGCTCTTTCATAAATCTTAGTATTTGTATCAGTGCAGCCCTTGTATATTGTAGCTGATGAGGTGCGATATGACAAAGAGGTAGGACACGCAAAACAGATCCAGTACCATTGATTGGTTAATGAGCAGTTCAGAGAGATTCTGAAGCATCCCATTGGCAGACAGGAAGCCAATCAAGCGAGGCAAGACAGCTGAGGTGTTGGATGTGCGGGCAGCAGCTTCCTGTAGGCATGCGCCTGAGTCAAGTGTTTATCAGGAAGGCCTAAATGGACACTGCTGGATAAGCAGAGGCACAAAAGAGAAAGGAGAATGCTGCATAGTGCTTTCTTGCAGAATATACCAGAGTTGGTAACATTATTAATCTGAGGCATCACAGAGCGGTTCATACTTATGCATGGCCCTGTGGGTTTAACCTGCTGAACAGGAGCGGGTGTCAGGAAGTGACGTTTGCACTCAAGAGATCCGTCTTTAAGATTGTTCAGAACCAGCCACCATCTAGTGCACCTAAACTGATGGATAATAAACATCCTGGCTCTACCAGTGATGCTTTGCTCATGCGTGGAGTACCAGCAGGACAGTGACCGAGGTTCCACTGAGAGAAGAAGATCTCCGGTCAAGAAACGAGGAATGGCACAGAGCCCTGAAGAACCCCACTTTTAGCTAGGCACTGCATCTTCCGTACCTGACAGATTGTGTCCAGGCCAGTGCAAGATGCTGAATCACGGTCTGTTCAGATCTGTGTTGCACTATCTTGTGATCCACCGTATCTAGACAGAATTTAAATTTACTAGGATCTGGGCTCCTTCTTGGCCAGAATCATAGGCCATCCTCCGATCGTCCGAAAGCGACATTACCAGCAGCCTAGTACCTGTCTGTGATTGAAGTAGGGTTTGAGTGGTATGCACACTGTTGTGAGATTCCATTAAACTTTACTGTTAAGGTATCACTCCCTCCTCAAGCAATGAGACCAGTTTCGACATTGGGCGATATCTCGCGAGGGTGGTAGTAGCTATCCAAGGGATTCAGGTTATGAAGAGGCAGTGGTTGTTTTAAAAGCTGTAGGACTATGGCAAAAGTGAGGGAACAAGCCCTGTCTGAAGCGAGACCTAAAGATGGAACTGCCTGGGTCACAGTGGGGTCCTTTGCTCCTTTTCTCTGTTCCTATTACTCTTCTCTGATTGGCTCATCTGATCCCTCCCTGGTGCCCCCTGCTGTGGAAGCTCATTCCTGGGTTAGATAGTGTTGCTGGGCCCAGGATTCAATCTGTGACCTCTTTCTCTTCCTCCACAGGGAACTCACAAGAGTCTGAAAGGAAATGCAAAGGCGCTCTCTACGGTGACGGCTATCATTGATGGGACGGGGTCTGTAGGTGAGTCTGTACTTCAGGGTCTGTTAATATCAACACACCCGGGTCTGTGCTTGAGTGTCTGCACATCGAGTCTTTAGATGAGCGTCTGTACTCGAGTGTCTGTACATTGGGTCTGTAGATAAGTGTCTGTACTTGGATCTGTAGATGAGCATCTGTACTCGGGTCTGTATGTGAGCGTCTGTACTCAAGTGTCTGCACATTGGGTCTGTAGATAAGTGTCTGTACTTGGATCTGTAGCTGAGCATCTGTACTCGGGTCTGTAGGTGAGCGTCTGTACTCAGGTCTGTAGGTGAGCGTCTGTTCTCGAGTGTCTGTACATTGGGTCTGTAGATAAGTGTCTGTACTTGGATCTGTATGTGAGCGTCTGTACTCAAGTGTCTGCACATTGAGTCTGTAGATAAGTGTCTGTACTTGGATCTGTAGATGAGCGTCTGTACTCGGGTCTGTAGGTGAGCGTTTGTACTTGAGTCTGTAAGGGAGTGTCTGCATCCGAGGTCTGTAGATGAGCGTCTGTACTCAGGTCTGTAGGTGAGCGTCTGTTCTCGAGTGTCTGTACATTGGGTCTGTAGATAAGTGTCTGTACTTGGATCTGTATGTGAGCGTCTGTACTCAAGTGTCTGCACATTGAGTCTGTAGATAAGTGTCTGTACTTGGATCTGTAGATGAGCGTCTGTACTAGGGTCTGTAGGTGAGCGTTTGTACTTGGGTCTGTAAGGGAGTGTCTGCATCCGAGGTCTGTAGATGAGCGTCTGTTTCCTTGGGTCTATATATAAGCGTCTGTACTCAGGTCTGTAGGCGAGTGTCTCCATCCCAGGTCTGTAGATTAGTGTCTCTACTGGGGTCTGTAGATGAGTAGATGAGTGTCTGTACTCAAGTGTCTGTAGGTGAGCGTCTGTACTTGGGTTTCTGGGTGGGCATCTGTACTTGTGTCCGCAGGTGGGCATCTGTACTCGGGTCTGTGGATGAGCCTCTGTACTCGGGTCTGTAGATGAGCCTCTGTACTCGGGTCTGTAGATGAGCGTGTGTGCTTGGGTCTGTTGGTGAGTGCCTGCATTCTGGTCTGTAGATGAGCGTCTGTACTCGGGTCTGTACTCAAGTGTCTGCACTTGGGTCTGTAGATGAGCATCTGTACTTGGGTCTGATAAGGGTTGAAGGGGCTGCACTGTACCCTGCTGCGGGTATCACACCGCTGGTGAGGGTTGAAGGGGCTGCACTGTACCCTGCAGTGTGTATCACACCGCTGGTGAGGGTTGAAGGGGCTGCACTGTACCCTGCAGTGTGTATCACACCGCTGGTGAGGGTTGAAGGGGCTGCACTGTACCCTGCAGTGTGTATCACACCGCTGGTGAGGGTTGAAGGGGCTGCACTGTACCCTGCAGTGTGTATCACACCGCTGGTGAGGGTTGAAGGGGCTGCACTGTACCCTGCTGCGGGTATCACACCGCTGGTGAGGGTTGAAGGGGCTGCACTGTACCCTGCAGTGTGTATCACACCGCTGGTGAGGGTTGAAGGGGCTGCACTGTACCCTGCAGTGTGTATCACACCGCTGGTGAGGGTTGAAGGGGCTGCACTGTACCCTGCAGTGTGTATCACACCGCTGGTGAGGGTTGAAGGGGCTGCACTGTACCCTGCAGTGTGTATCACACCGCTGGTGAGGGTTGAAGGGGCTGCACTGTACCCTGCAGTGTGTATCACACCGCTGGTGAGGGTTGAAGGGGCTGCACTGTACCCTGCAGTGTGTATCACACCGCTGGTGAGGGTTGAAGGGGCTGCACTGTACCCTGCAGTGTGTATCACACCGCTGGTGAGGGTTGAAGGGGCTGCACTGTACCCTGCAGTGTGTATCACACCGCTGGTGAGGGTTGAAGGGGCTGCACTGTACCCTGCTGCGGGTATCACACCGCTGGTGAGGGTTGAAGGGGCTGCACTGTACCCTGCAGTGTGTATCACACCGCTGGTGAGGGTTGAAGGGTCTGTATTGTACCCTGCTGCGGGTATCACACCTCTAAAAAGGGTTGAAGGGTGCTGTGCCATACTGTAAAGTGGGTATCACACCTCCAACACCCGTTGAATGGTGCTGTGCCATACCCTGCAGTGGGTATCACACCTCTGGTAGTTATTAAAGGGGCTGCGCTGCAAGTGCTGTGTTGCAAGTATCACACTTCTGGTAGTGGTTAAAAGCGGGCTGCGGGGTACCCTGCAGTTGTTGTCACTCCTTTCTTCTGCCTTCGGTATATTACCTTCTGCGAGGGGTGATGGTGGAGGGGTGTGCTCTGCAGCATGTATCACACCCCATGAAATGGATGGTGCCAGGGTACAGTACCCTTTATTGGTCTTGCTAGAGGGTAGGTATCCTGCAGTTGGTGTCAGTCCTCCAGTGAAGGGGCATCAGTTGTCTTGGTTATACTTCCTTCTGCGAGGGCTGATGGTGGAGGGGTGTGCTCTGCAGCAGGTATCACACCCCATGAAATGGATGGTGCCAGGGTACAGTACCCTTTATTGGTCTTGCTAGAGGGTAGGTACCCTGCAGTTGGTGTTGGTCCTCTAGTAAAGGGGCGTCAGTTGTATACTTCCTTCTGCGAGGGCTGATGGTGGATGGGGTGTGCTCTTCAGCAGGTAGCCAGCCTTTGGGTAGGGGTGTGGTTTGGAAGGTGGTGTACCCTGCAGCATTTATCACATCTCTGATCAGGGGAGTTATTACCCCTGCATCCGTGAAGAGAGCCCAGACTGACTGCTTGTTTCATCCTTCAGGTGCTGCCCTCGGCCCCCTGCTGGCAGGACTCATCTCCCCCTCAGGATGGCACAATGTCTTCTACATGTTGATGGTGGCAGACGCCTGTGCATTACTGGTGAGTTGGATACACATCCTGCATGACACACTCAAGGCCCTCCCACAAATAACTCTTGCACCTTATAGTGTCATGTTTACATATTGCATCCCTCAGGTCTAGCATGTGTGGTCTCATCTCACGTGTAGTCTCATCTCCAGTGACTCCTGACATCTGACACTCCAACTCCCAGGTGAAGCATGCACTAGTTTCATCTACATAAAATCTAACCATCAAGTACAGCATGAAGCCAGCAAGCGCTACTTCATCTTCAGATACTGCAACCTTCAGGTGTTGCATGCACTGACCTCAACTACAGCTATTGCAGCCCTCGTGTGCAACATGCACAGACCTCAGCTGAGGATACTGCAGTTCTCAGGTGAAGCATGCACTGGCTTCATCTTTCTGCAACCCACAGGTGCTGCATACATTGACCTCAACTGAAGATACTGCAGCCCTAGGTGCTGCATGAACTGGGTGCAGCAGGATATACTGCAGCCCCCGGGTGCTGCGTGCACTGATCTCAACTGAAGATACTGGAGCCCTACGTGCTGCATGGACTTGGCTCAGCAGGATATACTGCAGCCCCAGGTGCTACATGCACCAACCTCAGCTGAAGATACTGGAGCCCACAGGTGCTGCATGCCCTGGGCTCAGCAGGATATACGGCAGCCCCCAGGTGCTACATGCACCGACCTCAGCTCAAGATACTGCAGCCCTCAGGTACTGCATGCACTGGGCTCAGCAGAAGATAATGCAGCCCTCAGGTGCTCCATGCACTGACCTCAACTGAATATACTTCAGCCCTCAGGTACTGCATGCACTGGGCTCAGCAGGAGATACTGCAGCCCCCAGGTGGTATATGCACCGACCTCAGCTGAAGATACTGCAGCCCTCAGGTACTGAATGCCCTGGGCTCAGCAGGATATACTGCAGCCCCCAGGTGCTACATGCACCGACCTCAGCTGAAGATATTGCAGCCCTCAGGTACTGCATGAAGTGGGCTCAGCAGGAGATACTGCAGCCCTCAGGTACTTCATGCACTGACCTCCACTGAAGATACTGCAGCCCTCGGGTGCTGCATGCACAGGCTTCATTTTCAAATATTGCAACCCTGGGGTGCTGCATGCACTGATCTTAACTGAGGATACCTCAGCCATAAGGTGCAGCATGCATTGAACTCAACTGCAGATACTGCAGCCCTCCCTGTTGCATGCACTGGCTTCATCGTCAGATATTGCAACCCTCAGGTGCCGCATGCATTGACCACAACTGAAGATACTGCTTCCCTCTAGTCCTGTATGCACTGACATCATCTTTAAATACCACAACCCTGGGGTGTTGCATGTACTGACATCAGCTGAGGAAACTGCAAACCTCAGGTGCTGCATGCACTGACCTCAGCTGAAGATACCGCAGCCCTCAGTTACAGCATGCACTGCCCTCAAATTAAGATACCACAGCCATCAGGTGTTGCATGCACTGACCTCAGCTGAAGATACTGCAACCATCAGGTGCTGAATGCACTGACCTCAGCTGAAGATACTGCAGTTCTGAGGTGCTGCATTCACTGGCTTTATCTTCAGATACAACAGCCCTCTGTTGCACCTTGCAGTGACCTCAGCTGAAGATATTGCAGCCCTGAGGTGCACCTTACAGTGACCTCAACTGAAGATACTGCAACACTCAGGTGCTGCATACACTGATCTCAATTGAAGATACTGCAGGCCTCAGGTGCTTAATGCACGGGCTTCGTCTTCAGATAGAACAACCCTACGTTGCACCTTGCGGTGCCTTAAACTGAAGATACTGCAGTCCTCAGGGGCTGCATGCACTGACCTAAATTGAAGATACTGTAGCCCAGCATGCAGTGACCTCAACTGAAGATACTACAGCCCTCAAGTGCATCTTGCAGTGACCTCAACTGAAGATACCTCAGCCCTCAGACTCTGCATGAAATGGCCTCATCTTCAGGCACTGCAGCCCTCATGTGCTGCATGCACTGGCTTCATCTTCAGATATAGCAGCCTTCAGGAGCAGCATGCACTGACCTCAGCCGAAGATACTGAAGCCTTCAGGTATGTCCTGCATCGACCTCAACTGGAGATACTACAGCCCTCATTGCAGCATGCACTGGCCTCAACTGAACATACTGCAGCCCTCAGGTGCACTTTGCAGTGACTTCAGCTGAAGATACTGCAGCCCTCTGGTGCTGCATGCACTGACCTTAACTGAAGATGCTGCAGCCCTCGGTACTGCATGCACAGGCTTCATCTTCAAATACTGCAGCCATCAGGTCCTGCATATACTGGCCTCAGCTGAAGATACCACAGCCCTCAGGTGCAGCACGAACAACCTCAACTGAAGGTACTGCAGCACGCACTGACCTCAACCGAAGGTACTGCAGCCCTCATTGCAGCACGCACTGGCCTCAACTGAAAGTACTGCTGCCATCATTACATCATGCACTGGCCTCAACTGAAAGTACTGCAGCCCTAATTGCATCACGCACTGACCTCAACCGAAGGTACTGCAGCCCTCATTGTAGCACGCACTGACCTCAACAGAAGGTACTGCAGCCCTCATTGCAGCATGCACTGACCTAAACTGAAGGTATTGCAGCCCTCATTGCAGCATGCACTGACCTCAACAGAAGGTACTGCAGCCCTCATTGCAGCATGCACTGACCTCAACTGAAGGTACTGCAGCCCTCATTGCAGCATGCACTGACCTCAACTGAAAGTACTGCAGGCCTCATTGCAGCACGCACTGACCTCAACCGAAGGTACTACAGCCCTCATTGCAGCATGCACTGACCTCAGCTGAAGGTACTGCAAGCCCTCATTGCAGCATGCACTGACCTCAACCGAAGGTACTGCAGCACTCATTGCAGCATGCACTGACCTCAACTGAAGGTACTGCAAGCCCTCATTGCAGCACGCACTGCCCTCAACCAAAAGTACTGCAGCACTCATTGCAGCACGCACTGCCCTCTACCGAAGGTACTGCAGCCCTCATTGCAGCATGCACTGACCTCAACCGAAGGTACTGCAGCCCTCATTGCAGTATGCACTGACCTCAACCGAAGGTACTGCAGCCCTCATTGTAGCATGCACCGACCTCAACTGAAGGTACTGCAAGCCTTCATTGCAGCACGCACTGACCTCAACTGAAAGTACTACATCCCTCATTGCAGCACGAACTGACCTCAACCGAAGGTACTTCGGCCCTCATTGTAGCTTGCAGGTACTGCAGCCCTCATTGCAGCATGCACAGGCCGCAACTGAAGGTACTGCAACCCTCATTGCAGCATGCAGGTACTGCAGCTTTCATAGCAGCATGCAGGTGCTGCAGCCCTCATTGCAGCATGCACTGGCTGCAACCGAAGGTACTGCAGCCCTCATTGAAGCATGCCGGTACTGCAGCCCTCATTGAAGCATGCCGGTACTGCAGCCCTCATTGCAGCATGCAGGTACTGCAGCCCCCATTGCAGCATGCAGGTACTGAAG
Source organism: Pleurodeles waltl (assembly GCF_031143425.1). NCBI lineage: Eukaryota > Metazoa > Chordata > Amphibia > Caudata > Salamandridae > Pleurodeles > Pleurodeles waltl. The sequence continues at coordinate 1,534,496,396 of NC_090447.1, read as the reverse complement.
CCCCCATTGCAACATGCAGGTACTGCAGCCCTCATTGCATCATGCAGGTACTGCAGCCCCCATTGCAGCGTGCACTGGCCTCAACTGAAGATACAGCAGCCCTCAAGTGCACTTCGTAGAATTAAGTATTAATGATAACAACATATAGCTTTTAATAAACATGATACATTTAATTGCAACATTGCTAGAGACACCTGAATGCATCAACAAGAGAACAACATTATATCTTTGCACGTATTCAACACAGTGGACCCTTCAGAGTCATCTGCAGGAACAGGAAACTTCTTTGATTTGTTGCAAGAACAAGTACAGTTAGGACACAGCTTGTCAAAGCTAGAAAAGCAATTACATTTAGTTTCAACAAAGCACCACTGAACCGATCCCATTTCGAGCATTTTATGAAAAGAAAAGCACTGCATAGGGAAAAACAATGCAGGCAGAAAACTTTTCAGGGACCTTTACAAGCCATGTTGTCTTCTGCTGTTGATGCAAAACGAGAAAGGCCTAGCACATTTCTTTTTGCCGCTTGTTTGCTAATTCAAACACATACAAATGAACTTTTAATTAATAAATCTGATCTAACACAGTTCTGGTTTCACCACCACACAAAGTGGTTCCTATGGTGGAGCTGAAAGCAGCTTCACCATCAGAACACCGAGTTCCCCTGTGCGTATAGTGGTGTGTGGGAGTGCAGCGATGGGCACTCCAGAAACGTGCCATCTCCTGGTGGGAGTTCCTCTACAGCCACACCACTAGCTTGAACCCGCACAGGGGGTCAGAGTCGCTCTAGGCCCTCATGTTCTCTCTTCTCAGTTATTTGCATGTGGAGTTGTACCTTGAATGTCAGTGTTACGCCTCTTCCTCTTCATACACATGCATGCACCCGCCCACAGTCTTTAGAGAAACCCACATTCACAGGGTTCTCACTGTTTTCTCACCTGTCCCTTTTTTGCAGTTTTTGCTGCGTCTGATCAGGAAGGAGCTGACGTGTAACACTCCTGTGGCTGCCGATCACTCCGAGTAAGTTCTTCATCTACCTGTACTGGATCAGACTCTGTGCTCTTCCTGTGTGTGCATGGCTTGGAATGACATGTTTAAGGGCATTGGCCTGGTTCCTGCAAACCTCTGAGGGAAAGTGTGGTGTAATCTAGGGCTGCTCCCTCTGCAACAGGGCTGAGGGGCTGATAGCTGGGGTTGGAGACTTGAAGGCTTACAGACTCCCTCCGCAGCAGCAATGATGGGCTTGAAGCTGGGATTGGAGGCTTGACACCTTACAGGCTCCCTCTGCTGCAGGGCTGAGGGGCTGGAAGCTGGAGTTGGAGGCTTGAAACCTTACAGGCTCCCTCTGCAGCAGGTCCGAGGGGCTGGAAGCTGGGGTAGGAGGTTACAGACTCCCTCTGCATCAGGGCTGAGGGGCTGGAAGCTGGGCTTGGAGGTTACAGACTCCCTCTGTAGCAGGGCCGAGGGGATGGAAGCAGGGCTTTGAGGCTTGAAGGCTTACAAACTCCCTCTGCAGCAGGGCGAGGGGCTGGAAGCTGGGTTTGGAGGCTTACAGACTCCCTCCGCAGCAGGGCCAAGGGGCTGGAAGCTGGGCTTGGAGGTTATAGACTCCCTCTGCAGCAGGTCTGAGGGGCTGGAACCTGGGGTTGGAGGTTACAGACTCCCTCTGCAGCAGGGCTATGGGGCTGGAAGCTGGGCTTTGAGGCTTGAAGGCTTACAGACTCCCTCTGCAGCAGGGTGAGGGGCTGGAAGCTGGGTTTGGAGGCTTACAGACTCCCTCTGCAGCAGGGCCGAGTGGCTGGAAGCTGGGGTTGGAGGTTACAGACTCTCTCTGCAGCAGGGCCGAGGGGCTGGAAGCTGGGCTTTGAGGCTTGAAGGCTTACAGACTCCCCCTCCGCAGCAGGGCCGAGGGGCTGGAAGCTGGGTTTGGAGGCTTACAGACTCCCTCGGCAGCAGGGCCGAGGGGCTGGAAGCTGGGGTTGGAGGTTACAGACTCCCTCGGCAGCAGGTCCGAGGGGCTGGAAGCTGGGTTTGGAGGCCTGGAGGCTTAAAGACTCCCTCTGCAGGAGGGCTGAGGGGCTAGAAGCTGGGGTTGGAGACTTGGAGGTTTCAGACTCCCTCTGCAGCAGGGCCGAGGGGCTGGAAGCTGGGGTTGGAGGCTTAACCAGCAATGGTATTGTACCTCAAGTGGCAGGGGCTGTCTGGAACCCAAAAAGATCTAAGTAAGCATCTAAAGTTGTAAAGCCCTCTGAGTGTCCAGAGACATATATATATATATATATATATATGTTCGATGGCATGTGTAGCTGCAGATACACATGCTAAGCATTAGTCGTCCTCCATCTAGTGTTGGGCTCAGAGTTTTACAAGTTGTTTTTCTTCAAAGAACTCTTTTTTTGAGTCACTGGATCGAGTGACTCCTCCTCTCTGTCATATTGCGCATGGGCATCGACTCCTTTGTTAGATTGTTTCTTTCCGCTGTTGGGTTTGGACATGTTTCCTCTCGCTCCGAGACTTTAGATTTGGAAACTTTATACTAACTTTATTCTACTGGCGGTATTGTTTTGATCGCGTTTCCATCTGTAATCGAGCCGATAGTACCATCGGAAACAAGAAAATGTCCTTTCGGGCGCTCGCACCCTACTTGGGCCTGTTCAGGCCTACTACGCCATACCCTGATGGATCAGACTCCATTCCGATTCTGTCCTCGATGCCAATCGAAATTTCCTTACACATCGAGAGGAAGATAGTGAAGCTTGTTGGTCGTTCCGGTTGAAAAAGACACTGCATGACCGGAGAGCAAGGAGACTCGAGATGGCGTCGAAAGACACAGAGTCCACCGACACCTTATAAGAAGAGCAGGCACAGACGGCTGTTTCGATTCAGGACACCGACTCTGAAGCAGACTCGGATGAAGACAGCCAACCGTTCACTGCGGCTCAGCATGTGAGTACACCTGCCCCTATGCCCACTTCCAAAAGACCTAGTAAGGCCTTGGGTGCACCACTGCAAGAAAGCCATGGTTCCACCTGAAAGAAAATTGTCGGCGACCGACCTTCGGGTTCGGTGCTGAAAAAGGCCAAATCACCACATCAACAGGCCACACCAGTTTCGATACCTGAGTCGAGCAAATAGATTAAAAGCTCCACATCCGAGCAGAGCTGACGTCCACACTCTTCGGAGTCGAAAATTCAACATCCGGCTTCGGAGCCGAAATCACAGACTGAATCTTCGGAACCAAAAAAATTAGGAACCACTTTCGGAGCCGAAAAAATCCTTTTATACAGAGGAAACAGGACTTTCGAGCCGATTAAAACAAAGCTGAAAGACAATTGATGAACAATCCTCTAAAAGAGTTGAAACATCCCAATATCATTCTGAGAACTCTGAAATTCAGCCAGTCCTTGAAATCATGGACACTAAACAAAGAAGGATACATATCCATAAGGAGACGGGGAAAATCATTGCATCACCCCCTCCGCAAACTAAGAGAAAGCTGGCGTTTCAAGAGACTCTTGACACTGCCCCACCACAAGCAAAGATATTTAAAAGAAAGGAGAAACCATCACCTCTACAGTTTTCTCCACCACATTCGCCACAGCTTTCTTTCTCTTCACCACCTACTACCTCACCACCATTGCCTTCATCAACATATACACACACAGATTCAATGGACCCCTGGGACTTATATGACCCAGACCCTACACTGCTAAATGACCTAGGTCTCTATCAGTCCAAACCTTCACCACCAGATGATAGTACGGCTTACACTCAGGTCATTTCCAGAGCAGTTGCAAATCATGGAGTTCAGATGCATGCTGGACCTTTAGAGGAGGATTTCCTTTTTAACACATTGCCCTCCACTCACTCACTCTACCAGTGTTTACCAATGCTGCCTGGTATGCTTAGACATGCTGATGATTTATTTAAGGAACCTGTCAAAGCTAGGGTTTTAACCTCAAGAATAGACAAAAAATACAAGCTTGAGCCAACCGACCCAATTTATATCAAACAACAGGTATCACCAGACTCTATTGTAGTCAGTGCTGCACGGAAAAGGGTTAATAGCCAGTCTTCAGGGGATACCCCTCCCCCTGACAAGGAAAGCAGAAAGTTTGATGCAGCTGGTGAAAGGGTAGCTACACAAGCAGCTAACCAATTGCGTATTGCCCATTCCCAAGCCCTGTTAGCAAGGTATGACAGGGCACACTGGGATGAAAGGCAAGAATTCTTGCAATATTTACCAAATGAGCATCAAAAGAGAGCACAACAGATTGTTGAAGACGGTCAAGCAATCACCAATAACCAAATATAAATACTAGCATAACAATTCGTAGGCATGCATGGTTAAGATCTTCCAGATTCAAACCGGAAATACAGCAGGCAGTGCTTAACATGCCCTTTGATAGGGAGCATCTATTTGGACCTGAGGTTGACACAACTATTGAGAAACTCAGGAAAGACTCTGACACTGCAAAAGCCAAGGGAGCTCTATATACCACACATTACCGGGGCTCCTTTCGTAAACAGCAGTTATGGGGAGGTTTTAAACCTCAAACTACAGAGGCTTCCACCTCACAGTCTAAGCAAACCCAGCAGTACTATCAACGAGGATCAATTAAAGGCTCTTACAGAGGTCAACAATTTAGAGCCAGAGGCAAATTTCAAACCTCAAAGAGTGTCACCACTCCCCCAAAGCAATGACTTCCTCAACATCCCAAATTCCCACACATCTCCTGTGGGAGGCAGACTGCAACAATTCCACTCTCAATGGCAAAACATCACCACAGATCAGTGGGTTATTTCAGTTATCCACAATGGGTACAGCCTAGAACTTATTTCTAGTCCTCCAAACATCCCCCCTCGCTCCGACACTCTATCCCCAGAACACAATGTTCTGTTACAGCAAGAAGGGCAATCTCTATTACTAAAAGAAGCTATAGAACCAGTCCCAAAATCACAACAGGGAACAGGGGTATAATCACTATATTTCCTCATACCAAAAACGGATGGTACTCTCAGACCTATTCTGGATCTCAGACCTCTAAATCTATATATCCTGTCAGAACATTTTTACGTGGTAACTCTGAAGGACGTAATTACCCTACTACAAAAACAAGATTACATGACTGCCTTAGACCTCAAAGATGCTTACTTTCATATTCCCATACATCCAGCTCACCGCAAATACCTAAGATTTGTAATAGCAGGAAAACACTACCAATTCAAAGTACTTCCCTTCGGCATAACAACAGCTCCAAGGGTTTTCACAAAATGTCTAGCTGTTGTAGCAGCTCACCTAAGAAGACAACACATACATGTCTTTCCTTATCTAGACAATTGGGTATTAAAATCAAGCAACATTATACAATGCCAGCAACACACTCAGTACTCAGTAGACACCCTACACACATTAGGGTTCACAGTCAGTTACCAAAAATCTCATCTTCAACCAGCACAGGTTCAACCTTACCTACGTGCTAGTCTCAGTACCCAAAAAGTCTTTGCCTACCCAAATTCACAAAGGATACAGGCTTTCCAAAATCTCATATCACAGATACAGCCCAGTCGATGTTACACAGTAAAAGTTATCATGAAACTATTGGGAATGATGGCATCATGCATAGCCGTAGCACCGCTGCAAGATTAAACATGAGAACCCTGCAACAGTGTCTCCCACATCAATGATCTCAAGCACAGGGTCAATTGCAGGATCTAGTGTTGTTGGACCGCCAAACTCACAAATTTCTACAATTGTGGTATCACAACAATTTAATCAAAGGGCGGTCATTTCAGGGCCCTGTGCCTCAGACCATAATCACAACAGATGCATCAATGACGGGTTGGGGGGCTCACCTCAACCACCTAACCATACAAGGGGAATGGAATTCAATGAAGTTAACTTATCACATAAATCATTTAGAATTGTTAGCTGTGTTTCTCGGCCTAAAAGCTTTTCAACCTTTACTCAAGAACACAACAGTCTTAATAAAAACAGACAATATGACAACAATGTATCATTTGAAGAAACAAGGAGGAACACATTCATTTCAACTGTCCCTTCTAGCCCAAACAATTTGGAAATGGGCAACTCACAATCACCTTTACCTGCTAGCGGAATACATCCCAGGGATACACAACCAGCTGGCAGACCTACTCAGCAGGACACAGCAACAAATACACAAATGGGAAATTCACTCACAGATACTTCAAAAGTACTTTCAAATGTGGGGAACACCAGACATAGACCTTTTCACAACAAGCGAAAACGCAAAATGCCAAAACTTTGCATCCAGACACCCACATCCTCTGTCCAAGGGCAATGCTCTATGGCTCAATTGGTCAGGGATATTTGCTTACGCTTTTCCCCCTCTCCCGTTAATTCCATTTCTGGTCAACAAACTGCATCACCCCTCTCTCACCATGATACTCATAGCTCCCACCTGGCACGACAACACTGGTACACAACACTCCTAGATCTGTCAGAAGTACCCCAGATCTGTTAACACAGAACAAGGGTCAAATCAGGCATCCCAATCATAGAATTCGGATATTTACACCTTCCATTAGAATGTATGAAAGTTCTAAAACAAGCATGCAAACCTACAACTAGACAATGCTATGCTAACAAGTGGAAATGCTTTGTTTACTACTGTCAGCCCGAAAATATAGACTCACTTAAAGCATCAACACAGGATATTGTATGCTACCTGCTTCATTTACAAAAAGCAAAATTAGCTTTTTCTTCTATTAAAATTTATCTTACAGCTATATCAGCTTACTTACAAACCATACGTCATCCTTCTCTCTTCAGAATCCCTGTCATAAAAGCTTTTATGGAAGGACTTAAGCATATTATTCCACCAAGAATCCCACCAGTTCCTGCATGGAATCTCAATATTGTACTCACAAGATTAATGGGACTACCATTCGAGCCGATGCATTCATGTGATATTCAATTTCTTACTTGGAAAGTTGCTTTCTTAGTAGCAAATACTTCATTAAGAAGAGTTAGTGAAATACAAGCATTCACTCTGGAGGAGCCATTCTTCTAAGTACACAGACATAAAGTAGTACTTAGGACAAATCCAAAATTTTGCCAAAAGTAGTTTCTCCTTTTCACATTAACCAAACAGTGGAATTGCCAGTCTTCTTCCCACAGCCAGGCTCAACTGCCGAAAGGGCTCTTCATACTCTTGACCTTAAAAGAGCTCTAATGTACTATGTTGATAAAACAAAAGAGTTTAGGAAAACTAAACAGCTTTTTGTAGCCTTCCACCAGCCACATAAAGAAAACCCTATCTCTAAGCAAGGATTAGCTAGATGGATTGTAAGATGTATTCAGACATGTTATATTAAAGCAAAAAGACAACTTTTAATAACTCCTAAAGCACATTCCACTAGGAAAAAAGGTGCTTCCATTGCATTTTTAGGGAACATACCTATGGCAGACATATGTAAGGCTGCCACATGGTCCACTCCACATACATTCACAAAGCATTACTGTGTGGATGGATTTTCAAAGCAACAGGCCAATGTTGGTCAAGCAGTGCTTAAAACTTTATTTCAAACTACTTCAACTCCTACAGGCTAGCCACCGCTATTTTAGGAGGAGGACTGCTTTTTAGATTATGTATAGCATGTGTATCTGCAGCTACACATGCCATTGAACGGGAAATGTCACTTACCCAATGTACCTCTGTTCGTGGCATGTAGTGGTGCAGATTCACATGCACCCTCCCCGAAAGCCTGTAGTCGTTGCAGTTTTTATTTGTACATATGTATATATATGTATATATTTACATTTGCATGGACATCTTACTACATTTAGTTGTACATTTGCATTCTTTCACTCTATCACTCCTTCCTACACCCTTCTGCGGGAAAACAATCTAACAAAGGAGTTGATGCACATGCGCAATATGATCGAGAGCAGGAGTCACTCAATCCCATGACTCCAAAAAGACTTCTTCGAAGAAAAACAACTTGTAACACTCCGAGCCCAACACTAGATGGCGGACGACTAATGCATAGCATGTGAATCTGCAGCACTACGTGCCATGAACAGATGTACACTGGGTAAGTGACATTGTCCATTTCCATTACAAATTAAAAAGCAAACATCCTAGTAGTCCTAGAATAGGTATGCCTGTCATTACATTTACAATAAGTAAACTACTTCTCGTTTTGCACTTTTTACATTGCTAAACAGCCTGATGCAAGCATGATGTTGACACAAAGATGAGATGGAATGCATCCACTGCTCAGCACAGTCACACCCATATGTAGTGTACTCAGATGTCAATGGAAGCTGCTGTCAAACACTTGGTATCGAGATGGAAACAAAAAACATTTACAAGTTGACTTGATGTTCATATGAAGAGTTTTAAAGAAAGTGCATGAGTCCCTAACGAATAAACTGCAATTAGAAATAAACGTAAATGTGTATTAACACTACAAACTAATACACTATTTTCCAAGTTAAATATGAAATAGGAGTGGGGTCTCAGCATATAATTATTCATGGGTTTGTAAAGCGCTTGTGCAGCCAAAGGACACTTCATAGCGCTTGTTGCACAGGGAAGAAGGACAAAGGGAGAACAAAGTAAGTTGGCTGACTCCTGCTCGACAGAAGAGGTTGGTTCTCACAGACCACCCTACATACCTCCCTGCAGTCCACTTCAGATCAGAGAAGCAAAGGCACTGAATTCCAAAGGGTGCAAGGATAGTCTCCCAAAGGGTTCATATCTGGATGGTTGTGGCGACAAATGTGGTGTGACGCTGACCATATAAATCCTGTAAGATGGGATGGGAGGAACAGTTTGGCAAGACAGTCAATGACCTTTTTCGCTCAGACTCTGTTCAATCTGATAATGACAGTGGGGATCATGGAAAGTGTACCCCCAGTTATGATAATATCTTTATGGACTTGCAGAGTAATGGGATGGATACCTCTCCTGACACAGGGGTGGCATCACCCCTTGCACCCCCAGTGTAGGAGAGTGCATCATGGTGATTAGACATGCAGCTGAGGTCTTGGACTTACAGCTGCCTTTAGTTAAAGTCAAAATAAATGTCCTCATTGAGGTTTTGCATTCTGGGCCGGCCTCATCTGCGACCTTGCTTCCATTTAATGAAGCCCTGACTGACACCTTTATTGTAAAGACTTCCTCCTTGCCTTTAATCTGCTGTCCTGCAAGACGGGGACTGTAGAAGCAGCAGTCTCTTGCCAGAGGGCTCCATCAGCAGGGTCCTCATGTCTCGGCCTCCTTTATGTTGAGTGTGGACAGTGACTGCAGCAGCATCCTTGAGTCTTGCACTCTCTCTGCATGTCTCTGCATTTGCCCAAGACACTTGAAATTCTGGGGGTGAGTCAGATTTCCTTTGTGCTCAGGCATCTCTATAATGCCACATGCAAGGAGGAATTCAGCCTGTCCTGCTGTGTTTCTCAAACATCGTGGAAAACCTGGATTTTAGATTTGAAAACATATTTCAGCATCTATATACATGTTTTAATATTATTAAATATCTCGCCTTGAAATAAAACGTAGTACAAATACACATTATGCATGATAATCATTGAATATCTCCCAATCCAAGATGGAGATTTCTTCTTCCTGGTTCGTTCCTTGGTCACATACCTCTCCTGCACTATTTATGGAGGCTCAATTTGTAGTCTGGTTACATCTCAGTTGTGTTTTACCTGGTTGCTTCCTCTCTAGACTAATCTGGAATTTCCTTGTTCTTTATGTTCCTGCATTCAGCTTTTAGCTCTTCACCATGCCTCTTTGCCTCTGCAGTAGGAAGGCTTTTTTCTGACTCAATTTTTTTAAATCCTGCTGAGGTTTGTTTCTGGAGTAATCTCATACTACCAGTGTAATCCGGGTGTCTGGCATTGCTGTTACAGATATTAGGCTGTATCTGGGCACCAAAGAAGTCCCTCATCGAGTGCTAAGAAGACCTGCTCTTGACACTTATGGGAACTTCGGTGAAGCCTTACTCTTGCCCACTGGTGAATAGGCAGGTGATCAGGTGTCCAGATCGGCATGTCTTACGCAGCACCAGACTCCTGAGAGTATAGTGGTTAAAGTTTACACCAACAGAGCTAACCCTAACATGTTCCCCATGGCCTTTCCAGACCGGAAGTAAAAAAGGATTGAGGTATTTGGAGTCCGGGTGTTCACTTCCACCTGCTTGGATTTAAGTCAATGCAGTCTGCATTTTAAGCAGTCATATACACGCCCTTTGGAATATTTCCAGGGAGATCTTGCCGGGTGTCCCGGAGGAGTTTCAGCCCTTTTTGGCTGAGATTATTCAAGATGACCAGAATGCACCTAAATATGTCATTAGGGCTGTCTTGGATACTACTGACTGCTTGGGGTGTGTGATGTGCCCTGGTGTTGTGTTATGCCACCACTGGCTTTTCTGTGGCTGTGCAGGCATCCCTAATGGCTATACCATTTAATGGGTCTCACATTTTTGGTGATAAGGCTTATTCTGCCCTCAAATGCTGTCGTAGGACTCTCGTTATGGAAACGAGACTGCTGGATTCGGGGCGGCAGCACCACTGCTTGTGGGTAACTTAATCAATCCCACACCCGGTATGGCAGCTGTCGGACCAACCATTTCGGCTAACTAGCAACACCTCACCCAAACCTTAGGAAGTAAAGGGGATTTGTAGCAGCTTGACGCATGGCACCTTTCGGAAAAGACGTGTTTGACAAATCTCACCCCTTTCTCTCGTTAGCAAAGGGTCTCATACACACACATAGGTCAAAGAAAAGATGCAGGATGGCTTTCAGTACTGCAATCTACGATACAATATATGAGCTGCAATTATTAGGGCAATGAGGCATAGCACGATTAAGATTGAGACGATCAGTGAAAAGAAAAGAAACAACCCAAGCATATTGGAGTAACATGTATAAATGAATCCTACCTAACCCCTAATTTCTAGCAAGAGCATAGCCCAATCTGCCTGTACTTAGCCCGTGAAAGGAGCACCCACCTCCATTACCTGACAACAGGGGTCTACCTGCCGTCTCCTTGGCTGGTTGTATGGATGAGGCTGAGGTCAGCAATGAAGTGACATACAGCGTGGATGGGTATCCTGGCCGGAATGACCTCTCTAACATTTTTTGGCCTGTATTATGCTTTTATTAGAAAACGTGTTTGCGTTCTGTGAAACAGGCTTGATGTGAGCATGTGCCTAAGTGTCGGACTGTTTATGCACTCTTGTGATGACAATACTAGATAGATTATCATGTACTGTTCTTGTCAACCTTGGGCAGAAGTACATGATGAAACGTCGTGCACAAAAATAATAGTTTTCACAGAATAACAGCTGATTAGAAAAATAAAACATCCCCGCTGAAAAGCATGCTGAATTAAAATGAATCAATGAAATCAGAGCATGTATCTGGGTAAAAGGGCACAGGCAGTAGGCCTAAACTAAACCAAAATATGTGTGCCCAAGCAAAGTGCTAAAATATACCCACAACAACACTTTCGGGAAATCAGAGCCACAGTGCAACTTTGGGCCTTTGAACACCTGCCTGACAGTTTCCTCAGCAGCTCAACCCTTCCAAGACTGCTCCAGAGGTCGGCAGATGGGCCCTCCAGATCGTACAGCAGGGCTATACCCTTCCATTTCTTTTCGACCCTGCTCAACTTCCTCCAACATCATATGGGCTTTCAGAGGAGCTCCTGTCCATCTTGCTGCAAGAGGTGCGGACTCTACTGGCCATCAGGACCTTTGAGTAGGTGCCCACCTTGGAAGTAGGGATAGATTTTTACCCCGTCTATTTCCTCATACCAAATGACAGAGGCATTCATCCTATTTTTGATCTTTGCCCTCTGAATGTCTTTCTACAGAAGAACAAACTCAAAATAATTACGTTGACCCAAGTTGTGTCTGCCCTGGATTCGGCCGATTGGATGATTGCCTTGGACCTGCAGGACCCACACTTTCATGTGCCCATCCTGCAGTCCCACTGACATTAACCTGAGGTTCAAGGTCGCCCAGGAGCATTTTGAGTTTGCTGTTTCTCCTTTAGACTTACTAGTGCCCCTCGGATGTACACAGTAGCGATGCCCGTGGTTGCCGGCCATGTTCGAAGGATGGTGAACCTCCTGACATTGTTGGGGGTTCTTGATCCATGAGACTAAGCCACACCTGTCTCCTTCACAGAGGCTTTATAGGATCCGTTCTGGACACAGTGCAGTTTATGGTCTTTCCTCCACAACGAGTCCAGGACATTCAGGCTACGATCCCGATGTTTCAGCCTCAGTCCTGGATCTCAGTGAGAGCAGCTGAGGCTTCTTTGCCTGCTGCCGTTATGCATCTTGCCTGTCTGCTCCTCTAGGTGGTAAAAGTGGTAAAAGCGGCTCTTCAGTGGGGTCTCAAGTCTCAGTGGGCCCAGTACCAAGGAAACCTGTCTGATCTCATCCAAGCTTCAGAGGAGACTGCACAAGATCTGCAGTGATGGCTGGTAGACCAAAACCTGACCAGCAGCAGACCCCTCTCCCTTCCCCACCCAGAGCTGACGGTGACGACGGATGCATGCCTGCTGGGTTGGGGTGGTCATCTCGGAGAGGTGTCGATCAGAGGACTCTAGTCTTCGGCAGAAATCTGACTCCACATACATCTACTGGAGTTGATGCCCATTCACCTGTAGGCCTTCCTGCCATCCATCAAGGGAAGGCCAGCGCAGGTTCTCTTAGACAATACCACCACTATGTGGTACTTCAAACAAGCAGGATGGAAAGAGGCCCTGGGTCGTGTGGCAAGAGGTACTGCTTCTCTGCAGTTTGCTGGAGCATCAGGTCATCTCCCTGTTCTTGATCCACTTGGTGGAATCTTTAAACACCAGAGTGGAGGAACTCAGCTGTCGATGCATGGTGGTTCACAACTGTCAGTTGCATCCTGAGATGGCGCAGGATGTGTTCCAGCAGTGAAGAGAGCCCTGACTAGATCTTTTTGCCACCATTGAGAACGCGCAGGTCAGAACGTCTGCGCATTGGAGTTCCTAAGAACCCTCTCGGTAGGAGATGCATTCAGTCTCCAGTGGAGCACAGGACCCCAGTACTAATTTCTACCACTTCATCTCCTTCCTCAAGTTTTGAAATAAAATGAGGAGCGATCAGGACCAACTCATTCTAGTGGCTCTGGATCTCGCCAGCCGACTTTGGTACCCAAAACCTTTGCTCGTGAGCAGTTATCCTTAAATAAGGCCACCACTTTGGAAGGGTCTTTTATTGCAGCATTAGGACAGTGTTCTGCATCCGAGCCTGCTCATTCTACTCCTCCATGCATGGAGATTGAGCAGTGACAATTGGCTGCATTCAGTCTACCTTCTAAGGTTGTAGATGTCATCCTCACAGCCAGGTGCTGGGACAAATTTGTGGCCTAGTGTTGAGCCTGCAATACAGACCTCTTGCAAGCCAAACTGTCAGATGTTTATCCGTAGCCAAGCAGTTTTGCAGAGGGCACCATTAAAGGTTATTTGTTGGCCCTTTCGGTTTTCTTTCATTTGCAGGTCCAACCATCCTTGTTTAAATCATCTGTTGTGATGCTGCTCATTAAAGGTTTGGTGCACATGTTCCCTCCCTAACCATTTGTGATGCCACAGTGGGGTTTTAACTTGGTCTTGATGTTCCTCGTGTGTACCCACTTTGAGCCACAACTGCTCATTGCTTCTTCTGATTTTTTAAACCATCTTCCTCATCGCGATCACTTCAGCTTGTTGTGTAAGCGAACTCCAGGCGCTCTCTATACAGCCACATTTTTTCCAGAAAAACTAGTGCTGAGGACTAGGGCAGCCTTTATGCCTATAGACTCAATGCCTTTTCATTCTTGTCAGTAACCCATCACCCTCGCAACGTTCTTTGCCCCACCTCACCCCTCAAAAAAGAGGAGAGGCTCCATCAGCTGGACCCCAAAAGAGACTTAAGCATCTACATCAATCTCACCAAAGACCATTGTGTGGACAAGCAGCTTTTTGTAGAATTCTCGAAGGGCGAAGAAAAGCAAAGCTGTGTAGAAAAGGACTTTATGAATGTGGATAGTCCTCCGCATTAAGATCTGCTTTGGCCAAGAAGTTGCTTCCAGAAGTTACTGAGGGCTAATTTCACCAGGGTCAAGGCTGCTGCAATCAATCAATCAATCAATTAATCAGTACTTCTGTAGCGCAGCTTGTCACCTGTGGGTCTCAAGGCACTGTGTGCGGGTGTGCTGCTTAATCAAATAGCCAGGTCTTGAGGTCCTTCCTGGACTGCTTCAGTGATGCGGTCTACCTGAGCTTGAGAGGTAGCGTGTTTCATGTCCGGCTGCGAGGTAGGAGAAGGATCTTCCCGCTCCTGTGCTTTTTCAGATCTTGGGAATGGCTGTGAGGGCAAGCTGGGAAGAACGGAGTTGTCTGTTGAGTACGTAGAATGTGAGGTGGTGGTTGAGGTAGGCTGGTCCTATGTTGTGCAGTGTCTTGTAAGTGTGTATCAGAAGTTTGTAGGTTATGCGCTTGTTGACTGGGAGCAGTGTAGGTCTTTGAGGTGAGAGGAGATGTGGCTGTGTTGTGGGATGTCCAGGATGAGCCTGGCTGCTGCATTCTGGATTCTTTGTAGTCTTAATTGCAGTTTCTTGGTGACCCCGGCATAGAGTGCATTGCCGTAGTCCAGTTTGCTACTGAGGAGTGCGTGGGTGACTGTCCTCCTCGTCTCAGTGGGGATCCACTTGAAGATCTTTCAAAAGAGTCGAAGGGTGTGGAAGCATGACAACGAGACTGCATTGACTTGGCGGGTCATGGCCCGAGAGGAGTCTAGGATAATGCCCAGATTGTGTGCGTGGTCGGTAGGAGCGGGGGCGTTTCCTCGTGCGGTTGGCCACCAGGAGTCATTCAAGGCGGAGGGGGTGGAGCCGATTACGTCTCCGTCTTACCTGAGATGAGTTTGAGGCAGCTGGTTTCCATCCAGGGGGCAACTACTCTCATCCTGGTGTGGACATTGCTCTTGGCCTTTGCTGGGTCACCGGTCAGGGTGAGGATCAGTTGGGTATTGTCGGCGTAGGAGACAATGTTAGTCTGATGATCTTGGTGAGGTGGGCCATGTAATTGTTGAAGAGTGTCAGGCTGAGTGAGGATCATTGGGGTACTTTGCAGCATGTTTCTTTGAATTCCGATGTAAACTGTGGTAGTCTGACACTGTGTGTTCTCCCCGTGAGGAAGGATCTGATCCATTCAAGTGCTTTGTTGTGGATGCCGCCTCTGGTGCAAAGGGTGGAGTGGGAGATTATGTCAAATGCGGAAGAGAGTTCAAGGAGGATGAGTGCGACCGTGTCTCCGTGGTCTAGTAAAGCACGTATGTCGGTGGCTGCTAGGAGTGTTGTTTCGGTAATGTGGTTGCTCCTGAATCCTGATTGGAATGGGTCTAGGATCTGGTGTGTCTCTAGGAATTTGTTAAGTTGCTGGTTGACGGCCTTTTCTGTTACTCTGGCTGGGAAAGGGAGCAGAGAGATGGGTCTGTAGTTCTTCAGCTCACTTGGGTCGACGGTGAGTTTCTTGAGTAGCCGGTTGATCTCGGTGTGCTTCCAGTCGGATGGGATTGGTTGATAGTCCGGCAGAGCTCTGGTGGTATGGTGGTGCTGGCCAGGTTGAAGATGTGATGTGGGCACAAATCCGAAGGTGCACCCGGGTCTGTGGTTGTGTTTGTGTGCAGTGCAGGCTGGTTTTGGTTCTTGAAGCCTTCGTAAATTTCCTGGATTTTCCAGTGGAAAAAGGTGGTGAGGTTGTCTTGAGAGGGAGGGGTGGCTGAGGTGTCTGTCCCAGGGTTCGTGAACTCTTTGACAATGGTGAAGAGCTCCTTGCTGTTGTGAGCGCTGGAGCTGAGGTGTTCTTGAATGGCAGCTTTCTTAGTAGCTCATTTTCTGGTGGTGCGCAGTGGCTGCATTTTTGTAGGCTGTGCGGTATTTGGTTGATTTGCTGCTCCTCTATTTCCGTTCCAGTCACTTGAAGAAGCGTTTGGACTGTTGTAGGTCGGTCATAAACCATGTAGGTGTTTTGCTTTGTTGGTTTCCTGAGGGGAGCTACACTGGTAGCACATTACAAGATCCAGCGTTGTAGATTACGTGCAGATTCATTTGCGTTTGCTGTGTCCGGAGGGGAGGAGTGACCAGCGTCTGCCGGGGGAGGTGGGGACATAGTGGTGTGCAGTGTTCTTCGTGAAGGTGAAGTGAACGCATCTGTAGTCGGTCTAATGGTGTTCGGAGGTGTGAGAGATGGTGAGGTTGTTCCCTGCTGAGAAGACTCAGTCGAGGGTGTGCCCAGATGTGTGGGTGGGGACGTTGATAAGTTGTTTGAGGATGAGTGTTGCGAGGTTGTCCAGCAGGCTTGTGCTGTTGGGGTCATCGTGTATATCAAGGTGGAAGTTGAGCTCGCCAAGTAGGATGTAGTCGCTGGGGGTGAGCATTTGGGGGGTGACGAGGTTAGCTGTGACTTCGCTGAATTGTGGTCGGGGTCCGGGTGGTCTGTAGACAAGTGTGCCAGGGAGGGAGGAGTTGGGGTTGGCTTGAATCTGGAAGGATAGGTGTTCATGGGTTGGCTGATTCTGTGACTCAGTGGTTGTCAGGCAGAGGGTGTTTTTGCAAACCATGATGATACCCCCTCCTGGACGGTTGGCTCTGTCCTTGTGGGTGATTTTTTAGTTGTCTGTAATGGCCAAGGCGATGTCCTGGGCCGAGGTGGGGGTGATCCAGGTCTCTGTGAGGAAGGCGACGTCCAGAGTGGTCGAGGAGGTCCCAGACTTCTACTCTGCATGCTTGATGAGGGAGCGTGTGTTGGTGAAGTATGCACTTGAGGTGGCCGTCTGGGCTTGGTGCGGGATCATGTGGTGGTCGGTGGAGGGTGCTGGAGCATGAGCGGCACAAGAAGGGTCCATGAGTGTTCCTTGGGTCGGCTAGGTGGCAGGCTGATGCGTTTGCATACAAAGTGCATGTTCTTGAAATCTGTCAGGCGCAACATGGGCGTCAGTGCATACGTTCACGAAGCCACTGATCCTTGGCTTTGGGTGTTGCTTTGATATACATTCTGAAGGTGAGGAATCTGTGGTTAGAAGCGTCCATTAGAAGAACCTTCAGTAACGCTCTTTCTGGTGAATACGCTGTCTAACTGAAGATTTCTCAAAGATCCTCCCACTTCCCCTCCTGTGAAATGGACTCTTATCCAGCTAAAAAAAGTCACAAGTTTCTAGATATGCATACTGGTCAAGTCAATCTGCTCTGCGTCTTGGAGCATGGACAGCCTAGAAAGCAAGTGACATCACCTTGCATAGGTGTCACTTCTATGCAGCTCTGCTTGTCACTTCTGGAGCGACATTGGCGCAGAGCCACACGGCGCCACATACCGGCGCACAGGAGTACTGCTCGAAAAATGTCTGGATCCAATCTGATGCCTGGGAAATATTATAAAGGTGAGGAATCTGCAGTTAGGGAGCATATCCACCAGAAAGGGCGTGACCGAAGTTGAGTAACTTGTTCATCATGGGATACCGCTCAGATTAATCTCCCATGGGGAAACTGGTCCATCCATTGACTTCCGAAGGAAGCACCCAAAATATAAATCTCACTGCACCGATAGGGCAGCCCACCTGCACTCAATAGAGACCTCTCTCATATAGTTCATTGGTGCAGGCTGGTTAGTTAGGAGTGGGGTGCCCCACACTGCTTCGTGGGTGATGCATGGGTCACTTCTCTGTTCACATGGGTGGAAGTAGGCATGCAGGGCTATTCTTAGCTCACTGCCCAGTAGTCTGAGATTCATAGCTGGGATTACAAATATGACAGGGTGCTCATAGAAGGCGAGAGCAGTAAGAGGAGAAATTTAGCATACTTCTAGAGCCATGGAGAAGGACCTGCTTTCGTTTTTAACTTGGGTGAACTGGTCTTGTGTTCCACAGATCTGCACAAAGATCTGCCTGCCACCTACTTAGGGAGTTAGAGAGTCAGCAAGTCCATTAATGAGTTAAACAGGATGTGGAAAACAGGGAACCATGGGACTTATTGCAGGTGACGTGTGGATGAGGACAAGAATGTGTACAGTTTCACCAACTGTTCTCAGTTCCTGGTGAATAAGCAGACCTACAGAATATAGGGACTCAGTCCATGTATACCATCAGTACACGCTGACATAAATCCAGGCTAGTTCACTGTGCCCCATCTGAACCGCTAACCTTACCACGGTACCAGATGGTATCAGCAGCCTCGAACATGACCACTCTGACTCCCAAGGAAGTTTGGGAAACAGGTTTACCCTTTCATTGTTACTATTGCATGCGCAAGGTAAATACAAGAACGATACAACAATAGCTTTTCAAACATTTATTGAAACAGTTGTATTCCTGTATATAAAGATTATTAGGCAGATGAAACAAAACATTGTAACCAGCATTAAGAGAATGGTAAAAAAGATAAACAATTCAACCATTATAATGTTACTATGTTGTTACACTCCTGTCTTTAACTACCAACACGATAGAGAGCATAGTGGGAGTACCCTCTGCCGGATCCATTGGGATGGCCTAACCCCCCATGCCTGGACATGATGTGCCAGGAAGCTGGTCTCATGTAGTGCAGGCTATTGTCCTTCGCTTGATGGAGTTCAGAGTCAACAGGGCTGCACCTCAGTCACAGTGCACCGCGTTCCAGGGTAATCCCAGCGGAAGTGCTCCTCTGTTGAATATAGCACAGAGGCAGTTTATATGATAAAAGCATATTTTATATTGCACTCTGTCGAAGGTGCAGAGCCGATGGGATGGTTCTTCTGGAGCCCCAGAGCTGTCTCCAGTGGACCATCATGATACGAGAGCTCACATTCTAGGTGCCTAGCCTTGGACCGAGTGTACAGACAACATGGGAGCAGCGTTTACTAGAAATAAACTGCACATACACTAACTTCTCAAATTCTTGTGATTGCAAAGTGTCTGCTACATGTAGGCCTCTTGCGTGCCTCCTTCTCTGTATGTATCTGCTGTTACAGTGCCCATCCCTTGGAAGGTATATTGATTCTCTCCCACCCTTCTGTCGTTTGCTGCAGGTTTAAAGAACATTGAAGTTTCCCCTGGAGTGTTATTTCTAACACCATCCTGGATCAGGATGCAGCCCTGCCCGAGAGACAGCAGAGAGAAAGCTCCCACACAGCACAGAGATTTATTTTCTTCATTTTTTAAGCACAGATCCAAAATGTAAACTGAGATACCATTATGTGAGTTGTGAGCTTTTCACACACAATGTGTCCTGCTGCTCTCTGGTTACAGAAGGGCTGAGTGATCCAATGAATTAATTCCAGCTGCAGAGGGGCCTCTGATGAACGGATAACCTTCCATCTGATGGAACTACCACTGAATGCCTTCTTTCAAAGGGAATTTTGACTTGATGTTTTCTATCTAGGCGAGTCATTTCCAGTCCTTCAGTGCCTCCACGGAATGCCTTCTACATAAGGGGACTTCCAGCGAACAGGGTATCTTCTGCCTCATGGAAACTTGACAGAATATCTACCACTTTTGGGAAACCACCACGAAATATCTTTTTCCCAAAGGGACTTCGAATACACAGGATATCTATCTGAGGGAAACTTGACAGAATGTCTACCACCCGATGAAATCTCCACTGAATGTCTTCAATCTGAGGGAAGTTCCTCTGAGTGTCTGCTATTTAAGGGATTCTCCACTGAATGCCTGGTATCTAAAGGAACTTCTCAAAATAATTTCTGGAACGTGCCCAGAATATCTGCTACCTGGGGAACATCTTCTGAATAGCTACTTGCTGAAGGAGCCTCGGCTGAAAGTTTCTGACTCAAAGAGCCTCCACTGAATGCCTTTCTAGTACAGCTCCTTCTACGCTGTGCGTCTTTTACTTGAGGGTCCTCCAGTGTACTGGGTAGAATGCTGAGAGAGCGCCTGGTACACTGAGTGCCTTACAACTTATGGGAACTCAGAATACTGAATAGCTTCTCTACAAGGTAATCTGCAGTAGATGACTTGTAGCTACGATCTAACTCTTCTTGCACTATTGACTTCTATTATCATCTTTTGTGGTCAACCTTCACTGAATGGGGTCTGTGCAAAGGAACCTCCAACCAATGACTTCTGTCCAAAAATTGAGGCGTGGAACGTCTTGCATTGGAGTAAATCACTGAATGTATTGTGTTTGAGAGATGCTTCACCAAAAGCCTTGATGGAACATCTTTTGTCCAAATGGGCCTCTATTCCACTATATGCCTTACTCATAAGGGATCCCTGCCACCCCCCCAAATGCAGAGAATGTCCTTTCCCAAGGGGACGTCCAGTACACTAAACGTCTTGCCCACTGGAATTTTGAATGTAATTAATGTCTTACCTCAGGGGTTTTGCCGAATACTTGAAGCCTTATTCCGAAGGAACCTCTGCCTTGTGATTGTCCTATATCAAAGGGATTGACCAGAGGGGCTTTAACTCACATGATTGCCTTATACCTGAGAGACTATGGCTCACACAAATGAGTGAAAGGATAAATGAATGATAGCAGTTAGTAGGCACACTCTACCTAGAATTAGTTCTCTCAGTGTCAAGCCTGACTCCCTGGAATGTCCTACAGCTGAGGAACTGTGACGGAAATGAATGCCTTATATCTGAAGGATTCTCAGTTACAGGAATGCTTTATATCCAAGGGACTCCGACTCACATAATGCTGTGACGAGTCCTTTCTACCCACGGGACCCTTATTCACATGAATGTTTTATACCCATGTGCTTCTCCGACTCATGTCCCTGTGCTGCACCCTGGGATTCCTGAGTCACACAAATATCTTGTATTTGAGGGGTCTCTGGTTTGCATAAATGCCTTATATTTGAGGAGCACTTTTTGGGTCACAGGAATGTCATATACCTGTGGCGAATCTCTTGTCTCTACCTCTAGTTCTGTCTGAACACCATTTGTCTGTTCTCTAGCTCTGTCTAATCTTCAGCTCTGTCTCTGTCAAACTCTGCCTGGTCAAGGCAAAGGAAACTTCCACCTGGTGCCTCATTCTAGCTGTGACCTGATGTCAAGTTCCAGCTCTTCCCCTCTTAGCCGAGCTCCCTCAGATCTGTAACTTTATCTGTCTCACAGTCACTTGGTAATCTTTTACTACAGCTCTAACCAAATATCAAAAACATATCTGCCTGTTGTCTCGCTCTTCCTGGTCCTTCTTCTCTGACTGAGCCTCTGCCCTGGCTGCTAGCTCCAGCTATGTCTCAATCTCTCATTTCTTCTGTGTTTTTCATCTCTAAATCCAACTCTCAGTTCTGATTTCTAATTACAGCTCTGACAAATGTCTAATTCTGTCCTTGTCCCTAACTCTATGTCTGACCTATATGTGATCTGGAACTTTGTATCTGTCCTCTTCTTTAACAGCTTGCTTTGGGTTATTTCCAGGTGTTTCTGATGTTTAACGTGAACTCTCTCCTGCTCTCTAACACCAGCTAGCTAGCTCTCTCATTTCTGTACTCTAGTTCTGTCTTTTCTATAGCACCAGTTTGGTCCTGGTTTGTAATGCCAGCAATGTCTTATATGTCACTCAATTTATGTCTGATGTTAGGTCCAGCTCTGCCTGGCCACCGTCTCTGGCTCTGTCTCATCACTTCCTCATTGTTTGTAGAATCCGCACCTCCAGCCCTTTTAACCCTAATTGCAACTTTCTCCTAAACTCTAACTTCATCTCTGTCTCTGATCTCTTGCCCATCTTCTTCCTGAACACTGACTCAAATTCTTTTTGCAACTCTGTTCTATTGAATCAGTTCTGTCAGATCTCTTGCTGCAGCAGTTTCAGATCTATTTCTAGAGCGCTCTGATCTTTAGCTCCTGCTTGTTACGAGGATTACACCCAGCTCTCTCTTGAATCTCTAATGTCAGCTGCTTATGGTAATTAATTACAGCCATGTCTTATCTTTAACTCTGGCTCTGTCTGATCCCAAGCTCCGCCTTTGTCTCATGTTTAACTCCATCTCCATTGGATCTTAAACTCCTTCATAGACTGATATCCAACTCTGACTTTGTCTGATCTCAAACTCCTCCCGTGTCTGATATATAACTCTAACTCTATTGGATCTCTGACTTCTCCCCTCTGACTCTGTCGGATCTCAAACTCCCCCCTTGTCTGATATCTAATTCTGACTCTGTCAGATCTCAAACTCCTCAGTAATCTAATATCTAACTTCGAGTCTGTCGGATGTCTGCGCTCAGGCTCCTCCCTCCCGTCTCTGATATCTAACTCTGACTCCTCCCTTGTCTGATATCTAACTCCGACTCTGTTGGATCTCTGCGCTCAGACTCCTTCCTCCCTTCTCTGATATCTAACTCTGGCTCCTCCCTTGTCTGATATCTGACTCTGTTAGATCTCAGACTCCTCCCTGGTCTGATATCTAACTCTGACTCTGTCGGATCTCAGACTCCTCCCTTGTCTGATATCTAACTCCAACTCTGTTGGATCTCAGACTTCTCCCTTGTCTGATATCTAACTCCGACTCTGTCGGATCTCAGACTTCTCCCTTGTGTGATATCTAACTCCGACTCTGTCAGATCTCAAACTTCTCCCTTGTCTGATATCTAACTCCGACTCTGCAGATCTCAAACTCCTCACTGATCTAATATCTAACTCCGACTCTGTCGGATCCTGTGCTCAGGCTCCTCCCTTGTCTGATATCTAACTCCGACTCTGTCCGATCTCAGACTCCTCCCTTGTCTATCTAACTCCGACTCTGCCGGATCTCAGACTCCTCCCTTGTGTGATATCTAACTCCGACTCTGTCGGTTCTCAGACTCCTGCCTTGTCTGATATCTAACTCCGACTTTGTCGAATCTCAGACTTCTCCCTTGTCTGATATCTAACTCTGACTCTCTCAGATCTCAGACTTCTCCCTTGTCTGATATCTAACTCCGACTCTGTCGGTTCCAGCTTCTGCCATTCATAGAGATGACCTCCGGCTCTGTGGGATACCTATGACTGGTAATTAAATCCAACTTCATCTGATCTCAAGCTCCAGTACTGTCCGATCTCAAACTTTTGTCATTTTAAGTTATTACTTCCAGCTCTCTCTGGTATCTAATGTCAGCTCTTTCTGATCTGTAACTTTATCTCTGTCTCACTTGCTTAGTTGGAGTTTATGGTCTACCCAATGATAAATAATTCTTCTCTGTCTGTTCATTCTCCACTTGTGTCAGATCTCTTTTATTTGATCTGATCCTATCTCTAGCCCCGTCTGAGCTCTGTCTCCTTCTCTGTATAGCAATAACATAACATCTTCCTTTGTCTGATGTCAGTCTGGTGTCATGTCTTTGGGATGAATACATCTAGGTATGTCTGCTGTCCTGCCGCAGCTCCAGAGGATGTCACACCCGTGTTCTCTGGTCTCTTCACTTCTGTGATTCATTCTAGCTCAATCTAACCTCTTCTCCTTTGTCTGATCTTTACCTCTCTCTGATCTCCAAACACATTCTTGTCCTTTTCTTTAGAAAAGATCTCATTCCAAACTGACCTATGCCAGAGCACCTCCCTGACAAAGGTCCCGCCTCCTGGTCACTGTACCTTCCTGCTCTAAGCAGATGGTTAGCAGCATAAGCCTTGTCTTGTGGGTAATGGCCACACGCATTTCCTAAGCATTTTGCACCTTATTCGCTCATTAGCGTACCTCTGTGCATCACTGGTAGCGCGAGGGCAGGTGGTGCCCCTTGGGCCTCTATGGTGATGCAATAGATCAGATCGGTGTACCATCGTGAAGATATAGTGACTGGCACTTCAGATGAAATACATTGCTGGAGTCCAATTGTAAAACCTACTCTGAAGAAAATTGGCTTTTGATGGTAATTAGTCCAGATTGCTACAGATGTGATTTATTTTAGTTCACTTGAAGTTAGCTTTGGTGCTTTTGGGAAAGTTTTTTCAATGAAATGGTTTGGAAATTCAGGGTTCTTGACTGATTGATTTGCACTGGCAGATTGTTTCCATTCCTAACTCACTTGAGGTTATATTTCAGAGTTTATATTTCAGAGATTATATTTTCAGAGTTTATCAAGTCTGAGTGCAACATTTACAGAGAGGGGAGCTGCTTTCAGAGATATTCACAGGTCCTGAAATATGTGGCCTGATGTGTAAACTGCTGTCCACGATACTGTGCCAATGCCGACCCCATTGCTGCGTTCATTGGCACTGTGTTGAAAAGTGGTCGAGCTGGTCCAGTGATGCGCATGTCCTCGTGAAGCTGGTCCCTGTGTGCACCAGTAACTGGTGTCAGGGCCTGGTGGGTCACACACCCTTGGAACGTGTGACCTGATATGTGAACTATACTGTGCCCATACTGTACTGGCACTGTATTGAAAGCTTGAGAGCTGGTTTAATGACACACATGACCTTGTGAAACCGGGGCCTCCATGGTCCAATGTCATCATGTAGCCGCTTGTTTCAGAGCCTGGGTGAGATGGGGGGGTCACACACCCCGAAACGTGCGCCCGCGGTGTATACTGTGGATTCTGGCTCGGATGCTGTACCGGTACTGTATTGATAAGCTTGAGACAGGGTTTAATGATGCACTTGGTCCTGTAAAGCTGTCCATTACATGAACCAATCGCTTCAGAGCCCGGGGACACACCCCCTGGAGGAAGGTGACGTTATACACAGCTAGGCCATGAAACACACATCCTTGGACAATGTTTACATGTACAATGTACTGTTGTTGTGAGGGGAAAATGTTGTTGTCTTTGTGAGGGATTGTTAGTTTGTACTTCAATGGTCTTGTTTATGTGACAACACGTAGGTGTAGTCTCAGAGTATATTTATGCTTTACGAGGGATCGTAGCTCCCACTAGAGGCGGGCGCGGTCCCAGGCTGCTGCGTCGTACTGACCGCCTCCTCACTGTGCCCATGGGGGCGAGACAGTCTATATTTATGTATTGTATTTTTGTATGTTAATATTTATGGAAACATAAATACTTGTGAGAGTAAGGGCAGCCTATTGTAACATTTGTCTGCCACACTTCTAGTGCTGAAAGGCTGGTCAGGCTGGGGAAACACCAGCCACATGTCAGGGTCAGCTTGGCATGTGGCCGCCATCCCCAGCCCGACCTGCTAGTCAGAGGGACAGGCTGTGCTGGAAGTCTCCAGGCTTCTGAATGAGTCAGGCAGCCTTCTCCTAGTGACATTTCAAAATGGCAGCTGCACGAGGCTTCTGGGAAATGTTCCTGAGCGTTCACAGCGAAGATGTTCATTGTGAATCACCTGCTGGTATTCCTAGGCACGTGGGGCCGGCACCCTATCTTGCTAAGGAAGCCCACTTGGCACCAGGGCAGGCCCTGTCATGGGTCTAAACTGGTGCAGCTGTTCCTTGTCCACAGATGTGCACCTCTGAGTGTTTACTCTTCTAGGTTCTCAAGCTCCAGCATTGTTCGGTTTTTGTTCTCTTGACTGTGTAAAGTGGCCTGTGGCTTCTTGCAGGCACCCAGCAAATCTCCAAATGAAGTATGATTGTACTTAAAATATGAATAAATATTTTACAGGCTTTGGTTGTGTTATCAATTTGCAAAGTGATTTGGGGAGGGTTGGTCGAAGGAGAAGGGTTGGGGGAAATGATTAAATGAGGGGGATGTGGGACAACTGTAATCATATCAAGGGACAGTGGCTGAGTAATGGACGGAGGCTGCCTGTGAGTAATGGACGGAGGCTGCCTGTGAGTAATGGACGGAGGCTGCCTGTGAGTAATGGACGGAGGCTGCCTGTGAGTAATGGACGGTGAGTAATGGACGGAGGCTACCTGTGAGTAATGGACGGAGGCTGCCTGTGAGTAATGGACGGAGGGTACCTGTGAGTAATGGATGGAGGGTACCTGTGAGTAATGGACGGAGGCTGCCTGTGAGTAATGGACGGTGAGTAATGGACGGAGGCTACCTGTGAGTAATGGACGGAGGCTGCCTGTGAGTAATGGACGGAGGCTGCCTGTGAGTAATGGACGGTGAGTAATGGACGGAGGCTACCTGTGAGTAATGGACAGAGGCTACCTGTGAGTAATGGATGGAGGGTACCTGTGAGTAATGGACAGAGGCTACCTGTGAGTAATGGATGGAGGGTACCTGTGAGTAATGGACGGAGGCTGCCTGTGAGTAATGGACGGAGGCTGCCTGTGAGTAATGGACGGTGAGTAATGGACGGAGGCTACCTGTGAGTAATGGACGGAGGCTACCTGTGAGTAATGGACGGAGGCTGCCTGTGAGTAATGGACGGAGGCTGCCTGTGAGTAATGGACGGAGGCTACCTGTGAGTAATGGACGGAGGCTGCCTGTGAGTAATGGACGGAGGCTGCCTGTGAGTAATGGATGGAGGCTACCTGTGAGTAATGGACGGAGGCTACCTGTAAGTAATGAACGGAGAGTACCTGTGAGTAATGGACAGAGGCTACCTGTGAGTAATGGACGGAGGGTACCTGTGAGTCATGGACGGAGGCTGCCTGTGAGTAATGGACGGAGAGTACCTGTGAGTAATGGACGGAGGCTACCTGTGAGTAATGGACGGAGGCTACCTGTGAGTAATGGACGGAGGGTACCTGTGAGTAATGGACGGAGGCTGCCTGTGAGTAATGGACGGTGAGTAATGGACGGAGGCTACCTGTGAGTAATGGACGGAGGCTGCCTGTGAGTAATGGACGGAGGCTGCCTGTGAGTAATGGACGGAGGCTACCTGTGAGTAATGGACGGAGGCTGCCTGTGAGTAATGGACGGAGGCTGCCTGTGAGTAATGGATGGAGGCTACCTGTGAGTAATGGACGGAGGCTACCTGTAAGTAATGAACGGAGAGTACCTGTGAGTAATGGACAGAGGCTACCTGTGAGTAATGGACGGAGGGTACCTGTGAGTCATGGACGGAGGCTGCCTGTGAGTAATGGACGGAGAGTACCTGTGAGTAATGGACGGAGGCTACCTGTGAGTAATGGACGGAGGCTACCTGTGAGTAATGGACGGAGGGTACCTGTGAGTAATGGACGGAGGCTGCCTGTGAGTAATGGACGGAGGCTACCTGTGAGTAATGGACGGAGGCTGCCTGTGAGTAATGGACGGAGGCTACCTGTGAGTAATGGACGGAGGCTACCTGTGAGTAATGGACGGAGGCTACCTGTGAGTAATGGACGGAGGCTGCCTGTGAGTAATGGATGGAGGCTGCCTGTGAGTAATGGACGGAGGCTGCCTGTGAGTAATGGACGGTGAGTAATGGACGGAGGCTACCTGTGAGTAATGGACGGAGGCTACCTGTGAGTAATGGACGGAGGCTGCCTGTGAGTAATGGACGGAGGCTACCTGTGAGTAATGGACGGAGGCTACCTGTGAGTAATGGACGGAGGCTACCTGTGAGTAATGGACGGAGGGTACCTATGAGTAATGGACGGAGGCTACCTGTGAGTAATGGACGGAGGCTACCTGTGAGTAATGGACGGAGGCTGCCTGTGAGTAATGGACGGAGGCTACCTGTGAGTAATGGACGGAGGCTACCTGTGAGTAATGGACGGAGAGTACCTGTGAGTAATGGACGGAGGGTACCTGTGAGTAATGGACGGAGGCTACCTGTGAGTAATGGACGGAGGCTACCTGTGAGTAATGGACGGAGGGTACCTGTGAGTAATGGACGGAGGGTACCTGTGAGTAATGGACGGAGGCTACCTGTGAGTAATGGACGGAGGCTACCTGTGAGTAATGGACGGAGGGTACCTGTGAGTAATGGACGGAGGCTACCTGTGCGTAATGGACGGAGGCTACCTGTGAGTAATGGACGGTGAGTAATGGACGGAGGCTACCTGTGAGTAATGGATGGAGGCTGCCTGTGAATAATGGATGGAGGCTACCTGTGAGTAATGGATGGAGGCTACCTGTAAGTAATGGACGGAGGCTAGCTGTGAGTCATGGATGGGGGCTACCTGTGAGACATGGACGGAGGCTACCTGTGAGTAATGGACGGAGGCTACCTGTGAGTCATGGACGGAGGCTACCTGTGAGTCATGGACGGAGGCTACCTGTGAGTAATGGACGGAGGCTACCTGTGAGTAATGGACGGAGGCTAGCTGTGAGTCATGGATGGGGGCTACCTGTGAGACATGGACGGAGGCTACCTGTGAGTAATGGACGGTGAGTAATGGACGGAGGCTACCTGTGAGTAATGGATGGAGGCTGCCTGTGAATAATGGATGGAGGCTACCTGTGAGTAATGGATGGAGGCCACCTGTGAGTAATGGATGGAGGGTACCTGTGAGTCATGGATGGGGGCTACCTGTGAGACATGGATGGAGGCTACCTGTGAGTAATGGATGGAGGCTACCTGTGAGTAATGGATGGATGGTACCTGTGAGTAATGGATGGAGGCTACCTGTGAGTAACGGATGGAGGCTATCTGTGAGTAATGGATGGAGGCTACCTGTGAGTCATGGATGGAGGCTACCTGTAAGTAATGGATGGATGCTATCTGTGAGTAATGAATGGAGGTTACACCTGTGAGTAATGGATGGATGGTACCTGTGAGTAATGGATGGAGGCTACCTGTGAGTAACGGATGGAGGCTACCTGTGAGTCATGGATGGAGGCTACCTGTGAGTCATGGATGGAGGCTACCTGTGAGTCATGGATGGAGGCTACCTGTGAGTAATGGATGGAGGCTGCCTGTGAGTAAGATTTGAGGCTACTTGTGAGTAATGGATGGAAGCTACCTGTGAGTGATTGATGGAGGCTGCCTGTGAGTAATGGGTGGAGGCTGCCTCTGAGTAACGGATGGAGGCTATTAGTGAGTAATGGATGGAGCCTAGCTGTGAGTAAGGATGGAGGCTACCTGTGGGTAATGGATGGGGGTTATCTGTGGGTAATGGATGGAGGCTAGCTGTGAGTAGTGGATGGAGGCTGCCTCTGAGTAAGGGATGGAGGCTACCTGTGAGTAAGGATGGAGGTTATTTGTGAGTAATGGATATTAGCTAGCTGTGATTAAGGATGGAGGCTACTTGTGGGTAATGAATGGAGGCTTCTTGTGAGTCCTGGATGGAGGCTATCTGTGAGTAATGAATAGAGGCTACCTGTAAGTAATGGATGGAGGCTACCTGTGAGTCATGGATGGAGGCTGCCTGTGAGTAATGGATGGAGGCTACCTGTGAGTAATGGATGGAGGCTGCCTGTGAGTAATGGATGGGGGCTACCTGTGAGTAATGGACGGAGGGTACCTGTGAGTCATGGATGGGGGCTACCTGTGAGACATGGATGGAGGCTACCTGTGAGTAATGGATGGATGGTACCTGTGAGTAATGGATGGAGGCTACCTGTGAGTAACGGATGGAGGCTACCTGTGAGTAATGGATGGAGGCTACCTGTGAGTCATGGATGGAGGCTACCTGTAAGTAATGGATGGATGCTATCTGTGAGTAATGAATGGAGGTTACACCTGTGAGTAATTGATGGATGGTACCTGTGAGTAATGGATGGAGGCTACCTGTGAGTAACGGATGGAGGCTACCTGTGAGTAATGGATGGAGGCTACCTGTGAGTCATGGATGGAGGCTACCTGTGAGTCATGGACGGAGGCTACCTGTGAGTCATGGATGGAGGCTACCTGTGAGTAATGGATGGAGGCTGCCTGTGAGTAAGGATTGAGGCTACTTGTGAGTAATGGATGGAAGCTACCTGTGAGTGATTGATGGAGGCTGCCTGTGAGTAATGGGTGGAGGCTGCCTCTGAGTAACGGATGGAGGCTATTAGTGAGTAATGGATGGAGCCTAGCTGTGAGTAAGGATGGAGGCTACCTGTGGGTAATGGATGGGGGTTATCTGTGGGTAATGTATGGAGGCTAGCTGTGAGTAGTGGATGGAGGCTGCCTCTGAGTAAGGGATGGAGGCTACCTGTGAGTAAGGATGGAGGTTATTTGTGAGTAATGGATGGAAGCTAGCTGTGAGTAAGGATGGAGGCTACTTGTGGGTAATGAATGGAGGCTTCTTGTGAGTCCTGGATGGAGGCTATCTGTGAGTAATGAATAGAGGCTACCTGTAAGTAATGGATGGAGGCTACCTGTGAGTCATGGATGGAGGCTGCCTGTGAGTAATGGATGGAGGCTACCTGTAAGTAATGGATGGAGGCTGCCTGTGAGTAATGGATGGGGGCTACCTGTGAGTAATGGATGGAGGCTACCTGTGAGTGATTGATGGAGCCTGTCAGTGAGTAATGGGTGGAGGCTACCTCTGAGTAACGGATGGAGGCTATTAGTGAGTAATGGATGGAGGCTAGCTGTGAGTAAGGTTGGAGGCTACCTGTGTGTAATGAATGGGGGCTACCTGTGAGTCCTGAATGGAGGTTATCTGTGAGTAATGTACAGTGGCTTCCTGTAAGTGAAGACCCTCCGCAACAAAGACCGATGTGAGTATCATTGCACCGACAGTAAAGCTACGGCAACCTGTCGCCACCAGAGACAGACTCTGCTTGAAGCCTGTTTCCTATTAAGAGGTGGACAAAGTCTTCATCAGCTGCTGCCTGGTGTGTGGAGCTTGAAACCGAGCAACTGATTGGAAGTGGATCTCCTGAACCATTGTGCCACCTGTGAGCAGGAATACTGGTGTGGAGTCCTGGATTACTGAGCTCCTAACGTCCTACTAAGCTGCAGAGTAGGGAGTGGGAATGTTTAGAGCAGGACTAGAATAAAAAGCATCCCACCCACCAAGACACAGCACTGAAACAGCACTACTGGCAGTCACAGAGCAGCTTCGCTTGGTCTTGGGTGAAGGATGCACATCCGTGCTGATTTTGCTCGACCTGAGCGCTGCATTTGATACGGTGTCTCATGCGATCTTGTTAAGTCGCCTACAGATCATAAGCGGGACAGACTTACGCTGGCTTGCCTCCTCCTTATCGGTATGATCCTTTCGGGTCAATTCTCCACCTTTCAATTCTAGCACACGCCTTTTACAATATGGCGTCCCACAGGGGTCGTCACTAAGCCCTACTTTATGTAACATTTATGTTCAATCACTGGCACAGGTCATGGACGCCGGGATGACGTTGATATCCTATGCTGGTGACTCGCAGTCGGTACTCTCCCTCACAGACAGCCCATCTCTTGACCCTGCGAATTTTCAAAAAGGGCTAGCGGCGGAATGGAGGAACGCCACCGGTCTCCATCTAAATGCTAATAAAAAGAAGTTCTTTTGTTAGGCAAAGATAGCCATTTTGGGGGAAATGAATGATGACCAACCTGCCTCGGGGCCCGCCCTGTTCCTAAATCTTCTGTGAAAAACCTACGTGTCACTGTGGACAACGCCTTGACTTTTGAGACTAGGGAGTCTTAAACCCATTCTTGTTTTTTTCGACCCGCGCCAGATCATTGTCCAGGCTGCGGTTTTAGCTCGGCTGGATCACTGTACTGTTCTGTATCTGGGTGCCAATAAATCAGTGACTAGGAGACTCCAGCTAGTTCAAAATGCTGCTCTTGTTTTCGTTCCCTAAGTTTTAATCGGTCTATGGACTTCTGTCAAAATTACACTGGCTCCCTGTGGAGAAACGTATACTTTGTAATTCCTTGTGTGTGGTACACAAACTTCTGGACTCCCAAGGACCTCTCGTCCTGTGTAAATTGGTGCTCTCTTATCACCCAGCCCATGTTCTGCTTTCCGTGGATCTCGTTCTAGCTGAGATTCCTCGTGTTAGACGAACAAGAGCAGGTGGCCATTCCTTTAGAGCTAAGGCCTCTGCTGCTTGGAACTCGCATCCCCCCTATATCAGGAACATAGAGAATCACCTGCACTTAGGAAGATTTTGAAAACCTGGCTCTACCCTATAGAATCTTGAGGTACCGTTTTTTGTTCCGACTTTTGCAGCCGTAGTGAATTCTCCATATCTCCTCTTTAGGCTAGCGCAAGGAAGCCCCATATTTGGAGCAGCCATGCACTTTTTCAACCCATAATATAAAGGTGATGCAGAAAGCAGGTGTCAGGATATAGGGTTTGATGTTCAGAGATGACCAGCAATTTCAGCTCTTTATATTGAAAGCCCAGCAGAACTCTCATCTGCCAGCAGCTGAAGCAGCCAGAAGAGAGAGTTCAGAGGTTAAATGGAGGTTTAAAAAAAAAAAACACAGTGACTCCTCAATCCACTGATCCTCACAGAAACAGCCCAGCACTCACTACCACTGCACTATGCTATATAACACCATGCGCACTGCCTCTGACCCTGGAAACAAACTCTGGGAGCCAAAAGGATCAAAAGTTGAGTCTCCCCACATTCCAGTAGATTCACCCCCTTCTATAAGAGGGATAAGGAGAAGTGGATTAGAATGCTATACTTAATAATTTATGATCTCTCTGTGTGACAGAGTAAATTACTGGGCAAATGCCCTTAATCCAGTAATCATCAGGTTAATTTAGTATGGTCGAATAGCCCCAGGTGTGCAAAAATACCACTTGTCAATATTGACAATAGTCATAACCACTGAAAATTGCCACTCTCACAAGGGGATTCTGGAAGACTTAAAAAAATATATATATACATATTTTATATATATATATATATATATTTATATATATATATATATATATACACACACACACACACATCACCAAGTGGCGGTCCCACTAGGTAGTTATAGTTAGGACCAAGTTTCTATAGAAAGAGCGTTTTTTTGTTTTGCTAATAACTTTGGCTCCGCTTGACGAATCTTCATAAAATTTTCCAAGAAACTACAATGCTCACTTGAGCTGCTGTCTGGAAAGTTTTGGGGTGATCCATCCAGGGGGGCAGAGAAAAAGGGGGAGTCCCAAAACACTTTTTCCCCTTTCATTTTTACATAGAAAAAATTGGACAGCGATAGTGCCAAAACTACTGGACGGAATTACATCACATTTGGCAGAAAGGTAGGTCCTGATCTAAAAAGCAACCTCTTTTGTTTTGGTGTAAATTTGTTGAGTAGTTTTTGAAAAATTAAGGTGAAAACAAACTTGTATATATAGGGACACGAAGGATTCGCGACCCCTCCCAATCTCGTGCTGAGATCTGATTGGCTGTCAACACTGCAACCAGGACGTGTTGGCAGCCATCTTGAGACTCAGCAGCTGAGTCCCAGAATTTTTTTTTTTTTCAAAAGAAAATGGGCCTTAGTACCGACACCCTGACCCCTTAGCTCTGGTGGTGGGGTTCCAGAGGGACCACCAGGGATAAAAAGCATTTTGAAAAAAAAAATCATCATGAGGTGCAATTTTTTTTTTTTTTTAAACGAAGCTCGGGCTCGCGTGCTTCGCCTTTTTGAAGCCCCTAGGTGGGCAAAATCCCAGGGCATTCTTTAAAAGGAGTTCGGACGGGGACTACCACCTCTGCAGAGCTAAAATAATTATTGACTTGATGGAGGCCCATCAGCCCCCCTACCGCCACCTCCTGGGGCTTTAATTAATTAACAAGCAGGGGTGCCATCTGGCCCCCGCTGCCCTGGGGTCCGCCACCTTCCCGAGGCTTTAGAAATTTAAATAGGGGGTCCACCTGCCCCCCTTGCCCGGGGACTGCCACCTCCCTGGGGCTAAAATAAATATTGGCGTGGGGAGGCTCATCTGCTCCCCTACAGCGCCGGGGACTGCCACCTCCCTGGGCTTTAATTTATTAACAAGCGGGGGACCATCTGGCCCTCCGCTGCCCCGGGGACCACCACCTCCCTGGGGATGGCCATCAGACCTCCCCCACTTTAAAAAAGCATTTTTGCCCCGGGGTGGTGGTGGTCTTCAGGGCGCTGGGGCCGCTTGGCCCCCGCTCATTTTACAAAAGCGTCCTGGAGAGGTGATAGCCCCCGGGACTTATTAAATCTCAAGAAGGGGGGCCCGTGCCCTCCCTCCTCTATGAAGCCCCAAATGCCCTTGGGATCTGGCCTACCCGGGGGCAAAAAAAAATAGAAAGCGTGGGGACTGCGTTTTTTTGTTTAAAAAAAAAAAATCTCTGAAAAATCTGCTAGTCCATCCACGGATTTCTCTGATGTTTAAAAAAAAAATGCTTTTTAGCCCTGCTGTGGGTCCTCTGGGACCCCAACACCAGGGCTAAGTCAGGGTGACTGTACCCTGGCCCATTTTCTTTTTTTGGTCCTTTTTTTTTCTGGGACTCAGCTGAAGCCGAGTCCCATGATGGCTACCAACACTTCCTTGTTGAAGTGTTGGCAGCCAATCAGATATCCACACGAGGATACACAGAGGTCCGCATCCCTAGATATCTATATTTTTTGGCCCTAAATTACTCCAAAACTACTGAACGGATTTACACCAAACCACAAAAAGTGTGATCTGCGGAACAGAATCTAGCTTCGTGCCAAATTTGTTGTAATTCTGTTCAGTGGTTCGGGCTGTAGGCGTGTCTAAAGGTCCTATGGAAAAAAGGAACGGGGAAAACGCGTTTTGGGACCCCCCCTATTTTCTGAGCCTCCACTTGACAGATCACTTCATAACTTTTAAGACAGCAGCTGAACTGACCAAAGTATACGTTTTGGTAATTTCATGAAGATTCGTCAAGCGTTGCCAAAGTTATCGGCAAAACAAAAAATGCTCCGTCAATGGAAACTAGATCCTAACTGTAACTACCTAGTGGCAACCGTCACTAGGTTATATATACATAACCTACTGGTGGTCGCCAGTAGTGATTATAGTTAGGACCATGTTTCCATAGAAAAAGTGGTTTTACTTGCCTATATCTTTGGCACTGTTTGACAAATCTTCCCAAAATTTTCCAAAACAAAAGTGTGCCAGTGATTCTTGTTGCACACAAAATGGTTTGGGGTGATCTTTCAAGGAGGTGCCAGGAAAAAGGGTGGGTCAAAAAAGTTGTGTTTCACATTTTAATTCCCATAGTAACTTTAGACACGACTACAGCCTGAACCGCTGGACGGAATTACACCAAATTTACCGGAAAGCTAGCTTTTGGTACGCAGATTACCCTTTCGCGTATTTGGTGTAAGTCCGTTCAGTAGTTTTAGAAATCTTAGAGGGAAAATAAATTTATATATCTTGGTGCGCAGATCCTTCCCGAAGTATTCGCGAATAATGACGGGATCGTGCAGGAAAATGCACAGCTCTGATTGGCTGCCAACAATTCAAACCAGGAAGTGTTGGTACAATCTTGGGACTCATTTTCAGCCGAGTCCCAAGAAAAAAGTTGAAAATAAACAAAAGGGGCCAGGGTACCGACACCCTGACCCCTTAACTCTGGTGGTGGGGTCCTAGAGGGACCCAGCAGGGCTAAAAAGCAATTTTTAAAAACATTTTGCAGTGAATTTACAACAGGGTCGCAAATTGAGGCTAAAGGTATTTTAAGTACAGGCTCCCATGCTTGTTTTCTATCAAGCCCCAGATGGGCTGGTCCTGGGGGTACTTCATTTTTCAGTGCGGAGAGGCACTCTGGTCCCCCCACGGCCCCAGGGACCGCCGCCTTTCTGCGTCACTTTTCTAATTGAATGTGGGGGGCCACGTGCCCCCCCCCCACAGCCCCAGGGACTGCCACCTCCCTGGGGCATTTGTCTAATTGTATGCCAGGCCAGTGCCTCCCCCCGCAGCCCTGGGTACCACCACCTCCCCAGGCGTTCCTGTAATTATGAGTGGGGTGTGCCCGCAGCTCCAGGGACCATCACCTTCCCGGGGCAAATATACAAAAACAGATAGGGGGTCCATTTTGCACCCCCACAGCCCTGAGCACAACCAATTCCCTGGGCCCCTTTTATGTTGAGGGGGACACACGGCCCCCCTCGAGGAGTTAGTGATGTCCCTGGGGACCACCACCCCCCAGGGCCCGCTCCTGCTATGTCCTGGGGTTCCCACCCCTAGGACACAGCTGTTTGCTGTGGCTTGGCTGTAACTTTGACAGCTCTCCCTTCATCGGAGCAGAGGTTTCCTTTATCTCTGAAACAATTTCTCTCACAGAGAGGGAGCTGCTTTAGCAATGCTGGCTCCCACAGGAGGCGGGGAGTCAGTTGGGGCCACGGGGGCCTTCAAGAATGGGATCCCTGGGGCCCAAGTCAGCCGGGGGAAGGGGACGCGAGCCCCCGCCCTCCCCCATAAAAACACATTTTAGTCCCGGGGGATGGAGTCCCTGGGGCTGAAATCGGCTGGGGGAGGAGGGCCACGTGGACCTGTTAAAGGCCGTGCACAGCGTGTGGCTGGGTGGTTATGGGGTTGGTTGCAGGGACTTATGTGCCGGTGTGCGGCGGTAGTTGGATTAACGTAGAGTAAAAAAAATTACGTCACATTATAAAGAACATAGAAATTCACTGAAAAAATCAAAGGTTATTGGGACGTTATAGTTAGGAAATAGAATTTAAAAACAATAGAAATTTACTTAAGAAAAACAAAGGTTACAACGTTGTTATGGTTAGGCTCACATTTTAAACGTACAAAACCATAGAAATTCATCTGTTATAGTTATAGTTATCTCAAGTAACTATATCTAGTGCCCTAAGGTAAATATAACTCATGCCCTTGCCACGCACTGCTAATTGCCCCACAAATTACGGCACTAATGACATCTTTGATAACATCATTGATAATAATAAAGTAATATTTGTGATAAAATGTTTGACGAAAAAATTGTGCATGGCGGGGGCCGTAGTTATAGTTATACGCCCTGTGGCTGCCCCCCTACCAATCATGGCCATAGGCATTGCATGGCATGGGGTATGCTGCATACGGGGGTTTAGATGCCTACAGGAGGTTGGCTGCAGGCCAGGCTCTGTGGCCAACACCAAAGCGCACTGCCAAAGGCCATACATTGCATGGGGTTGGGTCCCTGTGTGGGTCCCCGGAGCCGTAATTGGCAGGGTGGGGGGCTGCATGCCCCCCTCTCAGGTTGCCTACATATGGGGTTAGGCCAAAGGGCCTGCCCACAGGCCAGGCCCTGGGGCCGACCACCTGCTAAGCATGGCCAAAGGCCATGCGAGGCACAGGGGTGGGTGCCTGTGGGCAGGGTTTGCCACAGGGCCTGGCTACAGGACCCATCTTTGTGCATGGCTGAAGGCCGTGCATGGATTGGGGTTAGGCGCCTGCAGAAGATGGCCACAATCATCTCTTTGGTAGCCTGAGAGCAGCAGGGTAGTCCTTTAGTCCTCTCTCTAGTGCAGATGTGATTTGAAGTCTGGGTGTCAGCGGTGCCACTTTTATGGCCAAAACTTACCTTTGGGGTATGCAGTAGTATCTACTAGCCAATGGATTACCGGGTTCCTTCCCTGTGTAGGAAGCTAGGTTCTGAATGCACTTTTTGCCTGTTTTGTGATGCAACCTTGAGGTGCACTGGGTTCCGGCTAACCAAGTCCCCAGTGCCAGTGTTCCTTCCCCTAAAACAAGACCCCTGGTCTCTTCATCCCTAAGTGGGCCGGCCTTTCACACTGCTGTAAGCCCCTAGTAAATGGTACGTCTGGTATTTATAACTTGTGCCACTCTGGGGGACCCAGTACCATTTATACAAACTGCCACTGCAGGCTGCGTGACAAACTGCTCCAAAAAGTGAAAACACAACATGGTACACAGCATGTGTACCATGTCCCCTAAACACTGCATGTAATGTTTGTAACTCACCCCTACAGCAGGCCTTACAGCCCCAAAGCAGGGTGCAATATATTACATGTATGGACATATGTGCAAGAGCAGGTATGCCCCTTCTATGCCTTTGTCGATTCTTTGACATAGTAAGTGAACAGGGAAGCACATGCATACATGTGCTGGGCACTGGTCATCACGGGTTCCCCAGCTACACCGAACTAGGGATGTTTGATATCAAGCATCTCGTATTTATAAAGCCCCACTGATTTATTAAAACATGCACTGAGGAGGTGTGTTGCACTTACAGGCTGGATTCACCTCTAGGGTGACCAAGCTGATGTGAACACAGCCTTAGAAATTCCATCATCTTGTGTGTGGTGGAATTAGGAATTCTGGGACAAGGTGATGCCCACTCTCCAAAGGAAGTGGTCATCTAAGATGCATATTGACTCCAGGGATGAGTGTCCCATTGGCTACTACTCCTCACTCCCCTTAACACGCCTAAATTGAGTATTTAGGGGAGCTCCTGATACCAGGAATTTATATCTTCCCTGGACACAAAAGGAGTGGACAAAGAAGCCAGCTGACCCGAGAACTAAGGAGCCCGACTGACTTGGTGCCAACCCTGCCAGCCTGCCTGTAGCACCCAATCCTGAGGAGCAACTGGCCTGTCCTGCCGCTCCAGCCTCCAGGAAACCAGGATAGTTGCCAGTGCCTCGCAAATCACCAAGAAGAACTCCCTTGGAGAAGAGGAGCTGCTTCCCTGCATCTACAGGTAACCAAAGAAGAACTGTGAGGAGCCAGGACCGCCAAAACCTGACGCTGGACATCACCACTGCACCCGAGCCTCCTAGCCTGAGCTGAAGTGGACCAACAGTGGCAACATGGTACCCAGGCCCTCCAGAGACAAAGCCCACCCTGAGTTTGCCCACTGTGGACTTCCCGACGGCATCTGCAGCCTCTTACTGCAGACCCCCCCTCTACCATGACCGCCCCTAGTGACAGAGACCCGACGGTCCCCTGCCTCTGCACCTGGACGCCCCGTACAGAGGAGAAGTGAACCACTGGTGTCTCTACGACCCTGAGACTCGCTAGACTTGAGCCTACTTGTTGGTTTGGTTGTCCTGGACCCCCCAGTCCAATCCTGCAGCCTCTTTCTGCAGGTCCCCTCTACGGCAACCTCCCCTGGTGACGGCAACTCGACGGTCCAAACCACCTCTGCACTTGGCAGCCCCGAGCAAGGAGAACAGGACCACTGGTGTCCCTAAGTCCTCAGGCATCGCAAGACTGGACTCTCCCCATTGACTTGAACGAGACATCTGACGCCTTAGCACCCCTCTGCACCCGGGTGCCACAGAGCCTCCTCAGGTGACCTGTTGGTGTGGCCTTGAGCCTTGCCCAATACTCACCTTAAGTCCTGGAGAACAGTCCTGCAAGTTGCTGTAGTGTACCTGTTTGGTGTGTATGTTTTCTCTCTCATTGAGTAACATTGCAGCTACAGAAAAATGTCAACTTTTAAAAACTGTAAAAATTCTTAACTTGAAAATTATTCACCTGATTGCGGTAATCTTAGTATCTACGTTTATTTAAAAAAAGGTATGTGTTATTTTTTATAAATTGCCGTCGGATTTCTTTGAGTCTCACCTACTGCCTATGTGTGTGCATTACATGCTTAGCACTATCCTCTGATATACGTAACTGCTCGCCAACACTACCACAAATGAGCGCATTTGGGGTGTCATTTGTGCTTCTATGATAACTTTGGGGTTTGTCTGGACTCTTTGCACAGTGCACCTCATTTTGGTCCACTATATAAAGGGCCAGCTTCCTACACCCGGCTGTTACGACTTTCTGCAACGTGTCATCTTGCTATTCCTGAATGCAATATTTTTTTCACTCTCAATATGGCAGATCCCTTTTCTGGGTGCGTGAAGCTTGGTAGCTCACCCTTGATTTGTGGCTACCTGAGGGGTACATGCCCATGTGGAAACTGGTTTGGCAAATGTTTTCCTCTCTCTGTCCACGACTTTAACCTGCCTGCCAGAACCAAACAGAATCCCCTCTCTTAAGCTTCCACCATTAGCCCTTCAAAGGTGGATTCCGCTTTGCAGCACACCTATTGGGTCCACGCCCTCTTTGGCCTTCATGCCAAGGAGAGGTAACACTTTTCCCAACACTAGGCCCTTTTGTTCCTTCCTGAGAGTCATTCATATCTCCCTCAGGAGGGCAGATGGCTATCTCATGGCCAGCAACCGTAACCTGTCACTGGGAAACTTGGGCGACATGGTGCAGTTGCCACTTACTTAAAAGTTGCATTAATTTCAACTTTGGCATTAAGTGGGGTTTAGTGTACTGATTCTTATTGATTTGGGGGTCTCTACTTACCTTCATGCGCTGCACGGGCTCCCTGTGAAGAAACAAATTGTGTTCAAGGCGCTGGTTCTGATCTATAGAGCCTTTCACCAGATAGGCCCTAGATATCTGGCCGACAGACTTCACGTGCACTGCCCGTCAAGG
Organism: Pleurodeles waltl; assembly: GCF_031143425.1. Lineage (NCBI taxonomy): Eukaryota > Metazoa > Chordata > Amphibia > Caudata > Salamandridae > Pleurodeles > Pleurodeles waltl. The sequence goes on along the minus strand of NC_090447.1, from coordinate 1,534,456,335 downwards.
AAGCTGTGATCTTCTAACAAATCCCTCGCTCTGGTTGCAAGAATTTACTGGGCAAAAGTGGGGGGGGGGGGGGGCAGGGGGGGGGGCTGGTGTTCTCTCTCAGCCCCGCTGGGTGGAACAAAAACTGCCTTTCGTCTGGCTAGCTTGGAGTAGATCTTAAGGAGAAAGTAGAAAATTCTGCTCTGCACCCAGTCTTAAGTTACTTCCTGAACCAGGAGCGCCGGGACACTCCTCGAAGCGGCTGTGCACTTTATAAATCCTATTCATCATCACTGTTCTTTTGATATCTTGAAGTACTAACTTTAGCAGTCCCATCCAGAAGTTAACACAGCTGAGTTGTCAGTGTGTAGCCTTGTACCCACCAGTGGGGCCACTAGCCTTTTAATGGCAAAAAAAGTTTTTTTTTTTTTTACTGTAAGAAATAAAACATGTTTTGCTTTTCAATATATGGCACTCCGCCTTACGGCTCGATAGGCGTACCTTAGCGGTGATTTATTTATATTAAAATGGAAGGGCTGGATTTTGTCATTAGTGTAAATGCAAAGTTGGCTTAGCAGTTCGAAAACTGCTCTGCCAGCCGGCAATGAAAGGTTGGGCGACTTGCTTTGCTTTACGTTATGTAGTGCAGATTTGTAGAGTGCACTATCACCAGAGAGGGTATCCTGGCACTGTAGGAAAGTACCATCTTGCCTGGCATGTTACCCCCATATTTCACTGTATATATGTTGTTTTAGTTGTATGTGTCACTGGGACCCTGCCAGCCAGGGCCCCAGTGCTCATAAGTGTGCCTGACTAGGTTACCTGTGTATGACTAACTGTCTCACTGAGGCTCTGCTAACCAGAACCTCAGTGGTTATGCTCTCTCATTTCTTTCCAAATTGTCACTAACAGGCTAGTGACCAATTTCACCAATTTACAGTGACATACTGGAACACCCTTATAATTCCCTAGTATATGGTACTGAGGTACCCAGGGTATTGGGGTTCCAGGAGATCCCTATGGGCTGCAGCATTTCTTGTGCCACCCATAGGGAGATCTGACAATCCTTACACAGGCCTGCCACTGCAGCCTGAGTGAAATAACGTCCACGTTATTTCACAGCCATTTTACACTGCACTTAAGTAACTTATAAGTCACCTATATGTCTAACCTTTACCTGGTAAAGGTTGGATGCTAAATTACTTAGTATGTGGGCACCCTGGCATTAGCCAAGGTGCTCCCACATTGTTCAGGGCAAATTCCCCAGACTTTGTGAGTGCGGGGACACCATTACACCCGTGCACTATACATATGTCACGACATATGTACAGCGTCACAATGGTAACTCCGAACATGGCCATGTAACATGTCTAGGATCATGGAATTGTCCCCCCAATGCCATTCTGGCATTGGGGAGACAATTCCATGATCCCCTAAGTCTCTAGCTCAGACCCGGGTACTGCCAAACTACCTTTCCCGGGGTTTCACTGCAGCTGCTGCTGCTGCCAACCCCTCAGACAGGTTTCTGCCCTCATGGGGTCCAGCCAGGCCTGGCCCAGGAAGGCAGAACAAAGGACTTCCTCAGAGAGAGGGTGTTACACCCTCTCCCTTTGGAAAAAGGTGTCAGGGCTGGGGAGGAGTAGCCTCCCCCAGCCTCTGGAAATGCTTTGATGGGCACAGATGGTGCCCATCTCTGCATAAGCCAGTCTGCACCGGTTCAGGGATCCCTCAGCCCTGCTCTGGCGTGAAACTGGACAAAGGAAAGGGGAGTGACCAGTCCCCTGACCTGCACCTCCCCTGGGAGGTGCCCAGAGATCCTCCAGTGTGCTCCAGACCTCTGCCACCTTGGAAACAGAGGTGCTGCTGGCACACTGGACTGCTCTGAGTAGCCAGTGCCAACAGGTGACGTCAGAGACTCCTTCTGATAGGCTCCTTCAGGTGTTGCTAGCCTATCCTCTCTCCTAAGTAGCCAAACCTCCTTTTCTGGCTATATAGGGTCTCTACTTTGGGGAATTCCTTAGATAACGAATGCAAGAGCTCATCAGAGTTCCTCTGCATCTCTCTCTTTACCTTCTGCCAAGGAATCGACTGCTGACCGCGCTGGAAGCCTGCAAAACTGCAACAAAGTAGCAAAGACGACTTCTGCGACCTTGTAACCCTGATCCTGCCGCCTTCTCTACTGTTTTCCTGGTGGTGCATGCTGTGGGGGTAGTCTGCCTCCTCTCTGCACTAGAAGCTCTGAAGAAATCTCCTGTGGGTCGACGGAATCTTCCCCCTGCAACCGCAGGCACCAAAGAACTGCATCACCAGTCCTCTGGGTCTCCTCTCAGCACAACGAGCGAGGTCCCTTGAACTCAGCAACTCTGTCCAAGTGACTCCCACAGTCCAGTGACTCTTCAGTCCAAGTTTGGTGGAGGTAAGTCCTTGCCTCCCCACGCTAGACTGCATTGCTGGGAACCGCGTGTTTTGCAGCTACTCCGGCTCCTGTGCACTCTCTGAGGATTTCCTTTGTGCACAGCCAAGCCTGGGTCCCCGGCACTCTAACCTGCATTGCACAACCTCCTGAGTTGTCCTCCGGCGTCGTGGGACTCTCTTGTGCAACTTCGGGTGAGCACCGATTCACTCCACTTTGTAGTGCCTGTTCTGGCACTTCTGCGGGTGCTGCTTGCTTCTGAGTGGGCTCTTTGTCTTGCTGGACGCCCCCTCTGTCTCCTCACGCAATTGGCGACATTCTGGTCCCTCCTGGGCCACAGCAGCATCCAAAAACCCTAACTGCGACCCTTGCAGCTAGCAAGGCTTGTTTGCGGTCTTTCTGCGGGAAAACACTTCTGCACGACTCTTCACGACGTGGGACATCCATCCTCCAAAGGGGAAGTATCTAGCCCTTGTCGTTCTTGCAGAACCCTCAGCTTCTACCATCCAGTGGCAGCTTCTTTGCACCCACAGCTGGCATTTCCTGGGCATCTGCCCACTCCCGACTTGATTGTGACTTTTGCAGTTGGTCCCCTTGTTCCACAGGTACTCTCGTCTGGAAATCCATTGTTGTTGCATTGCTGGTGTTGGTCTTTCCTGCAGAATTCCCCTATCACGACTTCTGTGCTCTTTGGGGAACTTAGGTGCACTTTGCATCCACTTTTCAGGGTCTTGGGGTGGGCTATTTTTCTAACCCTCACTGTTTTCTTACAGTCCCAGCGACCCTCTACAAGGTCACATAGGTTTGGGGTCCATTCGTGGTTCGCATTCCACTTCTAGAGTATATGGTTTGTGTTGCCCCTATCCCTATGTGCCCCCATTGCATTCTATTGTGACTATACATTGTTTGCACTGTTTTCTATTGCTATTACTGCATATTTTGGTATTGTGTACATATATCTTGTGTATATTTGCTATCCACATACTGAGGGTACTCACTGAGATACTTTGACATATTTTCATAAAAATAAAGTACCTTTATTTTTAGTATATCTCTGTATTGTGTTTTCTTATGATATTGTACATATGACACTAGTGGTACTGTAGGAGTTTCACTCGTCTCCTAGTTCAGCCTGAGCTGCTCTGCTAAGCTACCTTTTCTATCAGCCGAAGCTGCTAGACACCCCTCTACACTAATAAGGGATACCTGGGCCTGGTGCAAGGTGTAAGTACCCCTTGGTACTCACTACAAGCCAGTCCAGCCTCCTACAGGCACTGAGCAGGTGTGAGTCTTGGCACACATAGGGCATAATGGGACTCTAAAAGCCATGATTCAGCTTCTTGCAGAATTCAAGAAATGAGGAGACTGCTCTTATGTGTAGTGGAGGTCATTCCATGCTTTAGGAGTGATCTAGGAGGTTTGACCGCCGGGGCCGGTTTTCCGTATGTATGGGATTTGTGCAAGCAGAAGTCCAGACGAGCTGAGGCATCTGGAAGATTTGTGAGAGAAGACGCGATTGTTAAGGTATGCTGTGCCCGTGCTATGTAGTGCTTTGAAGCGTGGGTGAGGAGTTTGAGTTGTGCTTCTTTGTGTGTGGTGGGCCAGTGGAGCGCCTTCAGGTGCGTTGTGATGTGGCGTGGTGTGGGTGGTTGAGAGGGATTCGGACCTCAGAGTTCTGAATGGTCTGCAGCCTTCTGGTGAGTTGTTCGTCGATTCCAGCGCAAAGGGTGTTCCCTTAGTCTAGCTTGCATGTGACCGGGGAGTGCGTGACGGTTTTCCGGGAGCTCATTGGGAGCCGTTTGAAAATCTCCCTCTGCGTGAGGCAGTGATGGCATTGACTTGGGCGGTCATGTCACACTCGTGGTGGCCCAATCATTTCTGACATAGACAAGGAATACTTTAACTTACAGGGCTTGCTACCTCTGGAACCATACAGTAGGGACTTGTAGTTAACTGGTGCCAGTTGAGGGTCAGCCAATCAGACATATACATTTTAAAGGGTCAGAGCACTGCCACCTGCTCATAAGGCCTTTGTTCACTCTGAGTCGACAAACCATTAGCATCAGTCTGAAACTTTGGGGTTGAAAAGGTATTTCTTCAGATGCTTTCACACCTGAGAGCAGGTATCAGTCTCAGCCCTGGTCTTGGATCCACAGCCAGCCTGAGACCACAGCTCTCACACCAGGGAGCAGGTGTCAGAGCTCAGTGTTGGCCTGTGATTCACTGTCAGCCAAGGGCCATATGCCTTCAATCCCGGGTGAGACTTGTGCTCCCTGCAGTATATGATCAGGGATCCCAGCTCCCAGTCCCGGGTGAGACCTCTGCAGTACAGGCTCAGGTATCACCTTGCGCTCTGCAGTTCCTGTATCTGGGTGAGACCCTGCTCCTTGCAGTGGAAGCTGAGTGACCACCACCTCCACCCCTGGGCAAAGGTCCTGCTGTCTACAGTTGAAGCCGAATAATCACTAGCCCCACCCCTGGGTGAGGCACGTCCCCTACAATTCAAGCCGGGTGATCACCAGCCCCCATACCTGTGCGAGACCCCTGCTCACTACAGTGGAAGCTGGGTGATCACCAGCACCCCCCTCTCCCTGGTGAGACCCCTGCTCCTTACAGTGGAAGCTGGGTGATCACCAGCCCCATCCTTGAGCGAGACCCCTGCTCCCTACAGTGGAACCTGGGTGATCACCAGCCCATATCCCTGGGTGAGACCCCTGCTCCCTACAGTGGAAGCTGGGTGATCACTAGACCCTCCCTCCCCCCACCGTGTGAGACCCCTGCTGCCTACAGTGGAAGCTAGGTGATCGCCTCAAGCCCTTATTCCTGGGTTAGACCCCTGCTCCCTACAGTGGAAGCTGAGTGATCACCAGCCCCATCCTTGAGCGAGACCCCTGCTCACTACAGTGGAACCTGGGTGATCACCAGCACCCCACTCTCCCTGGTGAGACCCCCGCTCCTTACAGTGGAAGCTGGGTGATCGCCAGCACCCCCCTCTCCCTGGTGAGACCCCTGCTCCTTACAGTGGAAGCTGGGTGATCACCAGCAGCACCCCCCTTCCCAGGCAAGACCCCTGCTCCCTACAGTGGAAGCTTGGTGATCACCAGCCCATATCCCTGGGTGAGACCCCTGCTGCCTACAGTAGAAGCTGGGTGATCACCAGCCCCCACCCTTAAGAGGGACCCCTGCTCCTTACAGTTGAAGCTGAATAAGCACTAGCCCCCACCCCTGGGCGGGACACATGTCCCCTACAATACAAGCTGGGTGATCTCCAGTCCCCATCCTTGAGCGAGACCCCTGCTCCTTACCCTGGAAGCTAAGTGATCACCAGCCCCCACCCCTGGGCGAGTCCCCTGCTCCTTACAGTGGAAGCTGGGTGAGCACTAGACCCTCCCTCACCCACCGGGTGAGACCCCTGCTGCCTACAGTGGAAGCTAGGTGATCGCCACAAGCCCTTATTCCTGGGTGAGACCCCTGCTCCTTACAGCCGAAGCTGGGTGATCACCACCCCTGGGAAGAGAGTGACCCCTCCTCCCTGCAGAGCAGGCTGAGGTAGGTCATCAGCTGCCCCTCACTCCTTGGTGAGACAGTGACCACTGCTTCCTGCAGTGCAGGGTGACAGGTACATAGGTACCGTTGATACAACAAGTGCAGTGGCACCGGGACCAGAGCCCTGAGGGCCCCATTGAACCCTGATGCTTTCGATATGTTACCACAACAGCAATCACAGGAGCCATTTTCCTTCCTTGCACCAGGGCCCAGGGCATCCTTGGCACGGTAGAGGTCATCAGCTGCCCCCACCCCTGAGGGAGACGGTGACCTCTACTCCCCGCAGCGCAGGCTGAGGGCAGGTGATCATCATCCCCACCCCTGAGGGAGACGGTGACCTCTACTCCCCGCAGCGCAGGCTGAGGGCAGGTGATCACCATCTCCACCCCTGAGGGAGACGGTGACCTCTACTCCCTGCAACGCAGGCTGAGGGCAGGTGATCACTACCCCCACCCCTGAGGGAGACGGTGACCTCTACTCCCTGCAACGCAGGCTGAGGGCAGCTGATCACTACCCCACCCCTGAGGGAGACTGTGACCTCTACTCCCTGCAACGCAGGCTGAGGGCAGGTGATCACCATCCCCACCCCTGAGGGAGACGGTGACCTCTACTCCCCGCAGCGCAGGCTGAGGGCAGGTGATCACTACCCCACCCCTGAGGGAGACGGTGACCTCTACCCCCCGCAGCGCAGGCTGAGGGCAGGTGATCACTACCCCACCCCTGAGGGAGACGGTGACCTCTACCCCCCGCAGCGCAGGCTGAGGGCAGGTGATCACTACCCCACCCCTGAGGGAGACGGTGACCTCTACTCCCCGCAGCGCAGGCTGAGGGCAGGTGATCACTACCCCACCCCTGAGGGAGACGGTGACCTCTACCCCCCGCAGCGCAGGCTGAGGGCAGGTGATCACTACCCCACCCCTGAGGGAGACGGTGACCTCTACTCCCCGCAGCGCAGGCTGAGGGCAGGTGATCACTACCCCACCCCTGAGGGAGACGGTGACCTCTACTCCCCGCAGCGCAGGCTGAGGGCAGGTGATCACCATCCCCACCCCTGAGGGAGACGGTGACCTCTACTCTCCGCAGTGAGGGCTGTGACCAGGTGATCACTACCCCAACCCCTGAGGGAGACGGTGACCTCTACCCCCCGCAGCGCAGGCTGAGGACAGGTGATCACTACCCCACCCCTGAGGGAGACGGTGACCTCTACTCCCTGCAGCGCAGGCTGAGGGCAGGTGAATGCTACCCCCACCCCTGAGGGAGACTGTGACCTCTACTCCCCGCAGCGCAGGCTGAGGGCAGCTGATCACTACCCCACCCCTGAGGGAGACGGTGACCTCTACTCCCCGCAGCGCAGGCTGAGGGCAGGTGATCACTACCCCACCCCTGAGGGAGACGGTGACCTCTACTCCCTGCAGCACAGGCTGAGGGCAGCTGATCACTACCCCACCCCTGAGGGAGACGGTGACCTCTACTCCCCGCAGCGCAGGCTGAGGGCAGGTGATCACTACCCCACCCCTGAGGGAGACGGTGACCTCTACTCTCCGCAGTAAGGGCTGTGACCAGGTGATCACTACCCCAACCCCTGAGGGAGACGGTGACCTCTACTCCCTGCAGCGCAGGCTGAGGACAGGTGAATGCTACCCCCACCCCTGAGGGAGACTGTGACCTCTACTCCCCGCAGCGCAGGCTGAGGGCAGCTGATCACTACCCCACCCCTGAGGGAGACGGTGACCTCTACTCCCTGCAGCACAGGCTGAGGGCAGCTGATCACTACCCCACCCCTGAGGGAGACGGTGACCTCTACTCCCTGCAGCACAGGCTGAGGGCAGCTGATCACTACCCCACCCCTGAGGGAGACGGTGACCTCTACTCCCTGCAGCACAGGCTGAGGGCAGCTGATCACTACCCCACCCCAGAGGGAGACGGTGACCTCTACTCTCCGCAGTGAGGGCTGTGACCAGGTGATCAGCTGGCCTGGGGGAGCTGGCCTCTTCATCCTGGAAACCTGTGAGTGATAATTACGCTTCTGTGCACCTTTTGCTCCTGTCCCCTGGGGCCCTCTTCGCATCAGTGCTGACATATCGCTTTGAGCGCCTAAAGCCGTGTTGAAATTACAGCGTTGATAATTAAGACAAGAGATATCGCTGTACAAGAGCAATGGGGGTATTGTTAATTTTCTCGTAGTTACATAACCCAACTGCCACTAGTGTAGCTCTGCAAGAAATTGGGTTGGTGGTTGAGGTGGGTGAAAGCCTGCTCAAACAGCCACAATACCTGTCAGGGTGCCCCACAAAATGTCACTAAATTAACCTGTGCTTAACCCTCTGGTACCGTGGCACAAACGCAGTCAGGCTTAATTTAGAGTACTTATGCAGCCCTTACACAGTGGTAAAACACAACACAAGAAAAGTCCCACGCCAATTTAGTAAAATAGAGTAAATTGTTTGACACCAAACAGACAGAAATCCAATCAGTAGAACCAGAGTTCTGAATTTTTAAAGTTTAAAGTAGCGCCTAAAAGATCAAAGCGCCAATCGTGGACATCTAGTCACACGAGAGCGGGCAAAGTCAAAAGTTATAGCCGACTGTGATGGAGAGTGATTTAGATACATGAAGTGGATTAGGGCCGGTCTCAGCCTACCTTCGAACTTAGAAGAAATTTTGAAGAAAAATGTCTGAGAAGGTAAAGTTCAGCAGGGCAAGGCAACTGGTGGTGTCTGAGGAGGAGGTGTTGTCGTTGGGAAGCCACTGGACGAAGTTGCGGTGAACATTCGTGCGTCTGGATTAAAGGCCTAATTTACAAGTTGGCAGACAGCCCGTTTCTCCAGCAGGGAAATGGAGTAAATTACAGAGGTGGCACCCGCAAAATTTAGAAATTATTGCCAAGCTGGCAGTAATTTTTTATAAATTGTCAGGAACCGTCGCAATAACGGTTCCTGTCAATGCCATTTGCAGTATGGTGCAGGCCTCGGTCAAAATGACAGAGCCATGTGCCAACATGGACGTCATTTAGGGGTCACCAGGGGTTGCTCCTGCGACCTGAAGTTGCTCCTTCTGACTCCTGGCACTGCATTTGCGACTCCTGGCCTCAAGAGGTGGCAAAATTAGTGCCAGGAACACAGTGGCAGTTCGTCCTTATGGACGTTGCTTGGGGCTCTACTTCCTTGTTTTCAATCAGTTTTTTTATTACACCCGTAGTGAATAATAAATGATTCACTATTGGTGTAATAAAAAATGGAGTACAGTCAGCTGGAATATGGCCCTTCTTGGTAGCTGAGATAAGTAAAAAACACTTTTAAATGTATGTTGTGTGCGTGCTTGCGGGTGAGTGTGCTTACCTGAAAGAGAGTGTGTGTGAGCGAACGCGTGTTTGTGTAACCATGCGTGTGTGTGAGTGAAAGTAAAGATGATATGGTGTGTGATGTCACTTCCGCCACCCCTGGCTTTTTGGTGAATTGACATCCATGTGCACCAAACTGGCTTCTGTTTTATTTCCAGAAAGAGAATGCTTGCCTTGGGGGTTTTCTCCCGTGGGGAGTGGAGCATCCATAAGTTTTCAGTGCCTCTTGCCCCAGTGTTTTCCTGGCAGTGATGGGCAGTGAAACCCGGCCTGTAATTCCGCCCGGTGGGTGGAAGTGTAGAGGTCTGCCTCCGACGGCCCTTACTCCGCAGTTCTTGGGCCCGCTCAATCTCCGTTCCCATGTTTATAAACAGGGACCGCGCTGCTCCTAAGCGTCATTGGCCAATATCCTCAATGGCAGCTCAGTTAAGGTCTTGGGCAGAGTGTTTTGTCCCATCTAAAAGAATTGGAGACTCAACATAAGCTTTTGAGCCCCTGTTAGTATGGCTTTGGGCCAGAGCTGGGTAGAATGGGGCAGTGAGTGGACCTGCCCATCTCGTCACTGGCGACACCTTCGCAAAGCACTGGCCGCTGTACCTGGCCTTTGTGGACCTTTCCACAGCTCTCGATTGTGTTAATCAGGCGAAGCTGTGGTGGCTGTTAGTAGAACTGGGCATTCACGTGGCTCGGGTGAATTTCATTTACAATCTGCATGAAAATTTAGCTGCCAAGGTTGGCTTTGGTCGATCTGGAGAAGTGTCAAAGCCTTTCTCTCTGGCCTGGGGCGCGCGACAAGGCGGCATGCTTACCCCGCTTTTATCATTTATACAAATATTTTGAATGCTGTTTGAGTTAGTGCCTCAGGAGATGTGCCACACACTGGGAGTGTATTATTCTACGCAGGTGACGCGCTGCTTTTGGCTCGCACACTAAGACAATTTTGTACTTTGGTGGAGTCTTTTGTGACTTTAATGAGTAAATTGCATTTAACTACCAATTTTGGGAAGTGCCATATCATGGCACGTGGCCAAGGAAAAAGAATAATCTCTCAGCTATGATTGGTAGTCATTTGTGTAATAGCCTTAACAGTTTCCCCTATCTAGGGGTAACCTCTGACCCTTCCTCTGCCTGGCAGCCACAGATAAGAAACTCAAGCCTTAAACTAATTAAGTCAGCAGGAGCAATATTTAACCTCCCACAGCCTGTGGGCAGGACCACACTCCCCCCACTGACTATTCAGAAGCCATGATGGGCCCCTGGGTGTGGATCCAGGGTCCAGGGGTATTCTAATGTTCTTCCACTTCAGGAGCCAGAAATCCACATGGCAGGGGTTTCTCTGCCCCCCCACCTCCCAGCTCAGACTAGGTTATCCATTCTTAATTAAGATTACAGTATATAATTGTGCAAGCCAAGCTGGCTCTTTCATTCTTATGGGTGACGATTTGGACTAATCAGGAGGCAAGCCTGAACATGAACATTATAAATAGGACATTTCCGTCTGTGTTTATGCATATTTATTTTGGGATTTGTGAAACATTTATGCAGAAACTAGCATTTTTCATGTTTATTTAACCAATAAATGTAAATTTATACATAAACACCTGACCGATTTTAATGACTCGACAACCCATAAATGATGAACCGATGCACTCATGTGAAAACATCTACACCCACAGCTGTTCAAGCCTTATTAGGAACCTTTCTCTCTTTGTTGACTCCCTTACACAGCAATCTGCACAGCTATTGGCCAGGCAGTCAGTATTTACAACAACTCAAAAAGCAACCTAATTTCAGTTTTACCCATATTTAGAGATAAATGCAGGCAGGAAAATAGCTTTCTGTCTGTGTTTACCTGTAAAAATCAGTAAACTTTCAAACTTGAGACGCTTTGAAGATTTCCTGGACAGGCTTTGTGGAAGGCCTTTCAATGAGTTAGGGCCGGCCAGTATGTTTGACCTTTCCTCATCTTTGTCTAAGGCAGGTAGGCAGCTTGTTAAGCTCAGGTTTTGCAAATTTAGGGCCTGATATCCAGTTTAGTGGACGGGTTACTCGATCATAAATTGGACAGATATCCCGTTCGCCACCTCACAATCTCCGTAGGATATAATGGGATCGTAATACGGTGGACAGGATATCCGTCACGTTTGTGAACCCTTAGTCAGATCCCTTCGTCTGGCCCTGAGTCAGATCCAGAATCTACAAAAGGAATCCACTAAACGTTCCATTAGGGACTACATTTTATTCAGGACTAGGTGATTCTACGCTTTATTTAAATGTCTCTCTGACTCGGTGGAAAGGTCGCTTTTGCTTTGCTTTGGGGCAGGCACAGTGTGGCGTTTTCTCGGTTTCTCAGAGGGTAAGGTCACTTTCTGTCATACCACAATGCATTATGTTTTTCTGTAGGTATTTTAAATTGATTTTTACTAACTTTTTAAAAGCAGTTTTAAAGTGCTTAGTGTTAGTCGCTCTGTCTTATTTGCACCTTTCAGGCAGGGCTGCTATGTTCTATGCGGTGAGTTCCCTTCTGACAGCAAGTGAGGGCGCACAGGTCTACGGAGGGAGGACCTTCTAGGCATTTTAATTGCTAGGCCTTGGAGGCACTTTTGTAACTTAGGACACCTCAGTCTCATTACCTCTCAGAACATAGCGGACCCCGTGAGGGTTTTTATTTCTGGTAGGTTGTTTAGCTGAGGGTGTCTTATTTTCAGAATTGAAACCGCCATCCCAACGCATCAGGGGCTGTGACTGTTGTGAGTGCATGCCTGCGGATGTGTGGCGTGAAGTTATGTGAGTGCTTGGTGCATTGGGTTTGTAGTGAGTGATGTGCACTGATGTGTAGTGATGGGTGTCCTTTCAGTTAGAGATAGCATCAGGGGCTCTGACTGTTGTGAGTGCATGCCTGCGGATGTGTGGCGTGAAGTTATGTGAGTGCTTGGTGCATTGGGTTTGTAGTGAGTGATGTGCACTGATGTGTAGTGATGGGGGTCCTTTCAGTTAGAGATAGCATCAGGGTCTCTGACTGTTGTGAGTGCATGCCTGCGGATGTGTGGCGTGAAGTTATGTGAGTGCTTGGTGCATTGGGTTTGTAGTGAGTGATGTGCACTGATGTGTAGTGATGGGGGTCCTTTCAGTTAGAGATAGCATCAGGGGCTGTGACTGTTGTGAGTGCATGCCTGCGGATGTGTGGCGTGAAGTTATGTGAGTGCTTGGTGCATTGGGTTTGTAGTGAGTGATGTGCACTGATGTGTAGTGATGGGGGTCCTTTCAGTTAGAGATAGCATCAGGGGCTGTGACTGTTGTGAGTGCATGCCTGCGGATGTGTGGCGTGAAGTTATGTGAGTGCTTGGTGCATTGGGTTTGTAGTGAGTGATGTGCACTGATGTGTAGTGATGGGGGTCCTTTCAGTTAGAGATAGCATCAGGGGCTCTGACTGTTGTGAGTGCATGCCTGCGGATGTGTGGCGTGAAGTTATGTGAGTGCTTGGTGCATTGGGTTTGTAGTGAGTGATGTGCACTGATGTGTAGTGATGGGGGTCCTTTCAGTTAGAGATAGCATCAGGGGCTCTGACTGTTGTGAGTGCATGCCTGCGGATGTGTGGCGTGAAGTTATGTGAGTGCTTGGTGCATTGGGTTTGTAGTGAGTGATGTGCACTGATGTGTGAGTGCATGCCTGTGGATGTGTGGCGTGAAGTTATGTGAGTGCTTGGGGTACAGTGAGTGCATGCTGTGAGTGTGTGATTTACACTGATGTGAGTGAGTGCTAGCATGCAATGAGTCTGTGGTGAGTGATGTGCACTGATGGGGTTCTTCTGAGTGAGCGATAGCCGCAGGTGCAGTGAGCGTGTGATGTGCAGTGATGTGGACTGATGTGCAGTGATGGTGGTACTTTGAGTGAGCGATAGCAGCAGGGGCAGTTAAGGCTTGCTATGAGTGTGTAATGTGTAGTCATGTGACTGAGCGCTGGGGGTGCAGTGAGTTTGTAGTGAGCGATCTGCACTGATGTGCAGTGATGGTGGTACTTTGAGTGAGCGATAGCAGCAGGTGCAGTGAGTATAGGGAGTGCATGCTGTGAGAGTGTGATGTGCACTGATGTGAGTGAGTGCTTGAGCTGCAGTGGGTTTGTGGTGAGGGATGTGCACTGATGGGGGTCCTTTAAGTGAGTTCTAGGTGCAGAGAGTGCAAGCTGTGAGTGTGTGATGAGCAGTCATGTGAGTGTTGGGAGCACAGTGAATCTGTAGTGAGTGCATGGAGTGGATGTGTGATGTGCAGTGAGGGGGGTCCTTCGGCAAGCGATAGCAGCAGGTGCAGTGAGAGCAGCAGGTACAGGGAGTGCAACAGGTGCAGTGAAAGCGGGAGGTGCAGTGAGAGCGGAAGGTGCAGGGAATGCAGCAGGTGCAGTGAGTAGCAGGTAGAGTGACAACTGGAGGTGCAGTGAGTGAAGCAGGTTCAGTGAGACTGCGAGGTGGAGCGAGTGCAGCAGGTGTAGTGAGCAGCAGGTGTAGTGAGGACTGGGGGTGCAGTGAAAGGAGACGGTGCAGTGAGAGTGGGGGTGTAGTGAGAGCAGGAGGGGCAGTGAGAGTGGGAGTTGCGGTGAGTGCAGGAGGTGCAGTGAAAGAAGCAGGTGCAGTGAGAGCAGGAGGTGCAGTGACAGCAGGAGGTGCATTGAGAGTAACAGATGCAGTGAGAGCAGGAGGTGCAGTAGGTGCAGTGACAGCAGCAGGTGCAGTGAAAGTGGGAGGTGCAGGGAGAAGAGCAAGTGCAGTGACAGCGGAAGGTGTAGTGAGAGTGGGTGGTGCAATGAGAGCAGCATGTGCAGTGACTGCGGGAGGGTCGGTGACTGCGGGGGATGCCCTAAGAGCAGCAGGTGCAGTGAGTGCAATAGATGCACTGACAACGGGAGGTGCAGTGAGAGCAACAGGTGCAGTGAGAGCAGCAGTGAGAGGAGTAGATGCAGTGAGAGGGGAGGTGCAGTAAAAGCAGCAGGTGCAGTGACAGCGGAAGGTGAAGTGAGTGGGGGTGCAGTGAGGGGGAGGGGCAGTGAGAGCCGGAGGAGCCATGAGAACAGCAGGGGCAGTGAGTGCAGTAGGTGAAGTGAGAGTGGGGGTGCAGTGAGGGTGGGAGGTGCAGTGAGTGCGGAAGGTGCAGTGAGAGTGGGAGGTGCAGTGAGAGCGGGAGGTGGAGTGAGGACGGGAGGTGCAGTGAGTGCAGCCGGTGCAGTAAGGGCAGGAGGTGCAGTGAGAGCAGGAGGTGCATTGAGAGCAGAAGGTGCAATGAGAGCAGCAGGTACAGTGAGAGCAGCAAGTGCAGTGATAGCGGAGGGTGCAGTGAGAGCAGCAGATGCAGTGACAGCTGGAGGTGCAGTGAGGCCATCGGGTGCAATGAGAGCAGCAAGTGCAGTGACAGCGTAAGGTGCACTGAAAGCACAAGTGCTGTGAGAATGAGGGGTGTGTGAGAGCAGCAGGTGCAGTGACAACAGGAGGTGCAGTCAGAGCACCAGTGAGAGTAGAAGGTGCAAGGAGAGCAGCAAGTGCAGTGAGAGCGGGAGTTACAGGGAGTGCAGCTGGTGCAGTGGGTGCAGCAGGTGCAGTGAAATCAGCAGTGTGCAGTGAGTATAGAAGGGGCAGCGAGAGGGAAGGTACAGTGAGAGCAGCAGTGACAGCAGCAGGTGCAGTGACAGCAGCAGGTGCACTAAGGGCAGGGGTGCAGTAACAGCAACAGGTGAAGTGAGAGCAGCAGGTGCAGTGAGTGCGGGAGGTGCAGTGAGTAATGAGAGTAGCAGTGACAGCAGCAGTGTGCAGTGAGAGCAGGGGTGCAGTAAGAGCAGCAGGTGAAGAGAGAGCAGCAGGTGCAGTGAGTGTGGAAAGTGCAGTGAGAGCAGCAGTGTGCAGAGAGTGTAGAAGGTGCAGTGAGAGGGAAGGTGCAGTGAGTGTAGCACATGCAATGACAGCAGCAGGTGCAGGGAGAACAGCAGGTGCAGTGAGAGCAGTAGTGTGCAGCAGGTGCAGTGACAGCTGGAGGTGCAGTGAGAGCAGCAGGTGCAGTGAGAGAGTAGGTGCAGTGGGTGCAGTGAGAGCAGCAGTGAGAGCAGCAGGTGCAGTGAGAGCAGCAGGTGCAGTGACAGCAGCAGTGACAGCAGCAGGTGTAGTGAGAGCAGCCGGTGCACTGAGAGGGGAGGTGCAGGAGGTGCAGGGAGAGCAGCAGTGTGCAGTGCCAGTGGGAGGGGAGGTGTAGTGAGAGCAACAGGTGCAGTGAGTGGGAAGGTGCAGGGAGTGCAGCAGGTGCTGTGAGAGCAGCAGTGACAGCAGGAGGTGCAGTGAGAGTAGCAGCATGCAGTGCCAGTGGGAGGGGAGGTGTAGTGAGAGCAGCAGGTGCAGTGTGAGGGGAGGTGCAGTGAGTGCAGCAGGTGCAGTGAGAGCAGCAATGTGCAGTGCCAGTGGGGGGAGAGGTGTAGTGAGAGCAACAGTAGCAGGTGCAGTGGGGGCAGCAGTGTGCAGTGAGTGCAGCAGGTGCACTGAGGGCAGGGGTGCAGTAAGAGCAACAGGTGAAGTGAGAGCAGCAAGTGAAGTGAGTGCGGGAGTTTCAGTGAGTGTGGGAGGTGCAGTGAGAGCAGCAGTGACAGCATCAGTTGCAGTGAGAGCAGCAGTGTGCAGTGAGAGCAGGGGTGCAGTAAGAGCAGCAGCTGAAGTGAGAGCAGCAGGTGCAGGAGGTGCAGTGAGAGCAGCAGTGAGTGAAGAAGGTGCAGTGAGAGGGAAGGTGCAGTGAGAGCCGCAGGTGCAATGAGAGCAGCAGTGAGAGCAGCAGGTGCAGTGAGAGCAGCAGGTGCAGTGAGAGAGTAGGTGCAGCAGGTGCAGTGAGAGCAGCAGGTGCACTGAGAGCAGCAGTGTGCAGTGCCAGTGGGAGGGAAGGTGTAGTAAGAGCAGTAGGTGAAGGGAGTGGGAAGGTGCAGGGAGTGCAGCAGGTGCAGTGAGAGCAGCCAGTGCAGTGCCAGTGTGAGGGGAGGTGTAGTGGGAGCAGCAGGTGCAGTGAGTGGGAAGGTGCAGGGAGTGCAGCAGGTGCTGTGAGAGCAGCAGTATGCAGTGGGAGGGGAGGTGTTGTGAGAGCAGCAGGTGCAATGAGTGCAACAGGTGCAGTGAGAGCAGCAGTATGCAGGGCCAGTGGGAGGGCAGGTGTAGTGAGAGCAGCAGGTGCAGTGAGAGTGGAGGTGCAGTGAGTGCAGCAGGTGCTGTGAGAGCAGCGGGTGCAGTGAGAGGGGAGGTGCAGTGAGATCAGCAGGTGCAGTGAGAGCAGCAGTGTGCAGTGCCAATGGGAGGGGAGGTGTAGTGAGAGCAGCAGGTGCAATGAGTGCAGCAGGTGCAGTGAGTGCAGCAAGTGCAGTGAGAGCAGCAGTATGCAGGGCCAGTGGGAGGGGAGGTGTAGTGAGAGCAGCAGGTGCAGTGAGAGTGGAGGTGCAGGGAGTGCAGCAGGTGCAGTGAGAGCAGCGGGTGCAGTGCCAGTGAGAAGGCAGGTGCAGTGAGAGCAGCAGATGCAGTGAGATGGGAGGTGCAGTGAGAGCAGCAGGTGCAGTGAGAGCAGCAGTGTGCAGTGCCAGTGAGTGCAGCAGGTGCAGTGAGAGCAGCAGATGCAGTGAGAGTGGAGGTGCAGTGAGTGCAGCAGGTGCAGTGAGAGCAGCGGGTGCAGTGCCAGTGAGAAGGGAGGTGCAGTGAGTGCACCAGGTGCAGTGAGAGCAGCAGATGCAGTGAGAGGGGAGGTGCAGTGAGAGCAGCAGGTGCAGTGAGAGCAGCAGTGTGCAGTGCCAATGGGAGGGGAGGTGAAGGAAGAGCAGCAGCTGCACTGAGAAGGGTGGGGGGATTGGGATGCAGTGAGAGGGGAGGTGCAGCGTGCAGGTGCCTCGTGACCCTGGGCGGCAGTGATGGGGATGCTCTGGTCCTCCCCTGGTAACGCTCCATCTCCAGGAGGCGGAGGGGTTACCATGGGGACCGGGGGCGCCTGGAGATGGAGCTCCTCGTCCCACAAACCCTGTCCCAGGCACCGGGGATGGAGTGAGGGAGCCGGCGAGGAGGTACGGAGGTACAAAGTACGGGAAGGTACCGGAGTTACAGCCAAGTACTGGAAGGTACCGTAGGAGGCAGGAAGACGAGAGGTCCCGGAGGTACAGCCAAAGTACGGAGAGGTACCGGAGGCGCTGCCAACCCACCGGGAGGTACCGGAGGCACAGCCAAACTACTGGGAGGTACCGGAGGCACAGCCAAACTACTGGGAGGTACCGGAGGCACAGCCAAGTACGGAGAGGTACCGGAGGCACAGCCAAGGATACAAGGTACAGGAGCCCCCACAAGGGGTAGGAGGCACAGGAGCCCCCACAAAGGGTAGGAGGAGCAGGAACCCCTGCCTGGGGTAGGAGGTAGAGACCCCACCGCCAGAAACAGAAGTTTGTGGCCCCTTGTTCAGAAGAGTTATACATTCACTCAGCTACTAATTCAAGCCTGCACGAGGCCAAGCGACGCTGAACTATATATAGTGGGGACCAACGATCCTCAAAATGGCAGTGGCCGAAGAAGGAGTGTCAGCGGAGGGGGCAGTCCGAGTGAGACGTGAGATAACACGAGAGACAGGGCCCTTTACAGGGGCCCCTGGAGAGGGGGCCCCGGGCTGTTACCTACTGAGCCCCTGAATGTAAGCATCTCTGGGAGGAGGGGGCGGGGGAGACTGGTGGAGGGGGCTGGATAATGAGAGAGAGAGAGAGACAGACAGATAGGAAGAGACAGAGAGACGGAACAAGAGAGAGAGAGACAGACAGATAGGAAGAGACAGAGAGACGGAACAAGAGAGAGACACACAGACAGATAGGAAGAGACAGAGAGACAGAGAGACGGAACAAGAGAGAGAGAGACAGAGAGATAGGAAGAGACAGAGAGACGGAACAAGAGAGAGAGAGAGACAGACAGATAGGAAGAGACAGAGAGACAGAGAGACGGAACAAGAGAGAGAGAGACAGACAGATAGGAAGAGACAGAGAGACGGAACAAGAGAGAGACACACAGACAGAAAGGAAGAGACAGAGAGACGGAACAAGAGAGAGAGAGACAGACAGATAGGAAGAGACAGAGAGACAGAGAGACGGAACAAGAGAGAGAGAGACAGAGAGATAGGAAGAGACAGAGAGACGGAACAAGAGAGAGAGAGACAGAGAGATAGGAAGAGACAGAGAGACGGAACAAGAGAGAGAGAGAGACAGACAGATAGGAAGAGACAGAGAGACAGAGAGACGGAACAAGAGAGAGAGAGACAGACAGATAGGAAGAGACAGAGAGACGGAACAAGAGAGAGAGACACAGACAGATAGGAAGAGACAGAGAGACGGAACAAGAGAGAGAGAGACAGACAGATAGGAAGAGACAGAGAGACGGAACAAGAGAGAGAGAGACAGAGAGATAGGAAGAGACAGAGAGACGGAACAAGAGAGAGAGAGAGACAGACAGATAGGAAGAGACAGAGAGACAGAGAGACGGAACAAGAGAGAGAGAGACAGACAGATAGGAAGAGACAGAGAGACGGAACAAGAGAGAGAGACACAGACAGATAGGAAGAGACAGAGAGACGGAACAAGAGAGAGAGAGACAGACAGATAGGAAGAGACAGAGAGACAGAGAGACGGAACAAGAGAGAGAGAGAGACAGAGAGATAGGAAGAGACAGAGAGACGGAACAAGAGAGAGAGAGAGACAGACAGATAGGAAGAGACAGAGAGACGGAACAAGAGAGAGAGACACAGACAGATAGGAAGAGACAGAGAGACGGAACAAGAGAGAGAGAGACAGACAGATAGGAAGAGACAGAGAGACGGAACAAGAGAGAGAGAGACAGAGAGATAGGAAGAGACAGAGAGACGGAACAAGAGAGAGAGAGAGAGACAGATAGGAAGAGACAGAGAGACGGAACAAGAGAGAGAGAGACAGACAGATAGGAAGAGACAGAGAGACAGAGAGACGGAACAAGAGAGAGAGAGAGACAGAGAGATAGGAAGAGACAGAGAGACGGAACAAGAGAGAGAGAGACAGAGAGATAGGAAGAGACAGAGAGACGGAACAAGAGAGAGAGAGACAGACAGATAGGAAGAGACAGAGAGACGGAACAAGAGAGAGAGAGAAAGCGATAGGGCGAGAAAAAGAGAGAGACAGAGATTGAGAGAAAGGAAGAAAAAGACAGAGAGAGAAAGTGAGAGAGAGAAACAGGGCGAGAGAGTGTGAGGGGAGAGACAGCGAGAGAGGGACGGAGAGGTGAAACAAGAAGTAGAGAGAGACTGCTAGAGAGAAGGGTTGGCGCTATGGAGAGGGGATTGGTGGTAGAGGGGAGTGGATTTAGAGAGAGGGAGAGACAGGAGCGAGAGAGTGAGTGAGAGAGGAAGAGAGAGAGAGAGACAGAGGGAGAGAAAGACGGAGAGAGAGACAAAGAGAGAGAAAGGAGCGAGAGTGAGTGAGAGAGGGAGAGAGAGAGACGGAGAGAGAGGGAAAGAGAGACGGAGAGAGTGAGAGAGAGACGGAGAGAGAGGAAGAGAGAGAGAGAAAGGGACGGAGAGAGAAAGGGGGGAAGAGATACAGAGAGAGAGTGAAAGAGAGACAGAGAGGGAGAGAGAGCCAGAAAGAGAAAGTGAGTGAGAGAGAGAGGAGCTAGAGAGAGAATGAAAGAGGGAGAGAAAGACGGAGAGAGACAGAGAGTGAGAGACAGGAGCGAGAGGGTGAATGAGAGCGAGACAGAAAGAGTGAGAGAGAGAGCGAGACAGAGAGGAGGCTGCCGGAGAGAAGGGTCGGTGCTGTGGAGAGAGGGCTGGTGGTAGAGGGAGGGGAACTATTCAGAGAGAGATGACGAGAGAGATGCAGAGAGAAGAGGTAATGGAGGGAGAGAGGCAGCAAGGAAGAGACAGTGAGATGGGGAGAGACAGAGGGAAAGAGAGACGGAGAGAGCTTATGTTGGGGGCGTGGGGGGGGGGGAGATAGAAAGAGACGGTCGCAGGGAGGGAGGGCGCAGGTGTCCACCATGGACGGACTCCACTTTGAACCCGGCTCAGAATATATTTTCATCCCGCGGAGCTCTCTTCTCCGGTGAGCGGCCGAAGGAAGGTGCTGACTAACAATGGGCACTGAAGGGCGACTGTCCGGAGGTCCAGGCGGACATCTCATCCGGCAGCAACCAGGACCCCAGGGCTGGGTTAATGCCAACATGTTGTACTAAAGGGCCACTCCATGGCTCGTCTCTAAGGCTGACGTGTGCGAAAGGGAGTCTGCACACAGGCCCTGGAGCTGTAGGGGAGTCTTAACACAGGCCCTGGAGCTGTAGGGAAGTCTTCACACAGGCCCTGGAGCAGCAGGGAAGTCTTAACACAGGCCCTGGAGCTGTAGGAAAGCCTTAACAAAGGCCCTATAGCTGTAGGGAAGTCTTAACACACGCCCGGTAGCTGTAGGGAAGTCTTAAAAAAGGCCCTGGAGCTGTAGATAGGACAGAGGAGCTGTAGGGAAGTCTTCACACAGGCCCTGAAGCTGTAGGGAAGTCTTAACAAAGGCACAGGAGCTGTACGGAAGTCTTAACAAAGGCACAGGAGCTGTAGATAGGACCGAGGAGCTGTAGGGAAGTCATAACACAGGCCCTGGAGCGGTAGATAGGACTTAGGAACTGTAGGTAAGTCTTCACACAGGCTTTGGAGCTGTAGATAGGACAGGAGAGCTGTAGGAAAGCCTTAACACAGCCCCTGGAGTGGTAGATAGGACCGAGGAGCTGTAGGGAAGTCTTCACACAGGCCTTGGAGCTGTAGATAGGACTGAGGAGCTGTAGGGAAGTCTTAACATAGGCCCTGAGGCTGTAGGGAGGTCTTAACATAGGCCCTAGAGCTGTAGGGAAGTCTTCACACAGGCCCTGGAGCTGTAGGGAAGTCTTAACAAAGGCACAGGAGCTGTACGGAAGTCTTAACAAAGGCACAGGAGCTGTAGATAGGACCGAGGAGCTGTAGGGAAGTCATAACACAGGCCCTGGAGCGGTAGATAGGACTTAGGAACTGTAGGTAAGTCTTCACACAGACTTTGGAGCTGTAGATAGGACCGGAGAGCTGTAGGAAAGCCTTAACACAGCCCCTGGAGTGGTAGATAGGACCGAGGAGCTGTAGGGAAGTCTTCACACAGGCCTTGGAGCTGTAGATAGGACTGAGGAGCTGTAGGGAAGTCTTAACATAGGCCCTGAGGCTGTAGGGAGGTCTTAACATAGGCCCTAGAGCTGTAGGGAAGTCTTCACACAGGCCCTGGAGCTGTAGATAGGACCGAGGAGCTGTAGGGAAGTCTAAACATAGGCCCAGGAGCTGTAGGGAAGTCTTAACAAAGACCTTGGAGCTGTAGATAGGACCGAGGAGCTGTAGGAAAGTCTTCACACAGGACCTGAGCTGTAGCAAGCACCGATGAGCTGTAGGGAAGTCTTAACACAGACCCTGAAGCTGTAGGGAAGTCTTAACACTGGCCTTGGAGCTGTAGAAAGGACCGAGGAGCTGTAGGGAAGTCTTCACACAGGCCCTGGAGCTGTAGCTAGAACCGTGGAGCTGTAGGGAAGTCTTAACACAGGCCCTGGAGCAGTAGGGAAGTCTTCGCTCAGGCCCTGGAGCTGTAGAAAGGACCGAGGAGCTGTAGGGAAGTCTTCACACAGGCACTGGAGCTATAGATAGGACCGAGGAGCTGTAAGCAAGTCTTAACCCATGCCCTGGAACTGTAGATAGGACCGAGGATCTGTAGGCAAGTCTTAACACAGGCCCTGGAGCTGTAGGGAAGTCTTCGCTCAGGCCCTGGAGTTGTAGAAAGGACCAAGGAGCTGTAGGGAAATCTTCACACAGGCCCTGGAGCTGTAGATAAGACCGTGGAACTGTAGGCAAGTCTTAACACAGTCCCTGGAGCTGTAGATAGGAGCGAGAAGCTGTAGGCAAGTCTTAACAAAGGCCCTGGAGCTGTAGATAGGACCGAGAAGCTGTAGGCAAGTCTTAACACAGGCTCTGTAGCTGTAGCTAGAACCGTGGAGCTGTAGGGAAGTCTTAACACAGGCCCTGGAGCTGTAGGGAAGTCTTCGCTTAGGCCCTGGAGCTGTAGAAAGGACCGAGGAGCTGTAGGGAAGTCTTCACACAGGCACTGGGGTTGTAGATAGGACCGAGGAGCTGTAAGCAAGTCTTAACACAGGCCCTGGAACTGTAGATAGGACCGAGAAGCTGTAGGCAAGTCTTAACAAAGGCCCTGGAGCTGTAGATAGGAGCGAGAAGCTGTAGGCAAGTCTTAACAAAGTCCCTGGAGCTGTAGATAGGACCGAGAAGCTGTAGGCAAGTCTTAACACAGGCCCTGGAGCTGTAGCTAGAACCGTGGAGCTGTAGGGAAGTCTTAACACAGGCCCTGGAGCTTTAGGGAAGTCTTGACTCAGGCGCTGGAGCTGTAGATAGGACTGAGGAGCTGTAGGGAAGTCTTGACACAGGCCCTGGAGCTGTAGCTAGAACCGTGGAGCTGTAGGGAAGTCTTAACACAGGCCCTGGAGCTGTAGGGAAGTCTTCGCTCAGGCCCCTGAGCTGTAGAAAGAACCGAGGAGCTGAAAGAACGTCTTGGGGATAATGTAAACCTGTAGGGGTTTGGAGAGGTGAGTATAGAGCTGTGGGGTCATGTAGAGCTGTAGGGTATGCAGCGACTGGTGTTTATTTTACTTGTGGATATTGGTAAAGCGCTGTATCACTCATGCATTGCCTCTTGGCGCTGAAATGAGAGGTGGAGTGAAGATGCTCAGATCACCTCAGCATGGAGCACACCGGGTTCCGGGCAGGATCCTTCTGCTCAGTGGGGGAGGGGCTGCGACCCCCAGCGGGAGGGGCTAGCACCTGGAAGGATGGCCCAAGGAGGGGGTAGATCTTATCTGATGGAGAGGGGAATATGTTTCAGTTTCTGTGGGATGGTATAGGCCCATAAACAGCTCGGAGCAGTATGCACAGGCTGGTTTAAACCGGATGCATTGACTGACAGCAAGTGTGGCTGATTATGGTAAAGGATGGTTTGAGCACATCTGGCCTTATTTGGTCTTTTATAGTTAAATTGATCTTCGCCAGACCCAAGACCTCCTGACATTCAGGAAACACCTCAAGACATGGCTCTACGACCAGTAGCTCCCCCCCCAGCGCCTTGAGACCCTAATGGGTGACTAGTGCACTCTATAAATCCTTGATTGATTGAATTGATAAGGGGATGCGTTAGAGGTTACCTTCAGACTGCGCTTCGAGCCATTCCACCATAGCTCATAATTTCAGTAGCAATATGCACAACATAATCAATAAACACCATCACTCTTTCGGAATCAATAACCTTTATGCACCATGGCCCATGTGGCCATGAAGAACCACACCTTTTAGTAAAGTTTAAATGTTTATTTCTATAGATTGAGAATGCTAACATCATGTAGATTAGTCTAAAAACAAAATGATAAACGCACACAAACAACAGGGGCTGACCAAAGCGTCTCAAGAATCTCAATTTAGCAAAAGCATTGATAACTAAACACTTGAGGGTTCCAGTGCAAATCAATAACAGTAACAACTGGAAAACAGAGACAGTATACATCTAGGCTGACAGAAGAGCAGAACCAATTGTTTGTTAATGACAAAGGTCAACATTTGGGCTACTAACTAACCTTCCAACTAGAACAGCATGTTTGGGCTTCATGCAAAAACTATTTAGTCAAAGTTAATTTGAAAACAACTTACTAAGGCTCTAACAAAATAGCAGTTGGTACCTAAAAGAAAGTACAAATATAACAGGGAAAGAATAGCATTGTGTGAGGGGCGCTAAGGGGCGCAAGGAAAGTGGCGCTTCCTCAAATATGCCCCCTAGTGAGTTACCTGGGTGTAGAGAATGGGGAAAAGAAAGGCCACGGAGCCCATCAGGGGCTCGGGACCCAAGCCATGTACGCTGTACGACATCAGCAATTTGATAGAGGAGGTTGAGGTTTTGATAAACAAAGGGGAACTGCGAGTGGAGGGTCAGGATGCTAAATCTAAAATAACTCACTTGTTAAAAAATAAGGAGAACAAGGCTAGCGATACCATCAATAGATCTGCCTTGTATCCTGTAGCCCCTGAAGTGACAGAGACTGACTGTGTAATAGTTCCCTCAAATACTCAGCCAACTTTCGTCAATGACCAACTACTACTGCCAGAAACATTGAATACTCATGGCCTCATTTACAAGAAACTGATGCATCATCATCCATGCATCAGATTTCTTGCGCCTGCCATACCTCCCCTAACAATGCCATGGATGCGCTGTATTTACAATACAAAGCTCCATGGCTCACGTTTTCACAGATAGTCAGAAAGTCTGACACATCTGTTGCCGCTAAAGTGGTGCATTGCTGGGGTTGCATCATTAAACTGATGCAACTCCAGCATGTGAGGAGAGTTGTAGAGTGATGCAGAGAAAAGTTGTAAATTTCACTGCGTCAGTTCTACGTGGCGTAGGCATAATATGATGCAGGGCTTTACACACTTACTCGCTGGGCCCAATGCGTCAGTTTGTAAATATGGAGCAGTGTGGAGCACTTCTAGCGGCACCGCTGCGTAAAACAAAATGACCCAGCGCAAGGGGTTTGTAAATGAAGCCCTCGGTTTCCATCAGGAAATGGGACAATCCATCTTCGGTCACCAACCAGAAGCCTATGCCATTGCACTGACAAAACAAACAACCCTTAGGGACAGATTTACACTGTTACACAAATTGCTGCTGTGAGCCAATGCAGGCACCCTTGCACCGTTGCAGGGAGAGGCGTTTTCCTCTTTCTATGTGTGCTGAAAAATGAGGTACACATAGACAGAGGCAAAAAAGGGGAGAAATAAAGATATTTCTCCGCATTGCGTCACTCCTACATCACCCCAGAGGTGGCGTAGGGTTCTGACGCATTCCCAGGTTTAAAAAACCTTGTAAATCTGGGAATGCGTCAAAATCCATGGGTGTTGCGTGGGAATACCCATGCAACACCCATGGAAACGCCTCCACGATGAAAAGTAAGGCGAGGCAGCAACTTGCGCTGTGTTGCCTCAGTCCATATCTACAAGGCTATGTAAAGGCATGCAAATTGGCTTTGTGTGGTCTTGTAGATATGAGTCAGCAGCATACGTCACCAATGCGTCAGAAAAAGGGACGCATCGGCGACACAGGCCCTTGTAAATCTGGGACTTACTTTTTGTGAATATTGTCCTGAGATCACTACTCGATCAAAGGAGTCGACAGAGTCCCTGGAATAGAAGGTGACCTATTGGATTAGATTCCAAAGGCAGTGCCTCTCAATTGTACACTCGAACATTGTTTTTGCTCAACAATTACCTAATCCTAATGAGACTCAAATCCAAGGCACACTCCTAAAATAATATAGAATCTTTGAAATGTTGTGAGAGATTCTTTGCTCTTTGATTTATTCTTGGAAAGTTCTTTCTCCTCTGATGTCTCACCTTTTCATCCAATTCTCAGCCAACACATATTTCGTCATTTGGGAGTTTCCCGATGACTTCATCAGGGCTGGAAATTACAAAAACAACTGCCACTGTAACAATATATAAATAGGTATTTTGGTATATCCTCATCTCATCAATCAGAGATTGTGTTATGTTGTGCACTATTCTTCTTGGTGGAAACCCATGCACAATTTGAAGCACAAAGATAATCTTGTGATAATGAGGGATCAACATAATGATAGAGCTATAAAGTTCATCACACCTTATTTTGCCTAATAGAGAGTATACTACGGACAAGTAAGAAAAGTTCATTGTGTAAAAATAACTTGTTGAATCAAAAAAGAGAACCGATCCAATTGAAACTAATGAGCCAGAGTGATTACAGTCCCACACAATGAGAATAGCATGCACCACGTATAAACATAAGCTTCAAGTGCGACCTAAAACACACAGTTCCCAGGCATCTCCTTGCCTATCACATGTGTAACTTCTAAAATACCAATGTCTCTGATGGTCTGCAATAATCAAAGATCCATAATGTCAAATTCCTGTTTCAAAATACCCCATATTCTTGATGAGTACATGAGTGATCGTCCTCAGTAAAGATAGTTCTCGTGAGTAGAAAACGTGTAGGACACTTACCGATAAGGTCTCCGTGGTCGAAATCTTCTCCAAAATGTTTTTTGGTCTAGAGTTATGAGCAACAGTCATGCTTCAAAGTTGGTGCACAAGTTATAACTG
Source organism: Pleurodeles waltl (assembly GCF_031143425.1). NCBI lineage: Eukaryota > Metazoa > Chordata > Amphibia > Caudata > Salamandridae > Pleurodeles > Pleurodeles waltl. Next base: position 1,534,429,817 of record NC_090447.1, on the reverse strand, counting down.
TGACCCCAAGGGAAGAAATGTAAAACGTGAGAAGCTAATCTTATTACAAATTAAATGCTACCCCAATACGGTCGTGGACAAATCCCCGACGAAGGACTCCAATAGTCAACTTACCACGCGCTGCGTCTCCAACCCGACTAAAGACTAACCTTGTCTCTGAGAGTTATGCATATTGCCTGTTCAAAATGTTCCCCTCTACTACTGAATTAAAGAATAAAGTGCTGATCTACATCAGAAGGAGACCGCACTGCAAAGTGCTCCAACAATAACTGTTTCATATTTATGTGGTAGTGGGAAAGATGTACCATACGATCCCTGTTGAACTTCATGTACATATCGTATAAAATTATATTTTTATTATATGCCCACCAATATGTCCATGTATCGGGTCGTAAATTGTAAGATTGAACTATTCAAAATGATAATATCCCATAATATATTCATGCATGTCTGGACGGAACCTCCATTCGTGTGATCTAAAAAGTGCATAGATTGAGTTTTACTTAACAGCTAGGACAATCTTATTGTCAATAATCAATATCTAAAGCAGATAGAAACACCAGCATAGCACCCAATTATACCCATGTGTAAATGTGGACAGACCCCCGCTGTCTTTACGGATGCGTAACAAAGTCATATACATGCCGTTCTCTCATTTGTGTGGGACCAAAATAAAACGGGAAAGTATGATGTCTGACGAAGGATTATCAGTACTCAGTCAGTAGAAAATTGGATTTGCACAATGGAAGCGGGAAACATACACAGTATACAATACCATGAAATGGATATGTAATCAGAGATCATTCAAGTTATTCAAAAATAGGTCACTCACAGACATCATAAAGCATCTAGCCCCCCAAAAGTATTCTAATTCTTGATCAGTGTTAAGACCCTCTTCTACTGTCCTTAGCCGCATAATCCATATCGATTCCCTCCTTCTCAGATACAGCTCTTGTTGCCCCCACGGGGTCTTTTTTACATGTCCAATTCCAAAAAATCTGAAGTTCTTGCTCAACCCCTGTTCTGGGTACTCTTTGATATGGGTCCCATATACAAAATGGAGGCATTCCAGAAGGACTGTGATCTAATTCGGAAAAATTGTGTAAATTAAAAAACAACCATTGCTTCCTTTAAGCAGAAATGGGTAATTTCTAATTGGTTAACCTCCTTGTCTGTAACTTTTGAAGGTGGACTCCGTGTTCACACAGCCAGAAATAGGACTTATCATGGCCCTATAAATTGATAACTACCATTTATTATTTTGGAAGACTTGGACGTTGTCCAGTTTGGGGACATCACATTAATTGGCCCTCTATATTTCTTTATTGCAGGTATATATCTATCCTTGGCCTGTTTTATCTTGACTGACTGCTAATAAATAAAGTATTTAACCTTCCAATCAGAAAAACAAACATTTTTACATATACAACTTGATTCTGATCTCTCTGGCTTGACAAAGTCACTGTGTGATGAAACACGTGTTGGTTGTCATTGTTGAGAATAATTACGTGTGGATGTTATTACAAGGATGGAATATGAACTATCACTTCTTGGATATAATTGAATGGGAATTTAATTGATATCAAGGAGGACTTTCTCTCTATACAACCTAATTATGAAAGAGTTATTTAAGTGAATCTTCGTTGAATAATATATTTATTCAGAGATAAAATACAATGAACATCAGATTTTACAATAACATACGATTACTGTTTACATAAAAAAAAAATTTAGTGCTGTGGTCATTAAGTAAATATTTATAAGTTGTGAATGTTTTTTGATACATACAGAGTTGTTTTCAGACGGTAGGACATCATTGGCCACTTAGCACCACCATACTTGTTTTCGGTTGACTCTTGGACACACATGGGAAGTGCTTTCAGGTTTCCATTACTGCCTTTGCTTTATTAATGTTCACAAAATGGAGGCATTCCAGGGGGGCTGTGATCTAATTAGGAAAAAGTGTGTAAATTAAAAAACAACCATTGCTTCCTTTAAGCAGAAATGGGTCATTTCTAATTGGTTAACCTTAATTGAGGCTTTCAAAAACAGAGACCAAACATTTTTTTGTCAGATTTTTTTCCCATGGTGATTTAAAAAACCAAAGTCCTTTTGAAATTGCTGTACAGCCCCAACAACGGGTGGAACATTTATCGGAAATGTATGCCTCAACCACCCAGAGGGTTCCTTCCATCACTGAACCAGTAATAGTTCATAAGGATTTGGAAATAATTAATGGCAACAAGTTTGTTCCATTTTTATTCAATTTTCCATGGATGAGACGCTCAGGGCTATTAAATCATTACGCCCTGATAAGGCGCTCGGCCTGGATAAGGTTCAGAGGGACCTTTTTTGCTCGGAACCTGATGTGTGGGACTCGTATATACAATGTACTTTCTAATAAATTCACGGCAGGCGATAGCATGCAAACCTCTTGGCTAGGCACCACGATAATTCCAATATATAAAAAGAGTGAAAGAACACTCAGCAGTAACTATAAACCTTTTATTCTCATCAACAACTTTCAGAAGGTATTCTGTCAACAAGTGCTCGACAGATTACAAGAATGGATTGATGAATTTAAAGTTTTATCCCCGGTGTAGGAAAGTACCATCTTTCTTGGCATGTTACCCCCATTTGTCACATGTATGTCTGTATGTTTTTGCCTGTCTCACTGGGATCCTGCTGGTCAGGACCCCAGTGCTCATAGTTTGTGGCCTAATGTGTATACCTGTGTAGTACCTAACTGTGTCACTGAGGCTCTGCTAACCAGAACCTCAGTGCTTATGATCTCCCCGCTTCTAAATTTGTCACTATAGGCTAGTGACTTCATTTACCAGTTTCAATTGGCACATTGGACCCTCCCTTATAAGTCCCTACTATATGGTACCTAGGTACCCAGGGCATTGGGGTTCCAGGAGCGCCTTATGGGCTGCAGCATTTCTTTTGCCACCCATAGGGAGCTCAGACAAACCCTTACACAGGACTGCTACTGCAGCCTGAGTGAAATAGTGCACCCACTATTTCACAGCCATTTTCACTGTACTTACGTAACTTATAAGTCACCTATATGTCTAACCTTCACTTGCTGAAGGTTAGGTGCAAAGTTACTAAGTGTGAGGGCACCCTTGCACATAGTTCAAGGCCATTTCCCGGGACTTTGTGAGTGCGGGGACGCCATTACACGTGTGCACTACATATAGGTCAATACCTATATGTAGCTTCACAATGGTAACTCCGAATATGGCCATGTAAGGTGTCTAAGATCACAGAAGTTTCCCCCCATTCCAAATCTGGTATTGGGGAGCTAATGCTATGCATCATGGGGGCCTATGGACCCCCAGCACTGCCAAACCAGCTCTCTGAGGCTTGCACTGCAGCTACAGCTGCTGCCACCTCACAGACAGGGTTCTGTCCTCCTGGGGTCTGGGCAGCTCAGTCCCAGGAAGGCAGAAAAAAGCATTTCCTTTGGGAGGAGGGTGTTACACCCTCTCCCTTTGGAAATAGGTGTAACAGGCTGGGGAGGGTTAGCCTCCCCCAGCCTCTGGAAATGCTTTGAAGGGCACAGATGGTGCTGTCCTTGCATAAGCCAGTCTACTTCGGTTCAGGGACCCCCAGTCCCTGCTCTGGTGCGAAACTGGACAAAGGAAAGAAGAGTGACCACTCCCCTGTCCATCACCACCCCAGGGGTGGTGCCCAGAGCTCCTCCAGTGTGTCCCTGGCATTAGCCATCTTGCTTTGCAAGGTGTGGGGGCACTCTGGAGGCCTATGAGTGGCCAGTGCCAGCAGGTGATGTCAGAGACCCCTCCTGATAGGTCCAGACCTGATAAGGTAGCCAATCCCTCTCTCAAGGCTATTTAGGGTTTCTCCTGTGGGTTCTTTTCAGATTCTACTTGCAAGTTTCAACAGGAAGCCTCTGCAACTACTACTTCATCCTCTGACCTCGGATCAACCGCAGCCTGCTCCAGGAACCGCTGTAACAGCAACAAAGTATCCAGAAGGGCTACTTTTCCTCTGCAACTTTAGCTCAAGCCAGCAACTTCAACAGTTTCAACGGTGTGCACGCTCTGGGGACTCCCTGTCCTCATCCTGCACCAGAAAGACCGAAGAAATCTCCTGTGGAGTGACGGAGTCACTTCCCTGCTCATGCAGGCACCTTCTAAGTCGACGACCGGTTCTCTTGGACTCCTCCCCTGGTGACGAGCGTGCTCCATGGAACACAGAGGGTGGACCCCATCGACACAGACTGTCCTGAGGTCCTGCTGTCCCAATTTGGAGGAGTTAAGACCTTGCCTTCCACCAGAACGACAGTACCCCTGTGCAGTGTATCTTCTTCACCTCCTGCGGCCTCTGTGCACTATTTGCAAAATTCCTTCATGCACAGCCTGTCCCAGGTCCCCAGCACTCTATCCTGTGATGCTCAAATCACTGAGTTGTTCTCCGGCGGTGTGGGACCTTCCTTTGTAGTGCTGCACCAACCCCGTTTTGCACCTCCTTTGTCCCCATGTCCTGGCACTCCCATGAGTGCTGAACTGCTAAGAGCCCCCTCTTCCTCCTCACACAGAGTTGAGGCCCCCAGCTCTCCCCTGGGTCCAGAGAGCCCCAACTTGACGCATAATGTGACTTTGCCGGAACCAAAGCTTGTTAGACAAATTCAGAGCCAAAACTTACCTGCATCCAACTTCACGACGTGGGACAGTGCATCATGCAGGAACCCGCTGACTTCTTCCTTCGGTGCATTTCTGCAGTCTTCGTCCAACCGGGGACTCTTCTTTTGCACCCTCTTCTGGGCTGACAGGGGCTTCTGTTCTACATGGAACTTCTTCCAACTTCTGGACTTGGTCTCCTTCCTTTGCAGGTCCTCAGGTCCAGGAATCCACCATTTGTTGTTTGCAGTCTTGGTTGGTTCTTGCAATGCCTCTAATCACGACTTGTAGTGTGTCTTAAGGAAACTTGCAGTACCTTACTCCTGCTTTTTTGGGCTCTGGGGTGGGGTAATTTACATACCTTTACTGTATTCTTACTCTCCCGGCGATTCTGCACACACTACACTTGTCTAGGGGGGAATTCGCATTCCACTTTCTTAGTATAGGGTTTGTGCTGCCCCTAGACCTATTTTCTCCCATTGCATTCTATAGCATTTCCTATTGTTTGCACTATCCTATGTCTAATTATTTACCTTATTTTAGTGTCTGGTGTATATATTGTGTATAATACTTACCCCTAGAAGGAGTATTGTCTCTAAGATATTTTTGGTACTGTGTCACCCAAATAAATACCTTTATTTTTGGTATCACTGGGTATTGTCTTTACTTGTGTATAAGTACTGTGTAACTATAAGTGGTATAGTAGGAGCTTTGCATGTCTCCTAGTTCAGCCTAAGCTGCTCTGCTATGGCTACCTCTATCAGCCTAAGCTGCTAGAAACACCTCTTCTACACTAATAAGGGATAACTGGACCTGGCACAAGGTGTAAGTACCCAAGGTAACAACTACAAACCAGGCCAGCCTCCTACACCCGGTGCAAGGAGGTTTTCACACCAGAGTGAGTACCATTGATCAGGCTTTTCAACTGAACGTTATAGTTTTGAAATATCTGGCGCTCTCTAATGACCATCTTTATGTGGCTTTCATAGACCTGAGGATTACATTCAATTTAGGGACATATTTATATTTTTGGGTGCAAAACTGCACTAACACAGTTTTGCATTAAAAGGTTTTGCACCAGCTTGCACCATTCTTGAGCGCCAGCCGGGCACCATATTTATGGAATGGTGCAAGCCAGCGCAAAGGCTTGCGTAAAAAAGAATTGACGTTAGCCGGGTGGGGGTGGCGGTATGGAAGAAGGGGGTTTTGCACCAACAAATTACGTTAGGCAGGGTAGATTTTTTTTAAATGACTCAAACCAGCCTAGCGTCATTTTCTGATGCAAAACCATCCATACCATATGACTCCTGTCTTAGAAAAGACAGGAGTCATGCCCCCCACCCCAATGGCCAACACAGGGGACCAGGATCCCCTGGGCATGGCCATTGCATCCAGTGCCATGGAGGGGGAGGCAATTTGAGGCCCCCAATGGCACTTAAAAAATATATATATACTTACCTGTACTTACCTGGGATGGGGTCCCCTATCCTCCGCTGTCCCTCTGGTGTCAGTGGGGGTGTCCCTGGGGGATGGGGAGGGCACCTGTGGGCTTATTCCATGGTGTTCCACCAAGGACATAGGCCCACAGGTCCCCTAGCGCCTGCACCATTATTTGACCCCTCCTCCCCCGTGCGTGATTTTAGCATGGGGGATAAATATGGCGTTAAGGCCATAGAGTCATTATTTTGCACAGGAACGCCTACCTTGCATCTCATTAACCCAAGGTAGGTTTCCACATCCAAAAAATGACTAACTCCATAACTTTGATGCTATACGGGTCTAGAGCCAAAGTATAAATATAGAGTTTTGCACCGAATTTGCGTTTAAAAAATGACGCAAATGTTGCGTAAAACAAGTATTAATATGCCCCTTAGTTCCTTGTCAATAACTGTGGCCCACTCTGGCTAGATCTGGTGTAGAGCCAAGTCTACTGAACGTTCTCATCAGACTCCATGAAAGGGACTGTGCCCAGGTAGGGTGGGGGGTTAGGGAGGAGCTCACAGACTGCATACTCATTCAGCACGGCTTGAGACAGGGCTGCATGCTCGACCGCACCTTGATTTCTCTTAACATGAATGACGTTCTTAACTTTCTATCGACCTGCATCCATGATTGCCCCAGGCTTGGGGGCTCATATATTCTCGCTTTGCTATTTGCTGATGACACTTTGCTGATATCCGCATTTCCATCAGGCTGCAGAACCTGTTGAGTAGAATTGTTGATTATTGTGATGCCCGAGGCTTGGAAGTGAATACCTCCAGAAGAAAGATCATGGTGCTTAAAGCACATAAATTGTTTAAAGGGGGGGGTTCACCAGAGAGGGACAAAACTCCAACAGGTAGATCACTTGAGAAGGTACTCGCGCTTTGCATCGCGTTATGCGCCTCTATACTGCGATATTATTTTAAAAGCTACCTTTATAACTATTTGTGTTCTTTTTTAGTTGTTTATTGCCCTGATTTTATAGGACTTATTGTAACCCCCTTACCTGCACTCTAATCGGTTCTCCCACCGCTGTTTGGCGGGTCCGGTCTCTGGGGTATTGATTTTGGGCGCCATCTTGGAGTGGTGGTCACTTTGGGCGCCATCTTGGAGTGGTGGTCACTTTGGGCGCCATCTTGGAGTGGTGATCACTCTGGGTGGGGTTGCTGACGAGCGGTCTAGCGCTCCGGCTGAGTGGAGGGACGCCTATTTAAGGCGACCTGCCCTGGGGGCTGCCCTGAGAAGGTACTCGCGCTTTGCATCGCGTTATGCGCTTCTATACTGCGATATTATTTTAAAAGCTACCTTTATAACTATTTGTGTTCTTTTTTAGTTGTTTATTGCCCTGATTTTATAGGACTTATTGTAACCCCCTTACCTGCACTCTAATCGGTTCTCCCACCGCTGTTTGGCGGGTCCGGTCTCTGGGGTATTGATTTTGGGTGCCATCTTGGAGTGGTGGTCACTTTGGGCGCCATCTTGGAGTGGTGATCACTCTGGGTGGGGTTGCTGACGAGCGGTCTAGCGCTCCGGCTGAGTGGAGGGACGCCTATTTAAGGCGACCTGCCCTGGGGGCTGCCCTGAGAAGGTACTCGCACTTTGCAACGCGTTATGCGCCTCTATACTGCAATATTATTTTAAAAGCTACCTTTATAACTATTTGTGTTCTTTTTTAGTTGTTTATTGCCCTGATTTTATAGGACTTATTGTAACCCCCTTACCTGCACTCTAATCGGTTCTCCCACCGCTGTTTGGCGGGTCCGGTCTCTGGGGTATTGATTTTGGGCGCCATCTTGGAGTGGTGGTCACTTTGGGCGCCATCTTGGAGTGGTGGTCACTTTGGGCGCCATCTTGGAGTGGTGGTCACTTTGGGCGCCATCTTGGAGTGGTGATCACTCTGGGTGGGGTTGCTGACGAGCGGTCTAGCGCTCCGGCTGAGTGGAGGGACGCCTATTTAAAGCTCCCCCCAACGCGCAGCGGATACGCGCAGCGGGCGTGCCTTCGCTGTGCCAGAGTCGTGCCAGAGTCGTGCCCGTCTGCGCTAAGGAAGCGCGGCTCGTGGCAGAACTCTGGACCTGGTAATCATGACTGTTCGTTTGAGAACCTATAGTAGGTCCGATTTACTGGCCCTTCGGGGTCAATGTACACGTTGCGAGTGTTCGCCTGTAGGCCCGTTGTGTGGCCCATATCACTGTAGGTGCGGTGTATGGTCATTGGAACCCCCCTCCCTTATACGCTCCTTAGGGCCTGCTGTAAAGAGGATAGGACAACGGGACTTGAGTATCTGGAGCTTAAACGTCAGATCTGTGGTAAAGCACTATCAGGAGATTTACGACCTTCTTGCTGATGGTTCGCCGGATGTGCTTTTTCTGACGGAAACGTGGCTCCAGGACTCTGACTCCTCGATAACTAACTTAGCTTTTCCCCCAGAATATGCTATTTTTACTTTAAATCGTACGACTAGAGGTGGAGGTATTGCGATGGTCACCAAACGGTGTTATCCCTGTCAGTGGAAAGCTGCTGAACTTTTGGGGTGTGAGGGTGCCCTATTTAAAATAGCGTTTAGTCATCAGTTTACCTTCTCTGGGTTATTAATTTACCGGCCTCCGGGCTGTGATTCTGTTTTTAGGGCTACTCTTCCTGAGTATATTAGCATAGAGGCACTAGGATGCGCAAATTTTAATGTTGTGGGAGATCTTAATCTCCATTTGGACTGTCCTTCCTTACCTACTATTAGGAGCTTTTTGGCGGATCTTGAGGCTTTACAGCTCTCGCAGATGATTACCTTCCCCACACATAAAGGTGGTCATATTCTTGACCCGTTCTTCACAAATTTAGAAGGTCTCAGAGTTCTTGGTTCCTCTCAGTTGGTCTGGACAGACCACATGCTGGTGAAAATGGCATGCTCTCTGTCTGACTCTCCTTTTGTATCTCAGGATAGATTTGTTCTTAAACGACACTGGAACAAATTAAGTCTGGAGGATTTTTGTCATCAGCTCGAGAAGGCTCCTTTAGGTCCGCTCACTGAGGTCGATTGTGGATACGACTCCTTCTGTGAGTGGATTTCTGGTGCCCTCGATTCTCTGATTCCTATGTGTTGGTCTAAGTGTCACCGGAAGGAGCCGAGCCCTTGGTATGACACTTCCTTGGCATCTCTTAAGAGGGTCTGTAGACAGGCCGAAAGATTATGGAGGAAGTCATATGACTCTGATCTGAAAATATGTTATCTTGCTAAAATCAAGATTTATCACAGGGCAGTGTGTCAAACTCGTGCCTCCTTTTATGCTCAACAGTTTCAGAATTCTACCAATCCATCGAAACTTATTTTTAAAGTATTAAAGGACCTGATGGCGAAGAGAGTAATTGCAGGGGAAATATGCTCGGATTCACATTGTGAGGGTTTGGCCTCTTTCTTTCATGAAAAAGTGCAAGCCATCTATCGCACTTTCCCAATGGGTTCCCTGATGCTAGAGCAGGTTGGTCGCACCTTAGGTGAGGGGGAATGTCTTTCCATCTTACCCCCCTTATCTCTGGAGATGTTTGACTATCTCAGCGCCAAAATTAAGTCTGGCTCTCCGGCTGACCCGTTGAAACCCGCCCAACTTAAGACTCTGGCACCGGTTTGCCGCTCCCCGGTACTGTCCTTGATCAACCTGTCTCTTTCTTCTGGAGTGGTTCCCGTTAGATGGAAGCAGGCAGTAGTTACGCCAATTCTGAAGAAGGCGACCCTTGACCCCCTTAAACCTGAAAGCTACCGCCCTATCTCCCTTCTTCCTTGGGCCACGAAAATAGCAGAGGCCCATGTGAATGCCACTCTTACAGACCACCTTGGTAGGTTTAACATTCTTGATCCTACCCAGAACGGGTTCCGCGCGGGTCATAGTACGGAGACGGCCCTCCTCTCGATGGTCGAGCATCTGCGCTCCGTGATGGATTCCGGTCGGACGGCGGCACTGTTGTTATTAGATCTTAGTGCCGCCTTCGACACGGTCTCGCACGGAATTCTGATTCGGCGTCTTGAGGAGGTGGGCGTTTCTGGCTCCGCCTTGCACTGGTTTCGTTCCTTCCTTATGGATAGGTCATTCCAGGTGGCGATCCCGCCCGGTAAGTCGTCACTCTACCCGTTAGACCAGGGAGTCCCACAGGGGTCTTCACTGAGTCCCACCCTTTTCAATCTGTATGTGAGACCGTTGGCTGCGGTCGTCAAGCGGTGGGGCCTAACCATGGTATCCTACGCAGATGATACGCAGCTGGCGGTCACACTGAGTGGGGACTCAGACCTGGAGGCTCCCAGGTTTTGTGATGGTCTGCGGGAAGTGGCTAACTGGATGAAATCCAACTGTCTCCAGTTAAACACCAAAAAGACGGAGATTATGGTGGTTGGTAAACAGGTGGTTTTGTGGGATGATAAATGGTGGCCTTCGGAGTTGGGTGTGACTCCCCTCCCAGCGGCAGAGATAAAAAACTTGGGGGTATGGTTTGATTCTTCTCTGAGTTTCATCTGTCATACCAAGAAGGTGGCGGCTTCTTGCTATGGCATCATCAGAGGACTTCGACCTATCCTCAAATTCTTTGATGCACCTACAAGACAGCTGGTGGTTCAAGCATCAGTGCTGTCTAGGTTGGACTATGCCAACTCCCTACTGGCGGGGATAAACCAGTCAGAATTTCGGCGGCTCCAGCGGGTTCAAAACGCTGCGGCCCGACTGGTGACTGGTCTCCCCAGGCGATGTTCGGTGTCCAATACTCTGCGCTCTCTCCACTGGCTCCCTGTGCAGCAGAGGATTAGATTTAAGGTTCTCTGTTTTGCATTTAAAATCTTAAAGGGTACTTCCCCGCAAATCATGGAGAAATTGCTGATTCCTTATGTTCCCTCTCGCACTCTTAGATCGTTAGGCCAGAACTTAGCAGTGGTTCCGCGCTTTAAGCTGAGCAGAATTGGGGGCCGCTCTTTTCGAGTCCTGGCAGCGAGTTGGTGGAATTCTCTTCCTCCACAAATCCGGGCCATTGATGAGCTCCTTCAGTTTAGGCGGGCTATTAAGACCTTTTTATTTGTCTAAGCTTATCTGTTGTGTTTTGTCTTCTTTTGCCCGCTTTTAGTGCTGTGTTGTTTTTACCTTCTCAAAGCGCCGGGACGCCCCTTTGCTGGGGCAGCTGTGCGCGGTACAAATAAAAATAACATAACATAACATAACATAACTTTGATTATATGGGAGTCAGGATTGATAAAACCACTAAATGGAAAACCCAGATATTAAAATCAGAAATATCTGTACTCCACAGCGCTTCTGCAGTTATCAAGCATTATACATCTACTGCCCCAAAATCATTTTCTCCTGTCATCAGCCAGTTTCTATAGATCATCGAGATCTATAGGGAAAAAGCGCAGCCCGCAGCCCTCTATGGTACAGAAATATGGGAATCTGAGTGTTTTAATATCTTAAGAGAATAGCCTTATAAAACCCCTGTTTAATTTGCCTAGAAACACACCGTCTGTTGCATTATTTTTCAATACAAGCCTTAAAAGGATCAGAGATTTGGCTAAGGTAAAACCGCTACTTTTCTCGGTTAGGCTGTGGTCTGTGCTGGAATGGGCAACTTACAGATCTGCAACGGAGGAGGGTTCTACCATATTAAATCTCAGTTGAGTATTCTAGGTTTGGGCATGCATTGGATCAATCCCCCCTTAATAAATAACAGCACAAAAAGCTGTTGTCAAAGAGAAATTTTAGGAAAACACGATTGACTCTTACCATCTTAACGCTAAATCAAGACGGCCGGTTGATGAGTTTTTGTCTCTCAAACCTACACCATCACTTGACATGCATACGGATGCCTATGCACCACCGTTAGCTCACACCCTGCTTATAAAATTTAAGGTGGGCACACTGCTAGTGATAAATGTACCCATGAATGGGATCTTAATCGATCCAAATCTCAGAATTGCTCGTTCTGTAAGCATATTATTGAGTACAGAGAGCATTTCTTATTATTCTGTCCGACATATTTTCCAGTTGTCCAGCAGCTTTTCAGCAGCGATTGTCGGGTCCTGGATGCAGCAGGCAGGGTTTGACGCCTTTTATTTATTGCAGCAGGTCCGGAGTTCTCGTGCCTTGGATCTTCTTGGTGCTGGTCTTCTTTTGTCCATCGAATCTGATTTCCTGCTCTACGGGTACCCACTAAGTACTGTATTTAGTGGGCGTTTTAGGGGGAACCTGGTAGTGACCTGTGGATCATCTACCTTAGGGTGGCTACACCCATTAAGTGACCGCTTCCTATGGGGAGAGGTCACTTCCCTATACCTGGTTGGCTATTTTTCCTCCATCCAGGATGGAGGAAAATGAAATGGAGTTTCTACTTTGCAGGCAACACCTTAGGGGTGGTGCATGCCAGGTGGGGGCACTCCTCCTACCCTTTGTGTATTTTCCTGCCGTTGCTCCAACCAAAAGTGGGTGACCAGCTGCTTCTAGCAGCAGGCCGGGGGGTCGAGTTTCAAAGGCGGTTAGCACTTTGAAGCTCACCGCCAGGGCAGTGCACATTCCTGAGAGAGGGGTGTTTGCACCTCCACCCAGGACGGGCATTGTTCTACAAACCAGAGAGACAGGTTTCTCCCCCAAGGTTGTAGATTGGACGTCTGGCAGTGGCAGGCTGGGTACGGCCAGTCAGCAACCATGCCAGGGTAGTTAGCTGTTGCAGGCGGCACCTCTAAGGTGACCCCGGGGTACATTTAGGGATAAATCCAATACTGCTACCAGTTTGGATTTATCATTCAGACTTGTTTGATACCAAACAACACAGGGTTCAGAGTGGCCGTCATGTAGCTGGGAAACTCATGTTGACCAGTGTCCAGCACCTGTATTAAAATGGCTGCTCTGTTCACTCACTATGTCCCAGGTTTGGCAAGGACACAGTGCGAGGCATATTGCTCATGCAGCTATGCCCTCACAGATAGTATGGAGCACCCTGCGTTAGGGCTGTAAGGCCTGCCAGAGGGGTGTCTTACCCGTAGTTAATGCAGTGTAGGGTGGAGAGGGCACACAGGCAGTGTGCCATGTTGAGTTTGTATTTTAGGTTTGCACCAGGGCACGCAGCCTGCATTGGCAGTGCTGGGGGTATTTGGAACGCATGGCCCTAGTGGATGGCACAATCAGTGCTGCTGCTCTCAGGGACATACCCTTAGTACCCCATGCCCTGGGTACCTAAGTATCTTTTACTAGGGACTTGTAGTGGCAGCTAAAAGTGTATCCAATTGTGCCAATGCATCACAACAGTTTTAGGGAAAGAGCTCTGGCCCAGGGAACCTGGTTAGCAGGGGCCCTGGGCACGACAGCTTCTATGCTTCATCCTACATCAGGCAAAACGTGGGGGCTAATCATGCCAAAAAGAGTCCCTTCCTCACAATATGCTAAACGCAAGCGGTCGTAGATTAGGCCAATTTGCATCACCTTGGGCACGAGACACTTTAGGGAAGCCTATTGAATTCTAAGGACGGGTTGTAGTATTCCGATTGCACCAAGTCTTGGTAGCTATCGACATGCTGTCTGGGGATTTCGGAAACTGTTGGAAATTCTGTTGTCGTGTTTTAAATCATTCACTGAAGTGTATGGCGCTGGCTCACGCATGTTTGCATTGAAATGTATGAATTCTTTCTTTTTAAGTTTTATTAGGATTTACATTTTAACTTTTTAGCTGTCTGTGTACTGTAGTTCGATTAAATGAAATTGTTGTTGCAATGTATCTTGCTTTTTAATTTATGTAATTGCCTATGAGTGTTTTATTATATAATTGTATGATGCATTTTATGTGCTTGATCCCGAAATAAAAAAATTCGACTTACTGTCGCTGGTTGTAGAGTGCTGGGGGTTGCAGCAGCTAGAGTCCTTGCTCAGGGTGCAGTGCAGGGCTGCGATGTAAGCCGTGTGAGCTGCATGGCCGCAGGAGGTTTCAACAGCTAGAGTTCTTGCTAGGGGGGCAGTGCAGGGCTGCAATGTAAGCTGCGTAAGCTGCATGGCTGCAGCGGGTTGCAGCAGCTAGAGTCCTTGCTCAGGGTGCAGTGCAGGGCTGCGATGTAAGCCGTGTGAGCTGCATGGCTGCAGCGGGTTGCAGCAGCTAGAGTCCTTGCTCAGGGTGCAGTGCAGGGTTGCAAGGAAAGCCGCGTGAGCTGCATGGCCGCAGGGGGTTGCAGCAGCTAGAGCCCTTGCTCAGGGTGCAGTGCAGGGCTGCAATGTAAGCTGCGTAAGCTGCATGGCTGCAGCGGGTTGCAGCAGCTAGAGTCCTTGCTCAGGGTGCAGTGCAGGGCTGCAATGTAAGTTGCGTGAGCTGCATGGCCGCAGGGGGTTGCAGCAGCTAGAGTCCTTGCTCAGGGTACAGTGAAGGGCTGCAAGATAAACCGCGTGAGCTGCATGGCCGCAGGGGGTTGCAACAGCTAGAGTCCTTGCTCAGGGTACAGTGAAGGGCTGCAAGAAAAACCGCGTGAGCTGCATGGCCGCAAAGGGTTGCAGCAGCTAGATCCTTGCTCAGGGTGCAGTGCAGGGCTGCAAGATAAACCGCGTGAGCTGCATGGCCGCAGGGGGTTGCAACAGCTAGAGTCCTTGCTCAGGGTACAGTGAAGGGCTGCAAGATAAACCGCGTGAGCTGCATGGCCGCAAAGGGTTGCAGCAGCTAGATCCTTGCTCAGGGTGCCGTGCAGGGTTGCAAGGAAAGCCGCGTGAGCTGCATGGCCGCAGGGGGTTGCAGCAGCTAGAGTCCTTGCTCAGGGTACAGTGAAGGGCTGCAAGATAAACCGCATGAGCTGCATGGCCGCAGGGGGTTGCAGCAGCTAGAGTCCTTGCTCAGGGTGCAGTGCAGTGCTACATGGTAAGCCTTGAGAGCTGCTTGGCTGCAGGGGGTTGCAGCAGCTAGAGTCCTTGCTCAGGGTGCAGTGCAGTGCTGCATGGTAAGCCTTGAGAGCTGCATGGCTGCAGGGGGTTGCAGCAGCTAGAGTCCTTGCTCAGGGTGCAGTACAGTGCTGCATGGTAAGAAATGATGGCTGCAGGGGGTTGCTGCAGCTAGAGGCCTTGCTCAGGGTACAGTGCAGTGCTGCATGGTAAGAAATGATGGCTGCAGGGGGTTGCAGCAGCTAGAGGCCTTGCTCAGGGTGCAGTGCAGTGCTGCATGGTAAGAAATGATGGCTGCAGGGGGTTGCAGCAGCTAGAGGCCTTGCTCAGGGTGCAGTGCAGTGCTGCATTGACACAGGGAGGTTGCAGCTGAGCTCAGTGAAGGTGGAGTACCACAAGGTATGTAGATGCAACAGTCTAACCTGTTCTTCACTCTGATGCTACATCTCTGCTGTGTTCTCTAGGCACTGCAGAGAATTGGTGAACCTCCAAGGCCCTGGACTGAGACACTGGTGCGCTGGACTCTGTGACTGCAGAGGGTGATGAGGAGAACCTTCCATGGTGGAAGATTCAGAACAACTGCATTGTGGGAGATCCAGGATTGTGGAACACTTGAGTGTGTAAGAGACCCAAGTGCACTGCTTTGTGGACAGCCCAGAGCAGCTGGACTGTGGAAGATCTGAGAACATTGGGTCGTGGGTTATTCTGGTGTCTTGGATCGTGAGGCACCTAAGTACATTGTGCTTTAGGACACTAGAACACTGAATTGTGAAACTCTTGAGTCTTCTACACTGTGGGACAACTGAGTGCATTGCGGGGCACCAGAGGTCTTTAGAGTGGACTCTGGGACAGCTGAGTCCATTGTGGAGCACCAGAGGTCTGTACATTGGACTCTGGGACAGCTGAGCACATTGTGGGGCACCTGGGGTCCGTACAGTGGACTGTAAGACATCTGAGCACTTTGCGGGGCACTGGAGGTCTGTACATTGGACTGTGGGACACCTGAGCACTTTACGGAGCACCGGAGGTCTCTACATTGGACTGCGGTCACCAGGGTGCACCAGGCGTCGGTGGAGCTTGTCACACTGTCCAGCTGGTCACCAGAGGATGGGATCTGGCTCCTCCACATACCGAGCCAAGGTCATTCACCTGGACATCAACGGCAGGATCCAGAAGGTACAGTGTTCCTTGTTTTCAACAATACCACAAGCAGTCCCTCTCCCCAAGCGGCTTACGTTCTACAACAGCCTGAATGTTACACGTATCAATACATCCTAGATGGGTGGGAACACTCCACATAACAGGCAACATCAAGAGAAAGACAGGGCTAAGACACACAACACTGTCCCTGTTATTTGGTCCACCCTACCAGGCAACTCTGCTGTCTACTTGGAAAGACATATTGTTAACTTCCAAAGAGCTTACCTCACGTTAAAGCCCTCCCACTGTGTACCACTCGCTTCTTTTCTTGTCACTCTTCTCTACTTACTTTCTATTTGATAGCTTTCCTTGTTTCAGCATGTTTATCCTGTTTTTGTCCCTCCCAAGGAGCACAGTCTGTTTCCAGTTCTTGAATTGGCTGGCTTCTATGCTTCTACTGCTTGCTTTTAGGGAACTACTTTTTTCTTTTTATTTAAGAACACTGTGACATTGCATGTGTTTTCCAGCTGTCTCCCTCATGTTCTTTTAACCCCACTTCCACTTTGCTCACTCGGCCATGTGCTTTGTTCTCCGTTGCACTCCCTTGCCCAAGTAGTTCTGCCCTGCTCTCTGTTACTCTCTTTCTCCCTTCTCATTTTGCCCCGTGATCTCTCTCTGGTGTTATTTCTCCCCGGCCGCTGTGTTGTTTCTGACCCCCACTGCGTTGCTTTACCTGCCACCCCTCCCCCACCGGCTCCTGCAACCGACTCATCCATTACATTTTTTTTTTTAATGCCTTTACACTTCTCTTTAAAAAAGCTGTTTGGTGCTTCTCTTTTGTAAATTTACTGATCCATCTCAAATTAGTAAATAAAAAGGAGAAAAACCTGTGTAATTTTGTAGGCGCGCCCATGCATGCTGAACATATCGGGACTTATCTACAAGTCACTTGCGCCACTGGTGCATCACTTTTTCCATATAAAACATGGCACCCCGGCGGCGCAAGGGGTTTGTAAATAAGCCCCATAGAGTGGGTCTACTGCTCCCAAAGTGGGCTCGTTTAGATTGACAACAGTGCTCCTCTCTACCAATGAGACCCGGATACTGTAGGGAGTGGAGTGGGATAGTCGAATGGTCCAATCGTACGAATAAAGCTGCTTCAGTGGTTGGATTGTATTTCTTTTACAAATACTACTTGCCCAGTAGATGGATTAGTGCACCCTCTCCAGGAGGGCCT
Organism: Pleurodeles waltl; assembly: GCF_031143425.1. NCBI lineage: Eukaryota > Metazoa > Chordata > Amphibia > Caudata > Salamandridae > Pleurodeles > Pleurodeles waltl. The sequence goes on along the minus strand of NC_090447.1, from coordinate 1,534,412,436 downwards.
GCCAGAGGTCACACATGGTCTGTTCATACAACAAGGGCTGATCTCAAGTGTTACATTGCTCTGTTCTTACAAGAAGACATGGATGTGGTCTACTCGTTAGTAAGGGTCTGCTTTTAGGATGAGGACTAGTCTTGTGCGTGCCTCACCCTTCTGTTATGACAAGGGATGCTTCAGTGGTTGAACTGGTCTGTTCTTAGGATGAGGGCTACTTCAGTGATTGAACTGGTCTGTCCTTAGGACGAGGGCTGCCTCAGTGGTTGAACTGGTCTGTTCTTAGGACGAGGGCTGCCTCAGTGGTTGAACTGGTCTGGTCTTAGGATGAGGGCTGCTTCAGTGGTTGAACTGGTCTGTTCTTACGAAGACGGCTGCCTCAGTGGTTGAACTGGTCGGTTCTTACGACGAGGGATGCCTCAGTGGTTGAACTGGTCTGTTCTTAGGACGAGGGCTACTTCAGTGGTTGAACTGGTCTGTTCGTAGGACAAGGGAAGCTTCAGTGGTTGAACTGGTCTGTTCTTAGGATGAGGGCTGCCTCTGTGGTTGAACTGGTCTGTTCTTAGGATGAGGGCTCCTTTAGCAGTTGACTTGTTGTGCTCTTAGAAGGAGGGTTGGTCTAGGGGTTTGTGATGTTTTCTTCTTTATAAGGAGGGCTGGCATGGGGGCATGGATTGGGTTTGATCCCATTGTGTTCTTTGGTGGCTAGGCAAGAGCTTTGGACTGGTCTAGTGGTTGTGGTTAGAATATGCACAAACAACAGATGGATTCAAGCTAGCCAGGCTGATGAAGGGTGAAACCCTGAAACCGGTCCCAGGATGCTTGTTTCCGGTCCAGGGAGGGCCTGGCAGTTCGGGCTGGACTGTTCCCATGGGGAACAGGGTCAAGACTGGTTTGCATATGGCTGGGTCCAAACTGGGTGGCGTGGTGAGCAAAAGAACGATGGATTTAACCCAGATCTGTGACTGGGGGGGAATGTTTGATTGGTTCCACATTCCGTCCATCATTTGTGTTTGTTTGCTTTTGTCGTGGTTAGAATATGGCATTTTTTGGCCCAGTGTAACAGTGTGGCCCCCGTGGCCTCCTCTATAGCAGGTATTTACCCCCCGGAGTTGGCCTTTGGAAGAGCATATATGGTTGCAGAGTCAGACTGATCATACAGTTACTTTGTTTGCCCCAGGCCCATAGCCCCCATTTGTCCAACAGACATACATCCCTGTAAAGGTTAACTCCAGACATTCACAGCTGTTTCCATCCCACAGACCTTCGAGGTGTTGGCCACACAAACACACTCAGTTATGAAATAAAATTGACTTGTTTTTCTAATTTAAGTTGTTATTGACTTGCTGGTTCCAAAAACACAGATAAAGCAGGAGAGCAATACCTTAGCTGCAAATATTCTAACCACATGGCATGACATCCATCGGAATCAGGGTGTAGCACAGTGCTTCTCTCAAAACAGACCTGGGTTGGAAGCAGGACGTGGAGGAAGAGCAGCCCTTCGGTGGCATGCGCTATAGACCACGGCCTATACTCATTGGGATTTCGTGCGGGGCAGCACATTAACTCCCTTTCCTGCGCTGCCCTGCATGAAAGTGAAATTGGAGGAATGTGCTGTATCTCTGCAATTCGGTGCATTCCTCTCCTTTCCCACTGCGCTGACGCCATTTGGCTGCCTAGCACCAATGCAGGCACCACGGTGCAAGGGTGCCTGCGCCCCATGCACAATTGTTTTTGTGAAAGAAGGGACACCTTCCTGCACAAATACAATCCTGGGAGGCTTTTTCCTTTTTCTATGTGTGCTGCAGAATAAAGATATTTCTCGTTGTTGTGCGTTCCCTTGAGAGGCGTAAGGTTTTGACGCATCCCCAGGTTTCCATGCTCTTGTAAATCTGGCGATGCATCAAAATTCATGGGTGTTACCTGGGACACCCACACCAATGCCCATAGAACACCACCCCTGTGCAGAGTAAGGTGACACAGCAATATGAGCTGCTTTGTCTTACTCCATATCAATGATGCAATTCAAAGCCACGTAACGTGGTCTTGCGTGGCCACATAGATATGAGTTCAAGGTTTGCGCCACCGTTGTGTCACAAAAAGGGACACAACTGTGGCACCAGAGGCTCATAGATATGCCCCCACATCTTCATCAAAATTGTCTTACAGTGGGCACCTTCAGAAAAGGAAGCACCATAAACAAGGGCATCCAGGTACTGCAAAACCTCTATAGCGCCTACTGTGCATAATATCAGCCCCACTGACCTAGAGTTGGGGCGGGGGCTCGGGCTTCTAAGCAGTTTCTTATAGAAGGGAACCTACAGACCCAAAGGGTGAATGGTGAAAGGACCATAGTAGGCTGAGAGGTGAGGAAAGTTGGCGGGAGAAGGGTTGAGGATGCAGTAGGTGCTAGGAGGGTGGTATGTCCCACACCACTGAAGTGCTTCATGCGGTCAGTGACGTGCTCTCTCCTCCCTTCCTCCGCAGGTCGCCTTCAGCAGGTTCTGTAGCTCTGCGGACATCCAGGACCTCCTCTGTGTGGCAGCGGGGCTTCCCCGGTAGGTACCACCGTCTCTTGACACTTTTGTTCTATAATGTTTACAATGTTTCTATAGGTGACTGAAAGCGCCAAAGATCCACAGTCAGCTCTTTCAAAGCACCTCATTCACCTGATGTCCCAACATACATCGTGGAGGGTCAGAGTTGAGGTGAGCTGACGCTCACTGCTGGCGTCTGCGGTGACCTGCAGGTCACAGGTTTGAGCCCTAGAAGGGCTAACTTAGCCCTCCATCCTTCCATGGTTGATAAACTGAGTATCAGTACATGGTGTGATAGTAAAACTTGTTATATGGCACAAATCTAGGCCCGTATTTACAAAACTGTCAACAACGCAGCGTAGCATCCAAAACTCCTGAGCTGCATTGGAGGGGTAGGGGAGGACAGTGTCAAATACACTAAGATATGGCACTGACCTGACTCTCCCTAGTGCTGGTGCACAATCAGGCTTCTAAGCGTCACAACACACCTTTGCGCTATAATTTAGCATCTGCGCGACGCCGCTGCCCTCCTGCCCCGTAGCACTGCGACCGACACCGCATCAGATCCAGCGATACCTCGCTCATTGAGTCCCATGCCCCAGCCTGTTTCCTACCGTTCGCTAACGTACTGTACCTGGGGGTTGAACAACTCTGTAAACAGCGCCATTGGCGTCGCCTTGTGGGAAATGACTCCGTCATGACGCCACATTTTACCAACTTTCAGTATTTGTGCCTCAAGGCACTGTTTTCATGCTTTTAAGTGCTAAATTCATATTTTCAACCGTATATTGTGGATTTTTGTTGTATTTGGTCTTGTTTATTTAGATAAAATAATAACTATTTTTCTAAACCTGTGTTGTGTCATTTTGTGGTGGTTCACTGTATTACTGTGTGTGTTTGTACAAATACTTGACACATTGTCTCTAAATTTAAGCGTGCCTGCTGGTGCCAAGTTACCAACGTGGTGAGCGGGGGTTAACTGAGTGTTATTCTCCTTTACCCTGACTAGAGTGAGGGTCCTTGGTTGGACAGGGGGTACCCTGACTGCCGACCAAAGACCCCATTTGTAACAGCCACTATGTTTAGAAGCAACAGTTTCTATACACTTCATCATTTGAAGATGGCTGCCCAGTATGTTGTATGTGGCCATGAGAGCATGGTATTCTGTATAGTGTAGCATTGCTTTTACCACTGCAAGATGGCCGACATGATGCTCCTAAAAGTACAAGCTATGAGGGAGCAATACAATCCGCAATGCTCGATACAATTGAGGGATGCTTTAATTCATTTTATTTTTGTATTGCAAGCATATGCCCTCCACCTTTAGTTGGCAGCATGTTTTATTTTTCTTCTTTTAGTCTATATGATTGTTATGCTTGTGTGTGTATTGTATTGTAGGTGGGTGAGTGGGTAATTGTAAGAATGAGTCAGTGGGTGGATGAATTAATGCATGAGTGCAATGATGATTTATAGGGTGCCTTTATCGTTACTTACTGAGTGCCTAAACTCATCAGTAACCGAAGAGACACTTTCAGTTACAAGCCAGACCTACTGGCATTGCCAATGCTTGTGGTTTTTGATATGTAATATAGCCATGGGACCATTAGACAGCTTCACAGACACCTTTATTACAGCTAATGAAATCCAAATCTGGTGTTTATTGTGTTTGGGGAAAGAAAGGTAGAGTGATGGCCCACAAGGAACTGGAGCTCAAAAACAAGATGTGAATAAACATTTCCTCTATTTGCACATTTTGATATTGAACACATCTACAGTTTCAGGCAGAAGTAGGCAAAGTGCTTTGCCTAGAATCACAGAATGCTTTGGTTAAGTGCTGAAGCTGTGATTAGAACCCAGGTCCCCAGGGTCAAAGGTTGCCAGAACTCACCTGCTCCCTCCTAGCCTCCATCTCATCACACTGATACGCTCTCCATGGAGGTCAGCATCCTCTGGTGTATCCTAGCAACGACAGAGACAGCTTCCAGTGCTAGGGCCAGTGGGCTCTCGGACATTCTGAGCCACTGGGTGGGGTCCACTGCAGTGGGCCGGTCCCCACCCACTTCAGTGGCTGATGTAACCCTTAAACCGGAAGTTTCAAAAGAGCAGTGAGTCGTCAGGCAGCTACGTCACCACTTAGACTCCCATCACTGTGGGGTACTGGGTACCAGTTACTCCCCTACTTCCTGGTTGGGTGATGGCTTCTGCCCCCGCAGGGCACCTGGTGACATGCCCCTTTAGAAACCTGCTATAGGGATCACCGTACACTGAGTGGACGCAATGGGAGGGCCACACCCTCGGCTTAAGTTCACACCCGAGTCAGACCCACACATGAGAGCGCTGATTGTGAGGCCGGTGTGTAGGTCTCTACCCCCTGAGAGTAACACCCAGTTTCTTCCCTCATGTGAGGATGGTGGCTGTACTGATCTCCTGTGAGTTTGCAATACAGGGGTGACGTCCCCAAGTTTGAGTCTGTCCTTGGGGTGGGGAGTGGCGGGTGCTCCGTGATTTAAGCAGCCCCTGGGCCAGCTGGTTGCATTCTGCTTGGTTCTGGGTCGTGAGGTTCTGTCCACAGGCCAGCACTGGATGTTTATTCCACCGGGCGCTTCTCCAGGGGGCTGAGCACGAGTGTGTGACCCCTGGTGGTGGGGAGGGGGGGGGGGGCAGTGTGGAGCTTTGGGTGGGTTGGTGTGGAGTACTGGCGAGATGAGTGGAGTTGGGGGTTGTTTTTGACTTTTTGTTTGTTGTTTAGTATGCAGTGGAGTACAAGGGCTGAGGGTATTTGACCTAATAGGGACAGACGGGGGTCACATGGGCGCCTCGAGAGCGCCTAGTGACCTTTCACCTGAAATGGCCTAGGCCTCAAGGCGCTAGCCTGGTTAGCTGGAGTCAGGCCTCGTAAAAGTTTAAATTAGAGCTACGTGGATGGAGCAAGGAACTGCGGCAAACATTTGTGTACATGGTGCATATTACAACCGTTTTTCAAATCTATTGTCAAAAGTGTGGTAAAGAGTAGCCCCAAAGCAGCTTCGTAGCTTACAGGCCGCCGAGAGGTTCCAGCAAGTCCAGTCTTGGCCTCAAGGCGCTAGCCGGAGTCAGCTCTCGGTTCTAGTGGCTCGACTTTGGGTCACGCGCTGTTTCTTCCATGTGTTGCGTGTTCTCTGGACTTGTCCCTTTGCATGTTGAGTAAGCATGTTCCTCCTGCCTTCATCTTTCAGGAACACCAGCCTGTCCCTCGTGACCATCGACGGCGCCCTGGTCTCTGTCGACCCCACGATGCCCGCCAACTCCGAGAGGTAAGTGCTTCTCAGAAACCTCTGGTGGGCACAGACTTCAGGGACCACCAGACTTCTGCTGTAGGAGGCCAGCTGGCCTGGGAGCCGGGTTCACCACACCATGGGTGGGGACAGGCCATGTGATCAGTCCTGCGGAGGCGAGAGGCCGTGCGTGGCCCGAGGGTGGAACGAGGTTGGCCCGAGCCTGCCCAGAGCCTGGCCCGAGGCTGGCCCGAGCCTGGGTCAGGGGTGTCCCGAGCCTGCCAGACCCTGCCCAGAGGGCGCACTTCCTCGAATGCACGATGCTTCACGGAAAAGACCAGAAACGAAATAACTCACCCTGACGAAAGAACAATAAACAATGTATTCATTCATTTTCTGTGGTGCCAACCAAACAGGACCGGACACCCAAGCTTCTTAACCCTCGACCCCCAAAACAGGGCCCCAGTCCCAGAAACTAGGGCCCATATTTCTGGGCTTTTGAGGGAGGGCAGGGCTGCGCCACAGGGAAAGGGCAGGATTGAGCCATATTTATCCTTTCCTGGACCGTTCCTGTCCTTTCCCCTGCGTTGGCGCAGTTTTTTCTGCCTAGCGCCGAAGAAGCCCCCCAAGTACCAAGGCGCAAGGCTGTCTGCGTTGCACGCAGGATGGTTCTTGTGCACGAAGGGACACGTTCCTGCACAAAAACAATCCGGAGAGGTTGTCCTCGGTGATTCTGCAGCACACATAGAAGGAGGAAAACCGCCCCATTGACTGCTTTGTGCAGGAATGTGCCCGTTCCTGCAGAAAAACAATAATTCCTACAACACAGACATTGTGCGCCTGCCCAGAAGAGGACAGGAAAGCGCCGTAACTCACAGCTACGCCACCTTCCTGCCTTTTTCTTTTGACGCAGGGCAGCGCTGCAAGAAGCTTTGCAGCACTGCCCTGCGCCAAAATATTGTAAACAATCCCCAAAGAGTTTACTCTTCGTACCACCTGTTCTGGGGAGACATCTTTTTGGCGCAATCCCAGGTTTACCAGGTTCCGTAAATCTGGAAATGCATGAAAAAGCATGGGAGTTGCGTGGAACACTTGCGCAACGCCCATGGAACGCCTCCCGTACGCAGAGTAAGACAACGCAATGACTTGCGTTGCGCTGCCTTATTCCACATTTTTGAAGCCACTCAAAGCCACGCAAAGCAGCTTGCATGGTTCATAAATATGGCTTAGTGGTTTACGCCACGCATCCCCCACGTTTCATGGTGCAAGCATGACGCAACCCCCATAAATATGCCCCTAGGTGGGAACAGTTTGCACAGGGAGTGGGCATCAAAGTGACTTCATCATGGGAAGGACCCTCCTTCTAAGAGGAAGGGAGGTAAAAAGTTAACAGTCTGCACTGTGTATCGAAATAACTATCGGTTTACACGCATGTTTACATACCTGGATCAGGGCAGGGATCTCGGGGGATTTTCATCGTGTTTTGTTCTTATTAGAGCCTTGAAGAAGTCTCCAGCCTTTCTCAGCGCTATAAAAAATAAAGTAGATATTATCCATGATGGAAATGTGAAAGGAGGTTATTTTCGTGTTCAACTGACGCATATTTTCCACATACTGAGACGTCGGCTTTATGAATGAGTTAAAATGACATTTTAAATAGAGGGTAGCGTTGCTTGGCGCATTTAAAAGGGGCAGTTTTACACAGGTTAATGCTCGCCCTGCAGTGTTACAATGCATGGCTTACACCTCACCTCAGTCCCTGTATAAGTGCTGATCACTCATACTCAGGGGCCTACCTACCGCTGGTGCAGCAGGTGCACTGACACCGGGCCCGGGGACCCGAGGAGCCCTTTGAGCCCTGATAGTTTCTGTAGTTTACTGCCCCTGCAGCAATCAGAGGGGCCAGTGTCCTGTGGCCCCGCGAGGGTCTAGTGAGGGCGACCTGAAGGGGAATGAAGAGAGTTTCTAACAGCTCGGTGGTTGTGAAAGGCCTGGAGAGCTGGGGCGCAGTCACTCTCCAATCAAGTGAGCCTTTCTGAGGGCTGACGTGTGAATGACTGACTCTGCCCCAGCCCTCCCGACTGTTCATAATACTGACATGACTGACTCCGCCTCAGCTCTGCTGGTTCTCATAGGTAGGACATGTGGTGGACCGTGATGGGTACTCATCGGGCAAATGTGTGACCGACTCGGTTCCATCCCTACTGGCCTTTCATAGGTGTCCTATGTGAGTGATTCGGCCCCAGCCCTACATATCTATTTAAGTTCTGGCGATTCCCGACTCTGCCGCAGATCTCTGGCCTTTGAGAAATAGTGTTAGCACATGCCAGGCCCTCAGACCTTCCAGAGGCCTCATGCGACTGACCCCGCCCCAGCCCTCCACTCTTCTGTGCCTCATGTTAGAATGGCTTCTAGACCCCAGATGCACAGCAGAGATTGGCATTAATATTGTTGTACAAACTTGGTAGGAGTTCAAGGCCACTTTACAAAGGGGCTTAGGGGTCTCCGAAGGATTTTGAGAGAGTTCAAGGTTACTTTACATGAGGTTGGGGGTCTGTGGGAGGGGGGTCTCCGAAGGAGTGTGAGAGAGTTCAAGGTTACTTTACATGGGGGTCTGTGGGAGGGGTCTCCGAAGGAGTGTGAGAGAGTTCAAGGTTACTTTACATGCGGGGTCTGTGGGAGGGTTCTTCAAGGTTACTTTACATGGGGGGTCTGTGGGAGGGGTCTCAGAAAGAGTGTGAGAGAGTGCAAGGTTACTTTACATGGGGGGTCTGTGGGAGGGGTCTCCGAAGGAGTGTGAGAGAGTTCAAGGTTAATTTACATGCGGGGTCTGTGGGAGGGTTCTTCAAGGTTACTTTACATGGGGGGTCTGTGGGAGGGGTCTCCGAAGGAGTGTGAGAGTTCAAGGGTCCTGTACATGGGGGGTCTGTGGGAGGGGTCTCCGAAGGAGTGTGAGAGAGTTCAAGGTTACTTTAAGGGGGGTCTGAGGGAGGGTTCTTCAAGGTTACTTTACATGGGGGTCTGTGGGAGGGGTCTCTGAAGGAGTGTGAGAGAGTTCAAGGTTACTTTACATGGGGGGTCTGTGGGAGGGTTCTTCAAGGTTACTTTACATGGGGGGTCTGTGGGAGGGGTCTCCGAAGGAGTGTGAGAGAGTTCAAGGTTACTTTACATGGGGGGTCTGTGGGAGGGTTCTTCAAGGTTACTTTACATGGGGGGTCTGTGGGAGGGGTCTCCAAAGGAGTGTGAGAGAGTTTAACGAACATGGCGCGTCTGTGGGTGCGCTGTGGTCAGTGATCGACCACACACTGGGCCAGCCGGTCCTTCCAGTGGCCTAAGTGTATCAAAGCCAGTATGGGAAGGGAACTGTGATGCTGTGCGGAGATGGGGCGGGGGGACTTAGTGTGGGGGTGGGGTCAAAGGCGTGGCTAAAAAGCAATATATTCTGTAACTTTTTTTGGCCTTTCGCCTTCAGGCAATTACTTGTAAATTAACAAGCAGCTTAATTGAAAAATAAATGCAAGATGAGTTACTCAGTTGAAAATGGACTGTCGCACATTACCTGTTAGTTGATGCACTGCAGAGGTCTGTGTGTGACCGGAGAGCCTCAGACTGAATCCCGCTCGGTGCAGTGGAGAGTAGTGACTTGTGTACATCTAGTGCTATGAGGTCACAGCCTGTGAGAGAAAGCGCTGTGGATATGTAAGTCACTATTTTAAACCGCATTACACACAGTAGAAGGTAGATTAATATAAAATGCGCAAACAGATTAAAGATAAAAACGGGCTTCTGGAATATAGATTTCAGTAATACCTAGACTTAATGTGGTGCAATTATTTTTATAACTGTGTGTTAGAAGCAGACACTTCACAGCTCAGATGGTAACTCTTTTCCAGTACCACTCAAAAGGAATAAGGGGCATATTTATGAGCCCCAAGCGCCACCGGAGAATCACTTTTTGTGACGCTCCTGTGGCGGCATGCCCTGCACCGTATTTACAAGGTGGCGTTAAGACACTTTTTGTGGCTTGACGCCACCTTGTAAATACATCCCCTTCCCATGCAGCACTGTGTGTGGAAGTGGCGTGCAATGGGTGTTGCTGTGTGCGTGCCACAGCAACACCCACTGCATTTTGATGCTGCCCCAGATTTACAAGTTTTTATAAACCTGAGGGAGCACCAAAATCTAACGACACGCCAGGGGTGGCGTTAGCAGAGCGCAACGAGGAGGAATACTTTTATTCCTCCTCGTTTTGTGATTTTTCTATGTACACTGCATTCTGCTGCACGCATAGAAAGAGCAAAAGGCCATGAATTGTTGTTTATGTGCTGGAAGGTGTCACTTCCTGCACCTAAACGATCATTTGGACATGACGCTTTGGCACTTCTGTGTGTGCGGCATTCTGCAGAAGTGCCAAATCGCCATTAGTGATTGTTTATGTGCAGGAAGGGACACCTTCCCGCACATAAACAATCACACCCCTCAACGCAGACATCCTTGCCCGATGGTGCAAGGAAGCCTGCGTTGGCGCTGGCAGCTAAATTTAGCGCACAGGGGTGCGCCGTATTCAATTAAGTACAGCGCATCCCTGCTTTGTGAAAATGATGGAGCGCGGCGCTGCCAATATTGGTGCAGCGTTGCGCTCCGTCATCTTCCTATAAATATGGGCTTAAATTTGTGTCATCAGGAGCTTCAAGTGATTCCTTTAATTAAAGCTCCCAAGCAGCCCTTACATTTGCAGATTAACCAGTTGTGCACACTTACATTTCTCAGGCAGCAGCACCCTGGCAGGAAGGCTTGTTTAGCTGCCGGCCCCTCCATCAGCTCACAGCACAGGAGACTCCCTTACACTTCAGCCGAAGCATTTCAACTCTCGGCTGAACTGTCCCGGGACTGTTGTCTCTTTGTAAAAAAGGAGGGGAACTGTTTTTCTTAAATTAAAAATTAAAGACAGGTCAAGCCCCTCAGATCCCACCCACTTCAACCACTGGCTCTTTCCACCTCTAATCCCGGGACCTTCGCCTGTCTGCCAGTGTGTCATGGGCCCTGGTGCAAGGATGGAACTGGGCCCCCGGCCGCTGTGTGAACTGTGAAATACAGCAATAACCAGGGTTCGGTGGACCCCGGTGCCACAGCACCTGCTGCATCTACAGGAGCTGCGCCCCTAGCCAGTGTGTCATGGGCCCTGGTGCAAGGATGGAACTGGGCCCCCTGGCAGCGGTTTGAAGTGTGAAATACAGCAATAACCAGCGTTCGGTGGGCCCCGGTGCGACTGCACCTGCTGCATCTACAGGAGCTGCGCCCCTAGCCAGTGTGTCATGGGCCCTGTTGCAAGGAAGGAACTGGGCCCCCCTGGCTGCGGTTTGAAGTGTGAAATACAGCAATAACCAGGGTTCGGTGGACCCCGGTGCCACTGCACCTGCTGCATCTACAGGAGCTGCGCCCCCTAGCCAGTGTGTCATGGGCCCTGCTGCAAGGAAGGAACTGGGCCCCCTGGCCGCGGTTTGAAGTGTGAAATACAGCAATAACCAGGGTTCGGTGGACCCCGGTGCCACTGCACCTGCTGCATCTTACAGGAGCTGCGCCCCTAGCCAGTGTGTCCTGGGCCCTGGTGCAAGGATGGAACTGGCCCCCCTGGCCGCTGCATGAACCGTGAAATACAGCAATAACCAGTGCTCGGTGGACCCCGGTGCCACAGCACCTGCTGCATCTACAGGAGCTGCGCCCCTAGCCAGTGTGTCATGGGCCCTGGTGCAAGGATGGAACTGGCCCCCCTGGCCGCTGCATGAACCGTGAAATACAGCATTAACCAGTGCTCGGTGGACCCCGGTGCCACAGCACCTGGTGCATCTACAGGAGCTGCGCCCCTAGCCATTGTGTCCTGGGCCCTGGTGCAAGGATGGAACTGGGCCCCCGGCCGCTGCATGAACTGTGAAATACAGCAATAACCAAGGTTCGGTGGACCTCGGTGCCACTGCACCTGCTGCATCTACAGGAGCTGCGCCCCTAGCCATTGTGTCCTGGGCCCTGGTGCAAGGATGGAACTGGGCCCCCTGGCCGCTGCATGAACTGTGAAATACAGCAACAACTAGGGTTCGGTGGACCCCGGTGCCACTGCACCTGCTGCCGCTTTTTGAAGTGTGAAGTACAGCGATAACCAGGGTTCAGCGGTCACCCCGCCTCATGGGATCACACATTGCTGCTTATTCTTTTAACATGGAGACTGATGTTTACTTTTGTTTTTCTAACTTAATTAAACTGGAACAGAGAGCCAAAGGCAACCGCACCTTCCCCTTGTCCACCGCGTCTCTTTATGTTGTGCTCCCAACCAAAGCGCCTGCGCTCCAACGGTGCGACCAAGTGGGTGCTGTTACACATTAGGGATGAAAGGGCACCAACAAAATGTCCAAGAAAAGTGAGAACATCCAAGTATGTTGCTCCAATATAGCTTATATTAGCTTCAATGTGTCAAATGGAAACCAGCCAACGCGTTTCGATCACCATCCGTGAACTTCATCAGGGCTGTAAAACAGACACCTAAAGAATGTACAACGCAAACATATCAGCATATTTGCATATAAGTAAAAAAAAACACCCACATTTAACAACCCAATATTATTATAACAACCGATAACATATTTTTTTTTTACCTCTAAAACACATCCTCGTATGAAATCCATACAACGAGCAAACACGTAAAAGGTATAAACTATGGGTCCTCTATGAGTCACTTATTCCGTGTACAAGTTACATTCAAATTCTAGGTGCAAATGAATGACTATGCCGCTAGGACAGAGAGAGCAATTTCATGGCGTATTCCATATCCACCATAGAGAGAAGAAACGCGCCATATTAGGGAAACCTAAAGCTAAACAATGAGGTCACAGGGTTCAAGTTGGTTGAGGTAACTAGCAGCACGAAGCCCTGTTAGAGGAAACCAACCAATTCAGTCCATCATTTCACATATCCATAAAACATCACACCGCTGCCTGTCCGTGCGTTTCAGGGGGTTACCCTTGCGCTGATGTGAAACCCCTTTTTAACACCTTTTCATAGTAAAGCGCCTACATTTCATGGCCACCGCCATTTAGAATGACAGATGAGCACGAACTCGCAAGAAAGATTTACATGGCGTTTGGACTCGTCTCATCAGAAACTACCGTCTGTGAATCTTTTATAAAATTCAAATACTGATCATAATCGTTAAAAACTCAAAAACGCATTATTAGGCATTCATTAAGCCACCACGGCCATCACACCCGTGATTCACGCAGTCCGACTTTTTACATATACCAGGCTCTAAGTCAAAAGGCTACAACCATCTAAAGCAGTGGTTCCCAACCTTTTGACTTCTGTGGACCCCCCCACTTTATCGTTACTGGAACCTGGGGACCCCCACTGAATCGTTATTGGAATCCGGGGACTCCCCCACTGAGTCATTACTGAAATCTGGGAACCTAATCTGTTAATATTGTTTAATTTTCTAAGCAGTCGCGGAACCCCTGAGAAGGCTTCGCGACCCCCAGGGGTCCCCGGACCACAGGTTGGGAACCACTGATCTAAAGAGACACCAACCCCGCCCCATCGCTGCAAACCCTTATTCCAAACGTGTTTCACTTCCATGCGTGATGTGTTGCTCCAGAACAGCTTTTTCCTTTGTCCTGCGACTTGTAGTCGCGTTTATTCCATTATAAATCAGTACTACAAGTCCCAGAATTCAAACAAAAAACCCTGGGCTAGAACAGCGCATCCCTCATGGACTTGGGAAACTTGAAAGCTATGAGCAGAGGACTTGAGGCGTGACATTTCTGGCCAGAGTTCTGTGCCTCCAGGGAACAGGCCCTGTCTCATGTCCATACCTAGAGCCTCGAAGCGCCTGGGAGCCAGGTTTACCTGCACGGATTACTGAGGTCCAGCTGGAAGGCATCGCGGGCCTCCCAGGGGTAATATCTGCTCCGTGTGGTACTAGGGTGTAATCTTTTCATCTGGACGCACCTCCCTCCACGGCTCTCCTCTGACTGCTGCAGTCTCTAGAAATCCTCTTTACAGGTAATTTATGCTGCAGGCCTCAGAGGTGGAGGGGGGGGGGGGGGGTCAGCAGTTCACAGAGCCGAGCCAGGGGTCACTAAGGATGGGGGCGCATAAATCACGCAAAAAATGTCAAAAGCATATGCCAGGGAGGCTTTTGTATAGCGCACATCCTGAACTGAATTACTTCAAGGCGCTCTCCAACTGGTCGATCAATGAAATGTAGGCACAGTGAAGTGATTTATTCAGGATCACACAGTTTGGTGAAGTGTAAAGCCGGGATTTAAGCACAGGTGTCCTGGTTACACACTGTGCAACTCTTCCACTACAGTTACGTCTCATTTCCCCCCCACCTTTACCCCTGAGAACTAGTGTCATTTTTGTCTCCTTTTGTCATAGGCAGATCAGTAGACTGTGTTCAAGTGCTCCTTGTAGTATATTTACACCACCTATAAGCAGATGTATAGATAAGATGGGAGGGTATCTGTAAGCGAAGCAAGGACCCTTTGGCCCATCTTTACGACCAAGTTCGCATCGCGATTGCACCAGGCAACGTGGCACGCGCACAACGCATCTCTTAAGTGAGATTTAGGAAGCTTGCGTGGCCCTGCGTGGCCTCATAAATCTTGAGTAATGTAACGCAGCACAATAAATTACTCTGCGCCAGGAGCAGCGCACAGAAAGAGGAAAAAGCCTCGCAAGAATGTTTTTGTGCAGGAAGGTGCCCGTTTCCTGCACAGAAACTATCCTGCATGCAGCACAGACATCCTTGTACGATGGTGCAAGGGGGCCTGCATTTGTGCCAGGCGGCCTATTGTGCGCCAACGCAGGGAAAAGGACAGGAATGCGCCATATTGCCTCAGATACCGCGCATTCCTGCCCTTTCCGTTCCCGGTGACGCAGCGCTGGTCTGCGCCACAATTTCATAAATATGCTTCTTTGTATTTTTCCTGCTATCAACGTGTTTTACCTTTGTTAATACGTTGATATTAAGAGAGACCTAACACCCCGAGCACTGAGATAAACTAACAAAACAACAGGGTTTCAGGGGTCCCCACAGGCTGCCCACAGGTTACAGTCTGGAGCGCGACACACAAGGTGCAGCTCGGGGGCAGCCCGCGGCCCTTATTTACAGGAAACTGGTGTAGGGCAGCGTCGGAGACGGCACGTTCTGGTTGGCTGAGGCAGGACCCCAACCAGGCAGAACCCGCCATCGAGGGTGGGTGATTACACTAACTGGATAACCTGTGCTCACCCTTGGGTAGCTTGGCACAGAGCAGCGAGGCTTATCACTGAGGCGATGTGTAAAGCAAAGACACAGCACTTCCCGCCACAACCACACTGCGCGGCACAAAGAAGACTTCCCACACAGTGTATGTATAAAAAGACTGTATTCAACACACACCTTGTCAACACAGTACGGGCATAATGTAACTCTGGGCTTATGCAGCAATTTGCAATCAGAGCCACAAAATGAGGCCCAGCTGTGTTAAACACTAGTACTGTATGTACACATGAGGAAAACAATATATTCCTTCCCCACACCCACATAAGGTGCCAGATGTGTGCAGCAGGAGACCCACCCTAGAATTCCCCACAATCAGTGTAACACATAAATTCATGGTGCACCCCGGTTCCAAATCTCATCAGCAAAATGTACATACAAAGGATTGTTGGAGGCGGGCCCTCTATGTAGTGTACAAAGTCGAGTACATTGTACAGAGGGTCCGGGCAACTGCACATTGGTTTCCAGAGGTAAAAATCTGACCACCGAATGCTCCAGTTTGTAAGGTAGCTGGTCGAGCAGTTAGGCTAATCCAGGAGGTGTGCTAAGTATTTGCTGTGCTCACAAATCCAATCATGCACCACACACACTCAATAAATAACTCGAGATCAGAATTTATAAAAATACTTCAGGGTGTTATATAAATTTTAAGAGCAAGATCTTTAGAATACTTTAAGTACTTTTCAAGTTATGACTTTTTGAAGTTTTTGCAAAGTTAGTATTTCTGTGTGTAATTACGCACCATTGGAATCAATGCACAGTCACCTTTAAAAATGCAGTAAAAATCACACAGTTGAGTTACCAGTCTCTTCTCTTGCAGGGTGGCCGGAGTGGTCGTGGGCACACTGTGCCAGTTGGAGAGTCTCGGGCTGCTCCCAGTTCCGGCAGGAGCAGCTTTGGAGAGGTTCTTGGCAGAGATACAGGGCCACTTGAAGGGGCCACTTGGAAAAGGAGCTGGTTTGCAGAGTTAAAGATGGTGCCTTGGGGTCCCCTTGGGCTGTTAAGGTCGCAAGAGGTTGGGGATCCGGGGCACACAGCAGATCCCGCGATGCAAGGCCCAGGGCGGCCTGGTGCAGGGCGTTTGGAGGTCTTGCATGCTGTGCGCAACGGAGTCCACTGGAGCTGGAGGTGAGTCTCTTTATGGCGGCTTACAGGACAGTAAGGGCACTTTGGTCAGAGGTCCAGGGTGTTCCAAAAGTCTCTCGACTGGGGCTTCCTCCTGATAATTTTTTCAGCTCTGGGGGAGCTGGTTTTCTGCGTGTCTGATGTCAGCTGACCAGTACCCAGGGGATTGGCGTAACTCAGGCCAACAGAGGGCACAGTGCCACCAAGCATGGCACATTTGTGCATCACGTCTGGGTGGTTGTTGGTGTGTCATCGGGTCTGGCTGTGACTTTTGGTCGCGAAGATATCGACCGGTCAGTGATGTGACCCTCACTGGGTGGTTGGTCCTTTGCAGATTTGTTGATTTTCTTGAGTGGTGCCTCCACTCAGGAGGGAGATTTAGGCTAATTGCGAAGCCTGGAGGTCCTCTGGGGCTTTTGAGGTCAGTCCAGTGGTCACCTCCTCCGCAGTGGAAATTGTTGGGGCTCTGGTGCAGCCAGCAGGGGTCTTGGAGCCTCTTCTGGTGCAGCAGGTCCTCGGTTCTCGTCCTGGCGGGTTCTTTGGTGCTGTCGTCTTTCTTCCTGTTCAATCTGAATTCTTGGTCCAGGGGAGCCCACTAAATACTGAATGTAGTGGGCGTTTTAGGGGGAACCTGGTAGCGTCCAATGGGACACTTACCCTTGGGTGGGTACAGCCACTACAGTGACCACTTCCTGTAGGAAGAGTCACTTCCCTAAACCTCATTGGCTATTTTCCTCCATTCCAAGATGGAGAAAAATGAAATAGAGGGTCCCCTAGGGGTGGTTCATGCTCAGTGAGTCCACTCCTCCTACCCTTTGTCTGGTTTCCTGCCTTTGCTCCCATCCAAAGTGGGGGTTTGCAAAGGGGGAAGCCTTCTGCTGATAGCAGCAGGCCTGGGGACTCGAGTTTCAGGGGCTGTAGCTCTTTGAAGCTCACCGCCAGAGAAGCCCATTCCTGAGCGAGGGGGAGTTAGCTCCTCCACCCAGGAAGGGCATTGTCCTACAAACCAGAGAGCCATGGCCCTCCCCCACGTTTGTATGTTGGCCGTCTGGAGTGGCAGGCTGGATGGAACCAGTCAGCAACTATGCCAGTTAGGGTTAGCTTTTGCAGGGGGCACCTCTAAGGTGACCCCAGGTTACATTTAAGGATAAATCCAATAGTGGTACCAGTTTGGATTTATTATTCTGAGTTGTTTGATAACAAACAACCCAGGGTGCAGAGTAGCCATCATGTAACTGGGAAACTCGTGTTTGACCAGCGTCCAGTAAATGCATGTAAAATGGCTGCTCTGTTCACTCACTATGTCTTTGGTTGGTCAAGGACACAGTGGGGTATAATGCTCATGCAGCTATGCCCTCACACATAGTATGGTGCACCCTGCCTTAGGGCTGGAAGGACTGCCAGAGGGGTGACATACCCTTAATATATGCAGTGTAGGGTGGACAGGGCACACAGAGGGTGTGTCATGTCAAGTTTGTCTTTTTAGGTTTGCCCCAGTACACTCACCCTGCAATGGCTGGGTGCTGGGTGCATCTGGGTGCAGGACCCTTGGGGGTGGCACAATCAGTGCTGCTGCCCTCAGGGGTCTATTCTTACTATCTCTTGCCCTGGGTGCTGGGATACCCCTTTATTAGGGACTTATGGGGATAATTAAGAGTGTATCCAATTGTGCCAAGCATCACAACAGATTTAGGGAAAAAGGCCTGGCCCAGGGAACCTGTTTAGCAGTGGCCCTGGGCACTACCATCTTCTAGAATACATCAACATCAGGCAAAAGAAGGAGAGCATGTCACTCGGCCGTTTCGAGTGGCATAAGCAAGGTCAATTTTTAATATTGGGAACTCTTAACTTTTATTTTCTTTTTACCCAACTTTTAAACCTTTTTTAACATACATTGAAACCAGGGTGGGAGGAATATTGGGGGAGCGTTGTGTTGGCTTTTTACAGGCGCTGGACCTACTTGTTTACTCTCTTGGTAGGCAGGCTTTTCCCCAAAGCCTGCACTGGAAGTGAGGGTCAGTTAGAGCCCTCCTTCCGGTTTTGTTTCAGAGACTGCTGTACCACGAGTTAGCGGTCCAGTTGACGCCGGACTTTTTGGCCCGGCGCCATAAATGAACACAGCTGAGCAGCCGCCCTCAGAAGGAGAGCGCGTCACTCGGCCGTTTCGAGTGGAATAAGCAAGGTCAATTTTTAATATTGGGAACTCTTAACTTTTATTTTCTTTTTACCCAACTTTTAAACCTTTTTTAACATACATTGAAACCAGGGTGGGGGGAATATTGGGGAGCATTGTGTTGGCTTTTTACGGGCGCTGGACCTACTTGTTTACTGTCTTGGTAGGCAGGCTTTTCCCCAAAGCCTGCACCGGAAGTGAGGGTCAGTTAGAGCCCTCCTTCCGGTTTTGTTTCAGAGACTGCTGTACCGCGAGTTAGCGGTCCAGTTGACGCTGGACTTTTTGACCCGGCGCCATAAATGAACACAGCTGAGCGGACGCGCAGCGGACGCGCCGCTGGCGCCCCAAAGGTGCACCTAAGGCAAGCCCGTCTGTGCCCGAATGGGCCCAGGGGCCAGAAATGCTGCCCTTTTTTTTTAAATGTGGGGCCCCTTTGGGGTTTAGTGGCAATATTAAGTTTAGGAGCAAGCCATGTAAGCATAAGGCACCTTTGGACCAAGAGGTAGCTTGGACTTGTGAGGAATGCAAATGGACAGTACAAGCACCATTAACCTTGTACGTGGCCAGAGTTCAACATAAGAGGCCTAGGGTGTCGGTAATGGCAGCTCAGGAAAAGACGGTAGTGCACGACCAGCCGCTCTTGTATGCCTTGTTAAATGTTCGATCACTCCCTAAACATAAATTGGAAATCTGTGAAATGATTGACTGCCTGTTCCTAACTGAAACCTGGGGTAAAATAGAATCAGATCCTGATTTTGTGGTAGCATCCCCCCCAGGGTACACTTACCACAGATTAGATAGGGCCCACAATAGGGGCGGGCCTGGCTATTATCTGTAGGCCTTCTCTAGTGTGTGCTTGGTCTGGCCCCTTTGCGGAAACATGTGAGACAATGATTTTTAAAATCTCTAAGAACAGTAGAGTACTGTTGGAGGGCCTATTGATTTATCGACCGCCAGGCCCTCCTACAAAGTTTGTACAATCTTGGGTTAAGTTGATGGAACCTTTGGTTATGTCCTCAAAAGCAATAATACTAGTTGATTTCAATACTCATTTTGATGAGGTCTGCACTCCTATGGTTAGGGAGTTCTTAGATCTTATGGAGGCCTTGGACTGGACCCTCAGAGTCTCAGCAGCTAACCATAGGGCAGGACATATATTAGACGGGGTCTTTGTTTGTACTTCTTTACAGATGGCGATAACTAACATCCACTTAAGTTGGACGGATCATTATCTGCTAAATTGTAAAATTAACATCACACACTCTCCTGCTCTGGGCGAGGTGAAATGCAAAGCATTTAGGCCGTGGAAGCAGATTAAAGGGGAAGAGTTAGTCCCGGCCTTGGGAGAGGGCTGGGATAGGGCTAAGAAGCTAGCCCTGCCCCTGCTTGATAGCTTTCAGCATGAAGTTGAGATGGCCATAGCTCAATTGGCTCCCCCTAAGATTTGGAGGACTTGCAGTGAGAAGAAGCTTGGTCAACCTTGGTTTACTAGAGAACTTAAATCTTTCCAGAGAAAATATCGACAACAGGAGCGCCGATGGAAATTAAACTCAACTCCAGAAGAAAGGGCGATTTTAAAGTCTACCCTTAAGGCGTAGAAAGCGGCGCTGTTTAAGGCCAAATCGAATTTCTACACTGCCAAAGTGAAGGAGGCACGAAATGCCCCTAGAGAATTATTCAAGGTGATAAAGGCGCTATCTACTCCCTTGAGGCCATCTGATTTGGAAAATTCTCAAGAATTTTGTGCTAAGGTAGCTAGGCATTTTGAGAACAAAATTCTACAAATACACAGTAATTTTATCCATCATGAGACTTTTAGGGAACTCCCTCCTTGGGAGCTTATTGATTCCAAAGCTAGTTGTAAAGCGTTATCTGACTTTCATATCCCAACTCAGGATGTTATTAGAAGGAGGATTTTAGAGATTAAATCAGGCTCCCTTATGGATCCTTGCCCCCCTTCTATTTTTCAATTCAATCAATCAATCAATCACATTTATAAAGCGCGCTACTCACCCATAAGGGTCTCAAGGCGCTGGGGGGGAGGGGGTCAGTGCTCGAAGAGCCAGGTCTTGAGCTGCCTTCTGAAGGGGAGGTGTTCGGGTATGGCGCGAAGGTGACTGGGCAGGGAGTTCCAGGTCTTCGCTGCCAGAAAAGAGAAGGATTTTCCTCCGGCGGTGGTTTTGCGGATGCGGGGAACGGCTGCCAAGGCCTGACCGGTGGAGCGCAGAGTGCGCGGAGGAGTGTAGAAGGAGACGCGGGAGTTGATGAGTTTGGGTCCGAGGTTGTAGAGGGCTTTGTGTGCGTGGGTGAGGAGTCTGAAGGTGATCCTCTTGTTGACCGGGAGCCAATGGAGTTTTCTCAGGTGTCCGGAGATGTGGTGGTGGCGAGGTATGTCCAGGATGAGTCGTGCTGCGGCGTTCTGGATCCGTTGAAGTTTCCTCTGCAGCTTGGTGGTGATGCCGGCGTACAGAGTGTTCCCGTAGTCCAGGCGGCTGGTGACGAGGGCGTGGGTGACGGTCTTCCTGGTGTCGATGGGGATCCAGCGGAAGATCTTTCGGAGCATGCGGAGGGTGTTGAAGCACGCTGAGGTCACCGAGTTGACCTGTCTGGTCATCGAGAGGGAGGAGTCCAGGATGAAGCCGAGGTTGCGTGCGTGGTTGGTCGGTTGGGGAGTGCTGCCTAGGGCGGGGGGCCACCAGGAGTCGTCCCATGCGGAGGGGGTAGGGCTGAGGATGAGGACCTCCGTTTTATCTGTGTTCAGTTTCAGTCGGCTGTCTGTCATCCAGGTCGCTACTTCCTTCATGCCGTCGTGCAGTCTGGTCCTTGCTGATGTGGGGTTGTTGGTGAGGGATAAGATGAGCTGGGTGTCGTCGGTGTAGGATATGATGTCGAGTCTGTGTTTGCGTGCAATGTTTGCCAGGGGGGTCAATTAGCCCCCGATATGATAGCACGGGCGTTAGCACCTATTTTTCAGGAGGCTTTGAGATCTGGGGTGTATCCCCCCGTTTGGAAAGAAACCATAGTGGTCCCTCTTAAGAAGAAGCCTGATGGAGACAGCCAGGACCTCAACAATTTATGGCCAATTGCACTTCTCCCCTATCTGGCACAGATTTTAGAGAAAATCTTGAACTTGGAATTAGCTGAATTTTTTGTGGAAGTGGGAGCCTTTGACACCTCTCAACATGGTTTCAGAAAGGCGCATAGTACAGAGACGGTCTTGATCTCATCTTCCGATGCCATTCGGAAATTGGTGGATGAGGGTCAAGGGGCTATCCTAGTACTATTAGATTTATCGGCGGCATTTGATACCATCTCCCCCCACCTTCTGATGTCTCGCCTCGGCCAAGTTGGGGTAAGAGAGAGAGCCTTTAAGCTTTTGGAATCTTTCCTTTCTAACAGATGGACCACTGTAAGCTGCGGTGATTTTAGATCCTCACCTTATTTATTACCTTGTGGGATCCCTCAGGGGTCTTCTTTGAGTCCCACCCTGTTTAATGTGTATGTTGCCCTGCTGGCCAGTCTGATCCGCTCCTTTGGTTTCATCCCGTCCTCATATGCGGATGACACTCAGCTTATCATCCCTATTAAAAAACCTTGGGAGGAGGTTTCGGATCGGTTTAATAACTGTATGCAAGCGGTTAGCAACTGGATGCAGACCAATTGGCTGAAAATGAATGCCACCAAAACCGAAATCCTCTGTTTTGGATTAGGAAAAGAGTTATGGAGCTCACGCTGGTGGCCCTCAGAATGCGGCACGCTCCCAGTCCCTTCTACGGTCAGTAGGAATTTAGGCATTCTATTCGATGACTGCCTGTCCTTTAACCCCTTCTGTGCCTTGGACGAGATGATCTCGTCCAAGGCTACAGTTCCCCTGAGCCTTGGACGAGATCATCTCGTCCTAGGCACAGGGGAACTTGGGGGTGCGCTAGCGCGCCCCCCGTGCACCCCTCTTCCCCCCCCAAGTCGGGATGGAAGGGGAAGACCTACCCCCCCACCCCCCCCTGTGACGTCAGCGCGCGAGCGCGCGCTGATTTGTCACAGGGGCCTCCCTAGTCGCGCTGGAAGCTCTGCTTCCAGCGCGATTGAAAAAGAAATGCAAAAGCATTTCTTTTTCAATCACTTGGGAGGCCCGGAGGGGCTTCAAAGGGAAGGAAAAGTATTTCCTTCCCTTTGAAGTCCCTCCGAGGGTTTCAAAAGCCGGATTGCTTGCAATCCGGCTTTTGAAACCCCACTAGACACCAGGGATTTTTTTTTATTTTTATTGAAACACACAAAAGGGAGCGACCCCTTGGGCAAGGGTCGCTCCCAGGGGGGGCATTTTTTGAGAAGGCCTTTTCTGCCCCCAGGGGGGGCAGAAACCTCTAGGCACCAGGGACCATTTTTTTATTTTTTTATTTTTTTATGTTTCATTTCTTTTTTTTTTGGTGGGGAGCGACCCCTTAGGCATGGGTCGCTCCCCTTGGGGGAAAATTATATTTTGGCCATTTCTGCCCCCCTTGGGGGCAGATTGGCCTATTTTGATGAGGCCAATCAGCCCCCAAGGGGGGTAGAAACCACTAGACACCAGGGAATTTTTTCTTTGCGTGAATTTCACGCAAAGGGAGCGACCCCTTAGGCAAGGGTCGCTCCCTGGGGGGGAGGGCAATTTATTTTAGGCCATTTCTGCCCCCCCTGGGGGCAGATCGGCCTATTATTAGAAACCTCTAGGCGCCAGGGCAATTTTTTTTTTGTTTGTTTGTTTGTTTTTTTAGAGATGGGGAGCGACCCATCAGGCAAGGGTCGCTCCCCTTGGGGGGCAAATTGTATTTAGGCCATTTCTGCCCCCCTGGGGGCAGATTGGCCGATTTTAGGTCAATCTGCCCCCAAGGGGGCAGAAACCACTAGGCACCGGGGATTTGTTTTTTGGCGCCAATGTCACGCAGGGGGAGCGACCCCGTAGGCAAGGGACGCTCCCGGGAGGGGGGGGGCTGGGGGGGGCAAATTTATTTTAGGCCATTTCTGCCCCCCCTGGGGGCAGATCGGCCTATTATTAGGCCGAACTGCCCCCAGGGGGGGGCAGAACCCTCAGGGCACCAGGGCAAATTTTGTTGTTGTGTTTTTTTTTTTTGTTTGTTTGTTTTTTTCGAGATGGGGAGCGACCCATCAGGCAAGGGTCGCTCCCCTGGGGGGCAAATTGTATTTAGGCCATTTCTGCCCCCCTTGGGGGCAGATTGGCCGATTTTAGGTCAATCTGCCCCCAAGGGGGCAGAAACCACTAGGCACCGGGGATTTGTTTTTTGGCGCCAATGTCACGCAGGGGGAGCGACTCCGTAGGCAAGGGTCGCTCCCGGGGGGGTGGGGGCTGGGGAGGCAAATTTATTTTAGCCCATTGCCTATTATTAGGCCGAACTGCCCCCAGGGGGGGGCAGAACCCTCAGGGCACCAGGGCAAATTTTTTTGTTGTGTTTTTTTTTTTTTTTTTTTTTTCTTCGAGATGGGGAGCGACCCATCAGGCAAGGGTCGCTCCCCTGGGGGGCAAATTGTATTTAGGCCATTTCTGCCCCCCTTGGGGGCAGATTGGCAGATTTTAGGTCAATCTGCCCCCAAGGGGGCAGAAACCACTAGGCACCTGGGATTTGATTTTTGGCGCCAATGTCACGCAGGGGGAGCGACCCCGTAGGCAAGGGTCGCTCCCGGGGGGGGGTGGGGGCCGGGGGGGGACAAATTTATTTTAGGCCATTTCTGCCCCCCCTGGGGGCAGATCGGCCTATTACTAGGCCGAACTGCCCCCAGGGGGGGCAGAACCCTCAGGGCACCAGGGCAAATTTTTTGTTGTGTTTTTTATTTTGTTTGTTTGTTTTTTTCGAGATGGGGAGCGACCCATCAGGCAAGGGTCGCTCCCCTGGGGGGCAAATTGTATTTAGGCCATTTCTGCCCCCCTTGGGGGCAGATTGGCAGATTTTAGGTCAATCTGCCCCCAAGGGGGCAGAAACCACTAGGCACCTGGGATTTGATTTTTGGCGCCAATGTCACGCAGGGGGAGCGACCCCGTAGGCAAGGGTCGCTCCCGGGGGGGGGTGGGGGCCGGGGGGGGACAAATTTATTTTAGGCCATTTCTGCCCCCCCTGGGGGCAGATCGGCCTATTACTAGGCCGAACTGCCCCCAGGGGGGGGCAGAACCCTCAGGGCACCAGGGCAAATTTTTTTGTTGTGTTTTTTTTTTTGTTTTTTTTTTTCGAGATGGGGAGCGACCCATCAGGCAAGGGTCGCTCCCCTGGGGGGCAAATTGTATTGAGGCCATTTCTGCCCCCCTTGGGTGCAGATTGGCAGATTTTAGGTCAATCTGCCCCCAAGGGGGCAGAAACCACTAGGCACCGGGGATTTGTTTTTTTGCGCCAATGTCACGCAGGGGGAGCGACCCCGTAGGCAAGGGTCGCTCCCGGGGGGGGTGGGGGCTGGGGGGGGGGAATTTATTTTAGGGCATTTCTGCCCCCCCCCTCCCGGGGCCGGCTGAGCTAGAGGCCAAACTCCACAGGTAGGCACTTTGCAAAAAACACCTCTGTTTTCTGTGAAAAAATATGTTCTGTCCACGTTGTGTTTTGGGCCATTTCCTTTCGTGGGCGCTAGGCCTACCCACAGAAGTGAGGTACCATTTTTATTGAGAGACTTAGGGGAACGCTGGGTGGAAGGAAATTTGTGGCTCCTCTCAGATTCCAGAACTTTCTGCCACAGAAATGTGAGGAACATGTGTTTTTTTAGCCACATTTTGAGGTTTGCAAAGGATTCTGGGTAACAGAACCTGGTCCGAGCCCCGCAAGTCACCCCATCTTGGATTCCCCTAGGTCTCTAGTTTTCAGAAATGCACAGGTTTGGTAGGTTTCCCTAGGTGCCGGGTGAGCTACAGGCCAAAATCCACAGGTAGGCACTGTTTTCTTTAAAAAAATGGGATGTGTCCACGTTGCGTTTTGGGGCGTTTCCTGTTGCGGGCGCTAGGCCTACCCACGCAAGTGAGGTATCATTTTTATCGGGAGACTTGGGGGAACGCTGGGTGGAAGGAAATTTGTAGCTCCTCTCAGATTCCAGAACTTTCTGCCACAAAAATGTGAGGAGCATGTGTTTTTTTAGCCAAATTTTGAGGTTTGCAAAGGATTCTGGGTAACAGAACCTGGTCCGAGCTCCGCAAGTCACCCCTCCTTGGATTCCCCTAGGTCTCTAGTTTTCAGAAATGCACAGGTTTGGTAGGTTTCCCTAGGTGCCGGCTGAGCTAGAGGCCAAAATCTACAGGTAGGCACTTCGCAAAAAACACCTCTGTTTTCTCCCAAAATTTAGGATGTGTCCACGTTGCGCTTTGGGGTGTTTCCTGTCGCCGGCGCTAGGCCTACCCACGCAAGTGAGGTATCATTTTTATCGGGAGACGTGGGGGAACGCTGGGTGGAAGGAAATTTGTAGCTCCTCTCAGATTCCAGAACTTTCTGCCACAGAAATGTGAGGAACATGTGTTTTTTTAGCCAAATTTTGAGATTTGCAAAGGATTCTGGGTAACAGAACCTGGTCCGAGCCCCGCAATTCACCCCTCCTTGGATTCCCCTAGGTCTCTAGTTTTCAGAAATGCACAGGTTTGGTAGGTTTCTCTAGGTGCCGGCTGAGCTAGAGGCCAAAGTCTACAGGTAGGCACTTCGCAAAAAACACCTCTGTTTTTTTCCAAAATTTAGGATGTGTCCACGTTGCGCTTTGGGGTGTTTCCTGTCGCCGGCGCTAGGCCTACCCACGCAAGTGAGGTATCATTTTTATCGGGAGACTTGGGGGAACGCTGGGTGGAAGGAAATTTGTAGCTCCTCTCAGATTCCAGAACTTTCTGCCACAGAAATGTGAGGAACATGTGTTTTTTTAGCCAAATTTTGAGGTTTGCAAAGGATTCTGGGTAACAGAACCTGGTCCGAGCCCCGCAAGTCACCCCTCCTTGGATTCCCCTAGGTCTCTAGTTTTCAGAAATGCACAGGTTTGGTACGTTTCCCTAGGTGCCCGCTGAGCTAGAGGCCAAAATCTACAGGTAGGTACTTCGCAAAAAACACCTCTGTTTTTTTCAAAAATTTAGGATGTGTCCACGTTGCGCTTTGGGGTGTTTCCTGTCGCCGGCGCTAGGCCTACCCACGCAAGTGAGGTATCATTTTTATCGGGAGACTTGGGGGAACGCTGGGTGGAAGGAAATTTGTAGCTCCTCTCAGATTCCAGAACTTTCTGCCACAGAAATGTGAGGGACATGTGTTTTTTTAGCCAAATTTTGAGGTTTGCAAAGGATTCTGGGTAACAGAACCTGGTCCGAGCCCCGCAAGTCACCCCTCCTTGGATTCCCCTAGGTCTCTAGTTTTCAGAAATGCACAGGTTTGGTAGGTTTCCCTAGGTGCCGGCTGAGCTAGAGGCCAAAATCTACAGGTAGGCACTTCGCAAAAAACACCTCTGTTTTTGTCCAAAATTTAGGATGTGTCCACGTTGCGCTTTGGGGTGTTTCCTGTCGCCGGCGCTAGGCCTACCCACGCAAGTGAGGTATCATTTTTATCGGGAGACTTGGGGGAACGCTGGGTGGAAGGAAATTTGTAGCTCCTCTCAGATTCCAGAACTTTCTGCCACAGAAATGTGAGGAACATATGTTTTTTTAGCCAAATTTTGAGGTTTGCAAAGGATTCTGGGTAACAGAACCTGGTCCGAGCCCCGCAAGTCACCCCTCCTTGGATTCCCCTAGGTCTCTAGTTTTCAGAAATGCACAGGTTTGGTAGGTTTTCCTAGGTGCCGGCTGAGCTAGAGGCCAAAATCTAGGGGTAGGCACTTCGCAAAAAACACGTCTGTTTTTTTCCAAAATTTAGGATGTGTCCACGTTGCGCTTTGGGGTGTTTCCTGTCGCCGGCGCTAGGCCTACCCACGCAAGTGAGGTATCATTTTTATCGGGAGACTTGGGGGAACGCTGGGTGGAAGGAAATTTGTAGCTCCTCTCAGATTCCAGAACTTTCTGCCACAGAAATGTGAGGAACATGTGTTTTTTTAGCCAAATTTTGAGGTTTGCAAAGGATTCTGGGTAACAGAACCTGGTCCGAGCCCCGCAAGTCACCCCTCCTTGGATTCCCCTAGGTCTCTAGTTTTCAGAAATGCACAGGTTTGGTAGGTTTCCCTAGGTGCCGGCTGAGCTAGAGGCCAAAATCTACAGGTAGGCACTTCGCAAAAAACACCTCTGTTTTTTTCCAAAATTTAGGATGTGTCCACGTTGCGCTTTGGGGTGTTTCCTGTCGCCGGCGCTAGGCCTACCCACGCAAGTGAGGTATCATTTTTATCGGGAGACTTGGGGGAACGCTGGCTGGAAGGAAATTTGTAGCTCCTCTCAGATTCCAAAACTTTCTGCCACAGAAATGTGAGGAACATGTGTTTTTTTAGCCAAATTTTGAGGTTTGCAAAGGATTCTGGGTAACAGAACCTGGTCCGAGCCCCGCAAGTCACCCCTCCTTGGATTCCCCTAGGTCTCTAGTTTTCAGAAATGCACAGGTTTGGTAGGTTTCCCTAGGTGCCGGCTGAGCTAGAGGCCAAAATCTACAGGTAGGCACTTCGCAAAAAACACCTCTGTTTTTTTCCAAAATTTAGGATGTGTCCACGTTGCGCTTTGGGGTGTTTCCTGTCGCCGGCGCTAGGCCTACCCACGCAAGTGAGGTATCATTTTTATCGGGAGACTTGGGGGAACGCTGGGTGGAAGGAAATTTGTAGCTCCTCTCAGATTCCAGAACTTTCTGCCACAGAAATGTGAGTAACATGTGTTTTTTTAGCCAAATTTTGAGGTTTGCAAAGGATTCTGGGTAACAGAACCTGGTCCGAGCCCCGCAAGTCACCCCTCCTTGGATTCCCCTAGGTCTCTAGTTTTCAGAAATGCACAGGTTTGGTACGTTTCCCTAGGTGCCCGCTGAGCTAGAGGCCAAAATCTACAGGTAGGTACTTCGCAAAAAACACCTCTGTTTTTTTCCAAAATTTAGGATGTGTCCACGTTGCGCTTTGGGGTGTTTCCTGTCGCCGGCGCTAGGCCTACCCACGCAAGTGAGGTATCATTTTTATCGGGAGACTTGGGGGAACGCTGGGTGGAAGGAAATTTGTAGCTCCTCTCAGATTCCAGAACTTTCTGCCACAGAAATGTGAGGGACATGTGTTTTTTTAGCCAAATTTTGAGGTTTGCAAAGGATTCTGGGTAACAGAACCTGGTCTGAGCCCCGCAAGTCACCCCTCCTTGGATTCCCCTAGGTCTCTAGTTTTCAGAAATGCACAGGTTTGGTAGGTTTTCCTAGGTGCCGGCTGAGCTAGAGGCCAAAATCTAGGGGTAGGCACTTCGCAAAAAACACGTCTGTTTTTTTCCAAAATTTAGGATGTGTCCACGTTGCGCTTTGGGGTGTTTCCTGTCGCCGGCGCTAGGCCTACCCACGCAAGTGAGGTATCATTTTTATCGGGAGACTTGGGGGAACGCTGGGTGGAAGGAAATTTGTAGCTCCTCTCAGATTCCAGAACTTTCTGCCACAGAAATGTGAGGAACATGTGTTTTTTTAGCCAAATTTTGAGGTTTGCAAAGGATTCTGGGTAACAGAACCTGGTCCGAGCCCCGCAAGTCACCCCTCCTTGGATTCCCCTAGGTCTCTAGTTTTCAGAAATGCACAGGTTTGGTAGGTTTCCCTAGGTGCCGGCTGAGCTAGAGGCCAAAATCTACAGGTAGGCACTTCGCAAAAAACACCTCTGTTTTTTCCCAAAATTTAGGATGTGTCCACGTTGCGCTTTGGGGTGTTTCCTGTCGCCGGCGCTAGGCCTTCCCACGCAAGTGAGGTATCATTTTTATCGGGAGACTTGGGGGAACGCTGGGTGGAAGGAAATTTGTAGCTCCTCTCAGATTCCAGAACTTTCTGCCACAGAAATGTGAGGAACATGTGTTTTTTTAGCCAAATTTTGAGGTTTGCAAAGGATTCTGGGTAACAGAACCTGGGCCGAGCCCCGCAAGTCACCCCTCCTTGGATTCCCCTAGGTCTCTAGTTTTCAGAAATGCACAGGTTTGGTAGGTTTCCCTAGGTGCCGGCTGAGCTAGAGGCCAAAATCTACAGGTAGGCACTTCGCAAAAAACACCTCTGTTTTTTTCCAAAATTTAGGATGTGTCCACGTTGCGCTTTGGGGTGTTTCCTGTCGCCGGCGCTAGGCCTACCCACGCAAGTGAGGTATCATTTTTATCGGGAGACTTGGGGGAACGCTGGGTGGAAGGAAATTTGTAGCTCCTCTCAGATTCCAGAACTTTCTGCCACAGAAATGTGAGTAACATGTGTTTTTTTAGCCAAATTTTGAGGTTTGCAAAGGATTCTGGGTAACAGAACCTGGTCCGAGCCCCGCAAGTCACCCCTCCTTGGATTCCCCTAGGTCTCTAGTTTTCAGAAATGCACAGGTTTGCTAGGTTTCCCTAGGTGCCGGCTGAGCTAGAGGCCAAAATCTACAGGTAGGCACTTCGCAAAAAACACCTTTGTTTTCTCCCAAAATTTTGGATGTGTCCACGTTGCGCTTTGGGGCGTTTCCTGTCGCGGGCGCTAGGCCTACCCACACAAGTGAGGTATCATTTTTATCGGGAGACTTGGGGGAACATAGATTAGCAAAACAAGTGCTATTGCCCCTTGTCTTTCTCTACATTTGTTCCTTCCAAATATAGGAGAGTGTGTAAAAAAGACATCTATTTGAGAAATTCCCTTTAATTCACATGCTTGTATGGTCACCCCGGAATTCAGAGATGTGCAAATAACCACTGCTCCTCAGCACCTTATCTTGTGCCCTTTTTGGAAATGCAAAGGTTTTCTTGATAGCAATTTTTTACTCTTTATATTTCAGCAAATGAATTGCTGTATACCCGGTATAGAATGAAAACGCACTGCAGGGTGCAGCTCATTTATTGGCTCTGGGTTCCTCGGGTTCTTGATGAACCTACAAGCCCTATATATCCCCGCAACCAGAGGAGTCCAGCAGACGTAACAGTATATTGCTTTCCATAATCTGACATTGCAGGGAAAAGTTACAGAGTAAAACGTAGAGAAAAATTGATGTTTTTTTCACCTCAATTTCAATATTTTTCTTTTTCAGCTGTTATTTTCTGTAGGAAACCCTTGTAGGATCTACACAAATGACCCCTTGCTGAATTCAGAATTTTGTCTACTTTTCAGAAATGGTTAGGTTTCTATGATCCAGCATTGGTTTCATGCCCATTCCTGTCACTGACTGGAAGGAGGCTGAAAGCACAAAAAATTGCAAAAATGGGGTATGCCCCAGTAAAATGCCAAAATTGTGTTGAAAAATTGGGTTTTCTGATTCAAGTCTGCCTGTTCCTGAAAGCTAGGAAGCTGCTGAGTTTAGCACTGCAAACCCTTTGTTGATGCCATTTTCAGGGGGAAATCCACAAGCCTTCTTCTGCAGCCACTTTTTCCAATTTTTTTGAAAAAAACGAAATTTTCACTGTATTTTGGCCAATTTCTTGGCCTCCTTCAAGGGAACCCACAAAGTCTGGGTACCTCTAGAATCCCTAGGATGTTGGAAAAAAAGGACGCAAATTTGGCTTGGTTAGCTTATGTGGACAAAAAGTTATGAGGGCCTAAGCGCGAACTGCCCCAAATAGGCAAAAAAAGGCCTGGCACAGGAGGGGGAAAAGGCCTGGCAGCGAAGGGGTTAAAAACCAGGTAAATCATATCTTAAAGGCTTGCCTCTGGTTTATTAAAATGCTCAGGAACATTTTTCCATATCTTCAGCATGAATGGAGAGTTTCGGCCATTTTAGTGTTGGCGATGTCTAAGGTAGATTATTGCAATGCCTTATTTCTGGATTTGGACATGGCCTCGATCAATAAACTGAAATTGGTACAGAATGCAGCCACTAGAGCGGTTTTTAACCTCTCACGGCAGGTATCTGTCAGAGAGAGTCTCAAACAATTGCACTGGCTTCCGGTGGCTCAGAGTATTATCTTTAAATCACTCTGCCTGACGTATAAGGCTGCTCACGGGATTGGTCCTCGCTACCTTACCGCCAAGCTTTGCTGGCATGTTCCCAAGAGAAATCTGAGGTCCTTGAATGCCTATCGAATCCAGGTTCCCCGTACTTATAAAGTCAAATGGGGGGATAAAGCTTTCACCGTGGCTGCTGCCAAAAGTTGGATCTCGCTCCCCCTGAATATCCTGCAAGAACCTTGCTATTTAAGGTTCAGGAAATTGGTTAAAACAAGGCTCTTCCCCGATAGTAGCTACTCAGGATCCTGGTCGGTATTTTTACGTAATTCTTTTAGTGTTTATATTTATATTTGGGATGAGTTCTGCGGATTCTGGGTACTTTTTTCCTTTGCTCCTCTCCCTCTACATTAGCGCTTCGATGCTCTTCGTGAGTCGGGATGCGCTTTACAAATACGGCATACATACGTACATACAAAAGGTGGGGGCTAACCATGAAAAAGAGGCGTCCTCTCACAAGGTTACAACACTTTCGGGTAGCACTGCGGTTGAAGCCCCACTAGCAAGACGCAATGCCAACTGTAAGAACTCCTGACAGAATAAACATGACCAGCAGCACCACGGTACTGCCTTCACATTCACCCACACTCACTCCCTCACATCCACTCTGCACCGTTGCGTGGTGCCACGGGTATCAGTCAGTGCATGCACACATTCACTCATACACACGTACTCCGGGAACTCTAATGAGGTACCCTGATATCCGGATAGTGGATGCCACTTTGTTTGCAAGTACCCTGGTCCCCAAACCGCCCTTCACCTTCCAACCAGCTTCAGCTATCCCGCCCCTCCACGAACCACAGATTGCATCAACCTTTACCTGGTTACTGTGCCACTCGCGGCTAGTCAACAGTCCCAGGGTTCCGGGTTCAAGGTGGGGGAAAGGAAAGACAACAGCTGGTAAACAATTAAGGAGGAGACGTTGGGGCTCCCCACAGGAGGTTCACTCAGAGGTCTTCAAAACACAGGTGGAAGGTCACCGGGGCCGCTATTAGACATGAGGCGCCCATCGCAGCCAGACAGTTCAATGTTACTAAATAGTTGCCAATTTCAGCACCTCCAGAATGGAGAGGCACCATCAAGGCTTGTTGACGTGAGTCACCCTCAACACTTCCAGTTGCACACAACAAGTTACCAGGCCCGCACCTCCTGGACCAGGAGATGCGGTGTCTGGGGCACGAAGACCCCAGTGACCCCCAGACCGTTACAATTCCATGTGATAAGTGGTCAGTGCTGCACCTCTGCAAAAAGGAGGCACAATGTCAGGGGTCCAATGATCTGAGTCACCCTGACCGTATGTTCACTCACATTCCATTTCCCAATGTGGTTCCTCCTCGGAAAGAGGCATTAGTCCGGTGCGTGATGACTTGAGCCACACCAAACAATGCACAACGTCTAGCACGCAATGACTTGAGTCACACTAGCCCCTTCGGTTACTCTCAGAACTTAATTTCCGTACCTCTCTGGAAGGAGGCATATTGTCTAGCACACAATGAGTTTAGATGCACCAGACTCCCCGGTCACACACTTCAAGGCAAGTTCAGCCATGCCATACAAGGCCAACTACAGCATAACTCAGGTTGCACCCCCTTATCCGAGGGTCGCAGCCACTGAACAGGGCACCACACACAATCAGCATGCAGCTGAGGCACACAGAAGAAAAAAATGTGGCACACTCGATAATAGTGGGCCCCAGAAGGTCTCGCACCGGGCAATCCGGTTCACACCAACAAGACATTTTGGCATGAGTGGTCCCCACGATGAAGGGCCACTCACCTGAAGTCCGGCCAGTCCTCAGCAAGTTCTGCACCAAACAATTCCACTCTCCAGACACAAGGCCACACTAACTCCGCTGCTGCCAGGTGAACTCCAGCATACCATGTAGACAGAGCAGAAGGCACCACTCTCCAGATATTACCGGTCATCAATATAAGGCCCTTTCAGGTCTTTGATGTGCCTGAGACCTCCTCCAAGAACAGGGAGCAAGTCAACGTGCCCTGGGAGTGACCCTTTGAGATGCTACCCAGCAGCAGACAATCAGCTCCAGGCCAGTCTCTAAGCAGGAAGGGGAGCACAGAACCCCTCCTCGGACAGTTATCCTCCTGGGCACAACAGATTGCTCTGGCTGTGTGCCCGTGCAGTCAAGCAGGATTGGTCCAGTGTTGCCATAAATGTTACTCTACTTTGAAGATGCTAGTACCCCTAGTTTTTCTAGATGTTTCCTTTGAAGTCGGGGTGACTCAAAGGATTGTCCTATGAATCTCAGATATTTCCCCTAAGTGTACTCCCTATCCCCCTGAGGCTCTGGAATGTAGATCTTTATCTTTAGTGATGCTGAGGCCAAGTGTCAAAAACCTCTCCCCCAGTCTATCTACCCATGCCCCAAATGGCAGGGATCTGTCATTCTGGATGCCCGAGTTTTATAACAGTCACCTGGCGGATGCACAGATGTGCTCTACCCCCCATGACCCGTAGAATAAAGCGTAATTTACAGAACACCAGAGCCATTTCAGAACCAAGAAATGCCCACTTTCTAGAAGTGGCATTTCTAGGGCATCGATGACAAAACCATCTTAACCCCCTAGAGGGATTTGTCATTCTGAATCCAACAATACTACACATGATGAGGCTGCTCCCCGGCAATCCACTATTGCAGCCAGATGTAATAAGACTCATTCTCCCATGTTACCTTATGGGCAGAGCAGCATTCGTAGGTAGTGCGAACAAGCATGAAATGTCAAAATATTTCCCCTCATTGCAACTGCTCTTGGGAGGCGTAAGGTTTTGGCACTGTCCCAGGTTTACATGATTGAGAAAATCTGTGGTGGCGTCAAAATCCATAGGTGATGCGTGGGAAAACCCACCACAATGCCTATGGCACGCCTCCCTGGTGCAGAATAAGGCAACGTAGCGACTTGCGCTGCTTTGCCGTACTCCATTTCCAGGAGGCCACGCATCTCGCTTTGCGTGGCCTCATAGATATGGTTGAGGTGCTTGCGCCGCTGCTCTGTCAAAAAAGTGATGCTTTGGTGGTCCAAGGCTCTCATAAATACGGCCCCACGTTATTATCACACATGGTCTGTGTTATGAACCTAAATGTGCAAGTAGAAAGGCACCAAGGTAATTTGTTTGCCTTCAGCCTCTTGAATTTATCAGTTTTTGTCCTTCAGATGTTGCACTTTGGAGGGGAAAGGCCAGTGCTTGGGATATAAAGTAATCACGTTGAATCCAAATATTCAGTTCAGAAAAGTTTATTGAAGTTCTTTTTACAGGGAATCGTATGCTGTATATGCAGGAAACCGACATGTGTTTCGCCCCCCTTGGCAGGTCTGCCTGGGGCTTTCTCAAGGCTGTAGGGTATATATAAGAATCAAGTTAAGATAAAGTGAAGCTATTTAGAGGTATGCATGCAGATTTATTAGTATGATGATGAAATGGAAAGATTACAAGATATTCCCGATGTCAACAGTGGGTATTAAGCAGAAAGGCGGAGGATTGGTGTGGGCACCCCATGTGAACGTAAATCCCAGGTTGGATTATTAATGATAAGATCTCCAGTTGGTAATATAGTTGAGATCACGCGTAAAGGAGTTGCAGACGATTAGTCATTGGTTAGTAGAATAAGGCAAATAAATCGTGCACATTTAGGTGTGTATCCAAAGAACATAGAGCCAGATGTGTCATGAAGGCCTTTCGCAATTTGGAAATAGCGATTTTTAAGAAATCGCTATTTCCGACTCGCAAAATGCCATGTATCACATTTGTGAATCGGTAATAGCGATTTCTTAAAAATCGCAAATGCTATTACTGAATTGCAAATTGCGATACCGGCCCCATTCGCCTGTTGGCCCACATCTGCGAATTTTTTGCATTTCCAAAATTGCGATTTCTTAACTAGAAATCGCAATTTTGGAAATGCAAAACCCCAGAATGCTGGGGGCCTAAGGCCCCCTCTGCTGCACCCCAAAATTATTTTTTTCACCATGTAAGATGCACACATGCCAAAAGGGCATGTGTGCTTTACATGTAAGTTTAAAAAATGCATTTAAATGCATTTTTTAAATTTGCACATGGTTACCACCAAGTTCAACTTGGTGGTAAATAGTGATTCCTAAATGCCCAAATCACATTTAGGAATTGCTTCTTACATGTGCTAAGGAATTGCAAATAAGGAATCCTTATCTGCGATTTCTTATTTAGAGAGTTGCAATTTGCGACTCTCTGGACAGGGTCGCAATTTTAAGGAATCGCTATTTTAGCGATTCCTTAAAATTGCGTTCAGAATGTCTTTCATACATTCTGAAATGGCTTTTTGCATTCGCAAACGGGCATTCGCACTGTTTGCGAATGCAAAAAGCTTTCATACATCTGGCCCATGGAGAGAGGTGCTGGAAAACAAAGGTAAATCACACCACTTGCCTAATCGAGGTATTGCCATTGGATTGTGTATTAGTATTCCTGCACCAGAGAACGGCTAGAGAGAGGTGCAGCCGATACCTAATAGGGAGTCATCAGGGGAAACCCGTTGTGGTAGAATGTGTATTGGCTGGTCGGGTTGTTCAATCTGTAGAGGAAGATTATGTTCTATAACATATGTAACTGTTCATACAGTTTATACATATAGTAAGAAGATAAGGCGTACATAGACAGGGGAAGCTGCCAAGGGTCAAACATAAAGTACTGATGGAGACAATATAGAAGTGTAACGTAATCCTGAACAAATTTGAATTCACACTATTGTATGTAGAGGTGAACCAGATATGAAGGGTTAACATAAATTTTGTGCATTAATATTTTGATCTATAGTTCCAAGAAAGAATGCTGGTAAAAGAAGGGTACACACCTAAATGTGCACAATTTATATGCCTTTTACTTTCACATGGGGTTCCCACACCAATCCTTTGCCTTTCTGCTTACTACGCACTGGTGACATCGGGTATGTCTTGTAATCTTTCCATCTCATCATCATACTAATAAATCTGCATGCATACCTCTAAATACCTTCACTTTATATTAACTAGATTCTTATATATACCTTACAGCCTTGAGAAAGCCCCATGCAGACTTGCCAACGGGGGCGAAACACGTGTCCTTTCTGCATATATGGCATACCATTCCCGGTAAAAAGAACTTCAATAAACTTTTCAGAACTGAATATTTGGATTCAACATGATTACCTTATATTTTCCACATTACTAGATGCGACAACCTTGGTACCCTCGCCTCGGACGCACTGTGTGTTTTGCAACTCTCTTCATTCTCACAATTGTTATTGGGGAGAACTGGTCCATACCCCACCCGATAACCCACAATTGACTCAGAAAGGGAAATTTGATGAATGAGTGAGTTGGGCCATATGAACATAGTTTGCTTGAACCAGTGCTTGGGATACATTGTATTTTAGCTAGTTAGATCCATAGGCTAAGGGTCAGACCAGAGCCTGATATCTGACCCGAGCCAAACTTGAGTCGTGTTTGGCTCCTCCACCTTCGGTAGCTATGTCTCTGTGCCTTGTCTCCTGGTGACCAACTACCCGCACCACATTCTTAGTATGTCAAGTTTTTGCCTTACAGAAAAATTACATATCCCTATCCTGGGGTAACCAATGTCTGTAAGGTTCTTTGGTGCAGTGGGTTCTCAGCCCTTCTGGGAGTTCTAAATGATATAATGTTGGTTTAAGAACAGAGGTTTCCCACACTAACCACAGCTTGGTGCCCACCTCTAAAGCATCCCTTTTGTCTGTGCTGTTGGTTGTGAGTTGCCACTCATTACTCATCACATAAGGAGAGGGGTCTATATTCTGAATGAGCCACCTGGGCCCTATGGGTTGTACCACTTTATCGGCTTTTAAGTAAATATTTGCCTGCAACGATATCGACGGTAAAGTATAGACTTGCACAGTATTGTCAAGGTAGGTGAGCGTGGAAATAGAAGAGAGAATCTACACTCCCTTATACGAAGTTATCTTCATGGTACTGTCAACTTAGAACAGCGAATCAGCACTCCTGTATGCATGCTTGCCCTGACAATGCTGTGGAAAAAGAACAGTGAATCTACACTCCCCTATGCATGCTTACCTTGACAATGCTGTGCAAAAAGAACAGTGAATCTACACTCCCCTGTGCATGCTTACCTTGATAATGCTGTGGAAAAAGAACTGTGAATCTACACTCCCCTGTGCATGCTTACCTTGATGATACTGTGGACGTACAACCGTGAATTGACATTCTCTTATGCATGTTTACCTTGACAATGCTGTGGAGTTAAAACATTGTGAATCTACACTCCTGCATGCATCTTTACCATGGCGATACTGTGGAAAAATAACAGTGAATCTACACTCACCTATGCATGCTTACCTTGTTGATACTGTGAAAAAAGAACAGTCAATCTACACTCCTGTATGCATGCTTACCTTGGCGATACTGTGGAAACAAAAAAGTGAATCTACACTTCCCTATGCATGTTTACCTTGGCGATACTGTGGAAAAAGAACAGTGAATCTACACTCCCCTATGTATGCTTACATTGACAATGCTGTGGAGTTAAAACATTGTGAATCTACACTCCTGCATGCATGTTTACCATGGCGATACTGTGGAAAAAGAACAGTGAATCTACACTCACCTATGCATGCTTACCTTGTTGATACTGTGAAAAAAGAACAGTCAATCTAAACTCCCCTATGCATGCTTACCTTGACAATGCTGTGGAGTTAGGACAATGAATCTACACTTCCTTGTGCCTACTTACCTTGACAATGCTGTGGAGTTAAAACATTGTGAATCTACATGCCCGTATGCATGTTTACCTTGCCAATATTGTGGAAAAAGAACAGTGAATCTACACACCAGTATGCATGCTTGCCCTGACAATGTTGTGGAGTTACAACATTGTGAATCTACACTCCTGTATGCATGCTTACCTTAGCGATACTGTGGAGGTAAAACGTTGTGAATCTACACTCATGCATGCATGCTTGCCTTGGCGATACTGTGGAAAAAGAACAGTGAATCAACACTCCATTATGTATATTTACCTTGACAATTGTATGAAGTTAAAACATTGTGAATCTACACTCCTGCATGCATGCTTACTTTGACAATTCTGTGGAAAAAGAACAGTGAATCTACACTCCCCGGTACATGCTTATCTTGGCGATACTGTGGAAAAAGAACAGTGAATTTACAGTGCCTTATGCATGCTTTCCTTGTCGATACTGTGGAAGAAGAACGCTGAATCTACACACTCTTTACATGTTTACCTTGACAATGCTGTGCAGTTAGAACAATGAATCTACACTCCCTTATGCATGTTTACCTTGACAATGCTGTGGAGTTAGAACCACAAATTGACATTCTCTTATGCATGCTTACCTTTTAGATACTGTGAAAAAATAGTGTATTACTTATGTATGCTCACCTTGACAATACTGTGGAATTAGAACAGTGAATCTACACTCTCTTATGCAAGCTTATTTTGTTGATACTAGGGAGTGAGAACAGCGAATCTACACTTCCTTATGTATGTTTTCCTTCACGATAATGTGGATTTAGAAGAGTGAATCTACACTCCCCTATGCATGCTCACATTGACGATACTGTGGATTTAGAAGAGTGAATCTACAGTGCCTTATGCATGCTCACATTGACGATACTGTGGATTTAGAAGAGTGAATCTACAGTGCCTTATGCATGCTCACATTGACGATACTGTGGAAAACGAACAGTGAATCTACACTCCCCTATGCATGCTCACATTGACGATACTGTGGAAAACGAAGAGTGAATCTACAGTGCCTTATGCATGCTCACATTGACGATACTGTGGAAAACGAAGAGTGAATCTACAGTGCCTTATGCATGCTCACCTTGATAATATTGTGCATTATTATAGCAGGTCGATGGTTGTGTACACAGTATTGCCTTATACACCCTGCTTCACGCCTTCTCCAGTGACCCCTTATTCCCTTGAACCTTTGGTGGGATTCAGTGTTTTAACTTCCATAATCCCCAGCTGCCCACAGTGACCTTTTCATTTTCTGTTTTGCAGTTTTCCTTACAGAGTCATCCCTGTGCACAGTGAGCAGCTCTCAGGTAAGGGCAAAACTATGTATCTCCAACCTTCATGGGCACATACCATAGGTGTGGAGCACACCACAAACTTGTGCCCCATCTGGGTACAACTACTCCAGAGAGAGGCAGCGGGAGGCGGGGAGCATCAGTGCACACCTCACCCATTCGTCTTACACTCAGGGGGTATTTGTGGCTCTTTTCAATGAGCAGCCTACACACACAATGCCTCAAACCTACATCCACACACCAGCACACACTGCCTCAAACCTACCTCCTCACACCAGCACACTCTGCCTCATAACTACCGCCACACACCAGCACACGCTGCCTCATAACTACCGCCACACACCAGCACACACTGCCTCATAACTACCGCCACACACCAGCACACGCTGCCTCAAACCTACCTCCACACATCAGCACACGCTGCCTCATAACTACCGCCACACACCAGCACACGCTGCCTCATAACTACCGCCACACACCAGCACACGCTGCCTCATAACTACCGCCACACACCAGCACACACGGCCTCAAACCTACCTCCACACACCAGCACACACTGCCTCAAACCTACCTCCACACATCAGCACACGCTGCCTCATAACTACCGCCACACACCAGCACACACTGCCTCAAACCTACCTCCACACACCAGCACACACTGCCTCAAACCTACCTCCTCACACCAGCACACGCTGCCTCATAACTACCGCCACACACCAGCACACACTGCCTCAAACCTACCTCCACACACCAGCACACACTGCCTCATAACTACCGCCACACACCAGCACACGCTGCCTCAAAACTACCGCCACACACCAGCACACACTGCCTCAAACCTACCTCCACACACCAGCACACACTGCCTCAAACCTACCTCCACACATCAGCACACACTGCCTCAAACCTACCTCCACACACCAGCACACACTGCCTCAAACCTACCTCCACACATCAGCACACGCTGCCTCATAACTACCGCCACACACCAGCACATGTTGCCTCATAACTACCTCCACAGACCTAGCACACACTGCCTCATAACTACCTCCACACATCAGCACACGCTGCCTCATAACTACCTCCACACACCAGTACACGCTGCCTCTTAACTACAGCCACACACCAGCACACGCTGCCTCAAACCTACCTCCACACACCTAGCACACACTGCCTCATAAATACCTCCACACACCAGCACACGCTGCCTCATAACTACCGCCACACACCAGCACACACTGCCTGCACACGTTGCCTCATAACTACCTCCACACACCTAGCACATACTGCCTGCATACACCACTTCAGTATAACTACCTCCATACATCATCACACACTGCCTGCACACACTGCCTCTTGACTACCTCCACACACCAGCACACACTGCCTGCATACACTGCCTCACTGTACCTAGCTCCACACACCAGCACACACTGCCTGCATACACTGCCTCACTGTACCTAGCTCCACACACCAGCACAAACTGCATCATTCTAACTAGCTCCACACACCAGCACACACTGCATGCAGAAACTGCCTCATAACTACCGCCACACACCAGCACACACTGCCTCATAACTTCCTCCACACACCAGCACAATGCATGCACACACTGCCTCATAACTACCTCCATACATCAGCACACACTGCCTCATACCTACCTCCACACACCAGCACAAACCATGCACACACTGCCTCATAACTACCTCCACACATCAGCAGACACTGCCTCATAACTATCTCCACACACCAGCACGTACTGCTGCACACTGTCTCATAACTACCTCCACACACCAGCAAGCACTGCCTGAACACACTGCCTTATAACTACCTCAAAACACCAGCACAATGCATGATCACACTGCTTCATACATACCTTCACACATCATCAAACCCTGCCTGCACACACTGCCTCATAACTACCTCCATACACCAATACACACTGCCTCATAACTACCTCCACACATCAGCACACGCTGCCTCATAACTACCTCCACACACCAGTACACACTGCCTCTTAACTACAGCCACACAGCAGCACACACTGCCTCAAACCTACCTCCACACACCTAGCACACACTGCCTCATAAATACCTCCACACACCAGCACACGCTGCCTCATAACTACCGCCACACACCAGCACACACTGCCTGCACACGTTGCCTCATAACTACCTCCACACACCTAGCACATACTGCCTGCATACACCACTTCAGTATAACTACCTCCATACATCATCACACACTGCCTGCACACACTGCCTCTTGACTACCTCCACACACCAGCACACACTGCCTGCATACACTGCCTCACTGTACCTAGCTCCACACACCAGCACACACTGCCTGCATACACTGCCTCACAGTACCTAGCTCCACACACCAGCACAAACTGCATCATTCTAACTAGCTCCACACACCAGCACACACTGCATGCAGAAACTGCCTCATAACTACCGCCACACACCAGCACACACTGCCTCATAACTTCCTCCACACACCAGCACAATGCATGCACACACTGCCTCATAACTACCTCCATACATCAGCACACACTGCCTCATACCTACCTCCACACACCAGCACAATCCATGCACACACTGCCTCATAACTACCTCCACACATCAGCAGACACTGCCTCATAACTATCTCCACACACCAGCACGTACTGCTGCACACTGTCTCATAACTACCTCCACACACCAGCAAGCACTGCCTGAACACACTGCCTTATAACTACCTCAAAACACCAGCACAATGCATGATCACACTGCTTCATACATACCTTCACACATCAGCAAACCCTGCCTGCACACACTGCCTCATAACTACCTCCATACACCAATACACATTGCCTCATAACTACCTCCACACACCAGCACACACTGCTTCATAACTACCTACAACCACCGGCACACACTGCCTGCACAGACTACCTCATAACTACCTCCACACACTAGTACACACTGCCTCAAAACTACCTCCACACAAGCACACAATGCTTGCACATACTACCTCATAACTATCTCCACACACCAGCACACATTGCCTCATAACTACCTCCACACACCAGCACACATTGCCTCATAACTACCTCCACACACCAACACACATTGCCTCATAACTACCTCCACACACCAGCACACACTGCCTGAATACACCACTTCAGTATAACTACCTCCACAAATCAGCACACACCGCCTGCTTCAAAGCCGCTCCATGTTTTACTGGAATGCGCTGTCTCAGGGCAGCGCAAGTTCATGGCTGCCCTGGGGGCTGCACATTCAATATAATAGGGAGCACTTTTTCTGTTTACGCCTGGCACACCTGTTGTAAAGTGCGCTGTGGTGCAAAGAGAGAAAATGTGCCCTATGTGTAATGCGGCCCCAGATTTTTGAAGCCATTCAAAGCCATGCAAAGTGACTTTGCGTGGCTTCGTAATTCTGACTTAGAAGTTTGCGTCACACATGGATGAGGCTGCGTGGTGCATGCATGACACAAAGCTCTCATAAATATGCACCCCTGTGACTGTCCCTTCACATTCTTCTCTTGTTGATTCCTTTCAGCAAAAGAGGAACTCTTCCAGAATGTCTTGACTCAAGTTGCTGAACAATTTTCCAGGTAACCGAATTGCTTGTGCTGTGGGGTGGCTGCTGGGATGTAGAGAGACCTCCGCCAGTGGTGGGTGGTGAACTTTAAAGGGAAGTTATCCGGCTGTGGTAGCCACTGGAGACAGCTGGCCTCACTTGTTCTAAGGGGAAGAGGGATCTGAAGAGATGTGCTTACATATTCCAATAATTTTGTGTGTGGGAGGAAAACTTTACCCTTCCCAGGGGTTATTCAGACTTAAAGCTTGCTGAGAACTCTTCTCAACATTGTGGTAAATCAGTACATTTTCAGCACAGTGTCCCTGAAAATTGGCTAAAGAGCTTCATGTATTACAGGCAGCTAATGAAAAATCTGATTATTCGCTATATACTACTGCTATTAACAAATTCACAAGGCCTGTTGTTTATATTGGTTATCCAAATATATGCCATCTTTCTTCACTTCAGTTACACACCTTCCCCATCCAACTGGCTTCTCAGGTATATGTTATGACTGAGAATCCACTTTGAAGATGTGTGGACCAATCAAATGTTGTACATCTCTCAGAGACATACACCATACACAGCATGTATTAGAGAAATCTTACAGTGTCACGTAGCAAAGTCACTGTAGAACCACAGGGAGTTACAGGATCATCAGTCAGGCAGGGTACACCGATCCCACATGCTCAGGCCACAGACAGCAGCACTGAACACAGAAGAAGGACTGCACGTGCACAAGCAAGTGCCCTCTTGTACCAAGGAGCTAAAATCAGCATGAATCCTGCTGAGCACCACATGAACAAAATATAGATCTGAAATCACTTAGTCTGAACCTTGAGGGACAGACTTAAGAAGCCCCTAGTGCCACCTTGCGCCTCATTTGCGTCATTGTTTTTTTACGCAAAGGTG
Source organism: Pleurodeles waltl (assembly GCF_031143425.1). Lineage (NCBI taxonomy): Eukaryota > Metazoa > Chordata > Amphibia > Caudata > Salamandridae > Pleurodeles > Pleurodeles waltl. The sequence continues at coordinate 1,534,368,447 of NC_090447.1, read as the reverse complement.
GCATTTCCCCTGCACCATATTTACAAAGCTGTGCACTGCTTGCACCATTTTGTCATAAATCTAGGCCTTAGTTTGCCACTTTTAACACAGATTTGACCACGAGATATAAGAGTTGTATTTTAGATAAACAAACTTAATTCCCTCGCCACCCCAAACCCCGTACCTGTGTCCTGACATGCTAGATTTTACTGTTGTTTACTTTAGTACATATGTTTGCTCCATGAGCAACAGCTTTCCGTTGTAAGCAGACACTCACTCAGACTGACTCCCCCTTGCCTATATGTATCATCAGCAAGTGCCAGGATGCCCACCTCGCAGCAGGGAGTCTCGCCACTTCTGCAGCCTGGCAGAATTATAACAATAATGCCCACTATGTAAAGGATGGGCCTCCATTACACCGTGATTAGCACAATGTTGCCAAGAGTGTCCATTGAGTCAAGGATGTGCACCATTATACTAGGAGCAGGCAGTAGTTAGGTCACTCTCCCAATGGATGGACATCATTCTGCTAAGGACTTCAAGAATGTGTTGTAATTATGCAAGAGACTTCCCCAGATCCAGTGAGGGCAACTCAGACGGGTGTGTGTGCTGAGTGTGTGCAGAGTGTGCACAGAGTGTGTGCCCACTGTGCAGTCTGTAGTATTTGCAAAGTGTGTGCAGTGTGTGAAGAATGTGTGTAGAGTGCTCAGTGTTTCCAGTGTGTGCAGTGTGTGCAGAGTGTGTGCAGTGTGTGAAGAGTGTGTGCAGACTCCTCAGTGTTTCCAGTGTGTCCAGTGTTTGCAGAGTGTGTGCAGAGTGTGTGAAGAATGTGTGTAGAGTGCTCAGTGTTTCCAGTGTGTGCAGTGTGTGCAGAGTGTGTGCAGAGTGTGTGAAGAGTGTGTGCAGACTCCTCAGTGTTTCCAGTGTGTGCAGTGTTTGCAGAGTGTGAGAAGAGTGTGTGCAGACTCCTCAGTGTTTCCAGTGTGTGCAGTGTTTGCAGAGTGTGTGCAGAGTGTGTGAAGAGTGTGTGCAGACTCCTCAGTGTTTTCAAGGTGTGCAGTGTTTGCAGAGTGTGTGCAGAGTGTGTGAAGAATGTGTGTAGAGTGCTCAGTGTTTCCAGTGTGTGCAGTGTGTGCAGAGTGTGTGCAGAGTGTGTGAAGAGTGTGTGCAGACTCCTCAGTGTTTCCAGTGTGTGCAGTGTTTGCAGAGTGTGTGCAGAGTGTGTGAAGAATGTGTGTAGAGTGCTCAGTGTTTCCAGTGTGTGCAGAGTGTGTGAAGAGTGTGTGCAGACTCCTCAGTGTTTCCAGTGTGTGCAGTGTTTGCAGAGTGTGTGCAGAGTGTGAGAAGAGTGTGTGCAGACTCCTCAGTGTTTCCAGTGTGTGCAGTGTTTGCAGAGTGTGTGCAGAGTGTGTGAAGAGTGTGTGCAGACTCCTCAGTGTTTCCAGTGTGTGCAGTGTTTGCAGAGTGTGTGCAGAGTGTGTGAAGAGTGTGTGCAGACTCCTCAGTGTTTCCAGTGTGTGCAGTGTTTGCAGAGTGTGTGCAGAGTGTGTGAAGAATGTGTTCTCAAAGTGCAGAGTATTTACAAAGTGTGTGGAGAGTATTTACAGTGTGTGCAGTGTGCACAGAGTATTTACAGAGCATGTGCTGAATGTTTGCAGAGCATTTGCAGACCGTTTGCAGACCGTTTGCAGTTCATTCAGAGCTAGAGTTGGAATCCCTTCGAGGCGCTATGACTCTAGGAGGTGTGCACTAAGGGTCCACCACACCATTGCTCAGTATTGTGTCCCAGTTCCCCTCAGCTGCTGTGTGCAGAGTGTGTGCACAGTGTTGGCAGAGCACATGCAGAATGTGCGCAGACCGTTTGCAGACCGTTTGCAGTTCATTCACAGTTAGAGTTGGAATCCCTTCGAGGCGCTATGACTCGAGGGGGTGTGCACTTAGGATCCACCACACCATTGCTCTGTATTTTGTCCCAGTTCCCCTCAGTTGCTGTGTGCAGAATGTGTGCAGAGTGTGTGCAGCGCGTGTGCAGATTGTTTGCAGTTCATTCACAGAGTTGGAATCCCTTCGAGGCGCTATGACTCTAGGAGGTGTGCACTAAGGGTCCACCACACCATTGCTCTGTATTTTGTCCCAGTTCCCCTTCTTCCCTCAGCTGCTGTTTGGTGTTTTTCTCTTTTCCAGGGTATTTAATGTCCACGAGCTGAAGTCGGAGTTAGCCAATCACCTAGCCCAGCTGGAGCGGAGAGTAGAATGTGAGTATAACATGTAAATACCCCCATGATGTAGTGCTTGTGACGGCCTCTTGGCACTGGGTGTGCAGTGCTGGGGCTGCTTCGTGTAGTAGGAGAATACAAACTCAGCTGCCTGAGCTCTCATAGGCGTTGCGCACCATAGAAAAAATGTAATTTATTCAGCATTACCTTCGCGTCCTCTGTGCGTGGATGTAAATTCATATTTATTGTATGTAGACTATGACAATATCTGGCCTTCACGCATTATGTATGTCATTATATTTAATTTTGAAGCTATCCAAAGCGCCACGTTAGCACAACGGCTTCATAGCACTATATAGCACGCGCTGAGCTTTATAAGTGCCCTTTCACATATCGAATTAGAAATAAATAAAACAAAGAACAAGCACAGGCTAAAACAAAGAGGAATTCACAAATGCAGACCTTGCCTGACCCCCCCCCCTCCCCAACGCTCAGGCATCTGCAGACATTAAGGCCCACATTTAAGAGCCCCTAGCGCCTCCTTGCCCCACATTAGCGTCATTTTTTTACGCTAATGTGGCCCAGCAAGGACATAATCGCCGCACCAGATTTACAAAGTGATGCAATGCATGCATTGTGCGACTTTGTAACCCCTTGTACCACATTATACCTGCGCCAGGCATAATGTATGCAAGGGGGGCGTTCCCCGGCAAGGGGGTCAAAAAAATGGCACAAAGAAATCTAAAAGACTTCTTTGCGCCATTTTTTGCAGCATTTTTAACGCCTGCTCAGAGGAAGGCGTTGAAAGGGGGCACACCATTGGTTACAGTAGGCCACTATGTATTTTGGCCATAACACTGAACAGTACATCAATAGCGTCAAAGATTTTGACGCTATTGCCCTCTACCATGCACCATGGGGCGCTGTATTTTAAATACGTCGCACACATGGTGGCTGTGGGGGGCGTTAAGGGGCTCAAGATAAGTGGTTGAGCACTGGGTGCAGCAACACTTTTAAAAAATCTGCCCCTAACCCTTTCTAGGTTTTGGCGATTCTGGGGCACATTTATGAGCCCCTTGCGCCATCGTGTGTCACTTTTAGTAACGCTCCAGCAGCTCACACCCTTCACCCATGTCAATGAGGCCACGCAAAGCCACTTTGTGTGGTTTTGAATGGCCTCATAGCTATGCAGTAAGGCAACGCAGCATAAATTGCTGCGTTGCCTCACACTGCGCCAGGGAGGCGTTCCATGGGCGTCGCGGTGGGTGTTCCCACGCAACACCCATGGATTTTGACATTGCCCCATATTTACAAGGACGTGTAAACCTGGGATGCGCCAAAACATGACGCGTCCTCAGGGAAGGCGCAACGAGGGGAAATATCTTTATTTCTCCTTGTGTTTTTTCTCTTTCTATGTGTGCTGCATTCTGCTGTACACATCGAAAGAGGAAACAGCCTCTGTTAGACCTGGCATCCTTGGCGGGGTCTCCTTTAACTTTTTGCCTGTGTTTCCCAGGTTGTTGATGTGTGCTGGACTCTTTTTGTGCTGTTTTTGTTACTCTGGGCACTTTACCACTGCTAACCAGTGCTAAAGTGCAACTGCTCCTATGTAAAATGTATGTGTGATTGACTTTCCATGACTGGTATATTTGATTTACTTCTAAGTCCCTAGTACAGTGCACTAGAGGTGCCCAGGGCCTGTAAATCAAATGCTACTAGTGGGCCTGCAGCACTGGTTGTGCCACCCACATTAGTAGCCCTGTAAACATGGCTCAGACCTGCGGCTGCAGTGTCTGTGAGTGTAGTTTTAACTGCCAATTCGACTTGACAAGTGTACCCACTTGCCAGTCCTAAAACCTTCCCTTTTCTTACATGTAAGACACCCCTAAGGAAGCCCCATGGGCAAGGTGCAGTGTATGTTTAAGGTAGGACATATACTAATGTGTTTATATGTTCTGACAGTGAAATACTGCCAAATTCGTTTTTCACTGTTTCAGGGCCTATCTCTCTCATAGGTTCACATGGGGGCTGCCTTTAAATGTGATTAACGCGTTGATTCCCTTTGAGAGCGAATAGACATGTGGAGTTTGGGGTGTCTGAACTCACAATTTAAAAATCAATCTTTTAGTGAAGTTTGTTTTTAGATTGTGGCCCTCATTACGACCTTGGCAGGCGGCTTCAGCCAATGCAGCCGCACTCCCGCCGCGGCCATCAGGAGATCCCCGCCGGCCCAGCGGGGATCTCGGCCGCAAAACAGGAGCCGGCTCCAAATGGAGCCTGCGGTGTTGTGGCCGTGGCAGGGGGCCCCGCAACTCCCCGTACCGCCAGCCTTTTCCTGGCAGTTCAAACCGCCAGGAAAAGGCTGGTGGTAGGGGGACTCGTAATCCCCTGGGCAGTGCTGCAAGCAGCGCTGCCCTAGCGGATTAAAACCGCCGGGACCACTGTGGCGGGAAACCGCCGGGACCACTGTGGCAGGAAACCGCCGGTCCCGGCGGTGCGACCGCAGCGCTTCCGCCACGGTCGTAATTCCCTGTGAAGCACCGCCAGCCTGTTGGCGGTGCTTCCTCTGAAACAGCCTTGTAATGACCCCCTGTGTGTTTGAAAATGCCACTTTTAGAAAGTAGGCATTTACTTGCTTAAACCATTCTGTGACTGCCTATTTGTGGACTCCCCGTCTGGGTTAGTTCGACAGTTGTGCTGTTTGCATCTCTCTCTAGACAGTGACACAAAGGGAGCTGGGGTGTAGTCCTGAATATCCTGATGAGCCATCGGGGCTGAGGGGAGGAGTGGTCACTCACATCTCAAAGGTCTGTGCCTGCCCTCACACAATGCAGTCTCCAACCCCCTGGTGTGTGTCTGGGGCCTGGCCTGGGCAAGGCAGGATCTCACAAACAAGAGAGACTTTCCTTTGAAGTACGCCTACTTCGAAGGCAGAAATGGGTATAAGAAGAGCACCCAAACCCCTGAAAATTAGATCACTGCTGGAATCAAGGGGTACCTCTGCCAAGGAGAAGAGCTGAAGAGCTGAGGAGAAGTGCTGCCCTGTCTGTGCTTTGTGGAGCTATCCTGCAGTTGCAGCTTCTGCCTGTGAAAGGGGACAAAGACTGGACTTTGTTGTGCATTCCTGCTTGTGAAGAATCTCCAAGGGCTTGAACTGAGCTTTCCTCCTGTTGTTGAAATCTCAGGGCCATCAAAGACTTCCCCTGCCAGCACCTGGACTCTCTTCTGAGAGTCCTTCCCTGCCAAGTGGAGCCCTATCCAGTTCCTGGGCCCTTGAAAGGTGAAGCTGGCAGACAAAGACTAAAAATCCACACACAGACCGCCGTGTGGGGAAATTTTCAATGCACCTTCTGTGAAACAGCTGATAAACTACGCACCGCCGGCTTCATGGCTGAAATCAACACTCCACCTGCATTGCAGCTGGGAGATCAACACAATGCATCTGGAGAAACAATGTGCAACACCCGGAAACGGAGGCTGATAACAACGCAAACCCCACACAGTGCGGTTTTGTGATACTGTGCAACTGGATTTTCAATGCCACACCGCTGGGTGTGAAAAAACAACGAAAGGCCTGCCCGGACCCGAGGTGCCTGTCAGGATCGACGCATCGCTCTCTTGCAGGAGTGGAGAAACGACGCACGCCGACCCGACCGGAGGAGGAACGACGCACGGTCTCGCTTGCGAGTGAGAAATCGACGCATCGCTGGCCTTTTTCGATGCACACTCATCCATGCAGCTTTATTTTAATGCTACCCAGGTACTTTTGTGCGCTAACAACGTTCTTACTGTTTTCTAAAGGATTTAAGACTCGTATTCTTTGAAAGTTCATAACTTGACTTGTATATGTTGGATTTTTGTCTTTTTGGTCTTGTTTTGTTTAGATAAATATTTTCTATTTTTCTAAACCTGTGTTGTGTCATTTTGTAGTGTCTTCATTGAATTACTGTGTGTGTTGGTACAAATACTTTACACATCGCTTCTGAAGTTAAGCCTGCCTGCTTGTGCCAAGCTACTAAGGGGGTGTGCAGGGGTTAACTGTGGCTGATTCTCCTTTACCCTGCCTAGAGTGAGGGTCCTTGCTTGGGCAGGGGGTAACCTGACTGCCAACCAAAGACCCTGTAGGAGGCTGGCCTAGTTTGTAGTGGTACCAAGCGGTACTTACACTCTGCACCAGGTCCAGTTACCCCTTATTAGTGTAGAAGAGGTGTTCTAGAAGCTTAGGCTGATAGAAAAGGGTAGCTTAGCAGAGCAGCTTAGGCTGAACTAGGAGACATGCAAAGCTCCTACTATACCACTGGTGTCATATGCACAATATCATAAGAAAACACAATACACAGATATACTAAAAATAAAGGTACTTTATTTTTATGACAATATGCCAAAAGTATCTCAGTGAGTACCCTCAGTATGAGGATAGCAAATATACACAAGATATATGTACACAACACCAGAATTATGCAGTAATAGCAATAGAAAGCAATGCAAGCAATGTACAGTCACAATAGATTGCAATGAGAGCACATAGGTATGGGGGCAACACAAACCATATACTCCAAAAGTGGAATGCGAATAACGTATGGACCCCAAACCTATGTGAGCTTGTAGAGGGTCGCTGGGACTGTAAGAAAACAGTGAGGGTTAGAAAAATAGCCCACCCTAAGACCCTGAAAAGTAGGTGTAAAGTGCACCTAAGTTCCCCAGAGAGCAAAGAAGTCGTGATAGGGGAATTCTGCAAGGAAGACCAACACCAGCAATGCAACAACGATGGATTTCCAGACGAGAGTACCTGTGGAACAAGGGGACCAAGTCCAAGAGTCACACTCAATTCGGGAGTGGGCAGATGCCCAGGAAATGCCATCTGTGGGTGCAAAGAAGCTGCCACTGGATGTTAGAAGCTGTGGATTCTGCAAGAACGAAGAGGACTAGGAACTTCCCCTTTGGAGGATGGATGTCCCACGTCGTGAAGAAGCTTGCAGAGGTGTTCCCACGCAGAAAGACCACAAGCAAACCTTGCTAGCTGCAAGGGTCGCAGTTAGGGTTTTTGGATGCTGCTGTAGCCCAGGAGGGACCAGGATGTCACCAATTGAGTGAGGAGACAGAGGGGGCGCCCAGCAAGACAAGGAGCCCACTCAGAAGCAAGCAGCACCCGCAGAAGTGCCGGAACAGGCACTACGAAGAAGAGTGAACCGGAGCTCACCCGAAGTCACAAAAGAAGGTCCCACGACGCCGGAGGACAACTCAGGAGGTCGTGCACTGCAGGTTAGAGTGCCATGGACCCAGGCTTGGCTGTGCACGAAGGAAATCCTGGAAGAGTGCACAGGAGCCGGAGCAGCTGCAAATCACGCGGTACCCAGCAATGCAGTCTAGCGTGGTGAGGCAAGGACTTACCTCCACCAAACTTGGACTGAAGAGTCACTGGACTGTGGGAGTCACTTGGACAGAGTTGCTGAGTTCCAGGGACCACGCTCGTCGTGCTGAGAGGGGACCCAGGGGACCAGTGATGCAGTCTTTTGGTGCCTGTGGTTGCAGGGGGAAGATTCCGTCGACCCACAGATTTCTTCGGAGCTTCTAGTGCAGAGAGGAGGCAGACTACCCCCACAGCATGCACCACCAGGAAAACAGTTGAGAAGGCCGCAGGATCAGCGATACAAGGTTGCAGTAGTCGTCTTTGCTACTTTGTTGCGGTTTTGCAGGTGTCCAGAGCAGTCAGCGGTCGATTCCTTGGCAGAAGGTGAAGAGAGAGATGCAGAGGAACTCTGATGAGCTCTTGCATTCGTTATCTAAAGAATTCCCCAAAGCAGAGACCCTAAATAACCAGAAAAGGAGGTTTGGCTACTTAGGAAGGAGGATAGGCTAGCAACACAGGTAAGAGCCTATCAGAAAGAGTCTCTGACGTCACCTGCTGGCCCTGGCCACTCAGAGCAGTCCAGTGTGCCAGCAGCACCTTTGTTTCCAAGATGGCAGAGGTCTGGAGCACACTGGAGGAGCTCTGGGCCCCTCCAGGGGAGGTGCAGGTCAGGGGAGTGGTCACTCCCATTTCCTTTGTCCGGTTTTGTGCCAGAGCAGGGCTGGGGGATCCCTGAACCGGTGTAGACTGGCTTATGGAGAGATGGGCACCATCTGTGCCCATCAAAGCATTTCCAGAGGCTGGGGGAGGCTACTCCTCCCCAGCCCTAACACCTTTCTCCAAAGGGAGAGGGTGTAACACCCTCTCACTGAGGAAGTCCTTTGTTCTGCCTTCCGGGGCCAAGCCTGGCTGGACCCCAGGAGGGCCGAAACCTGTCTGAGGGGTTGGCAGCAGCAGCAGCTGCTGTGAAACCCTGGGAAAGGTAGTTTGGCAGTACCCGGGGCTGTGCTAGAGACTCGGGGGATCATGGAATTGTCTCCTGAATGCCAGAATGCAATTGGGGTGACGATTCCATGATCTTAGACATGTTACATGGCCATGTTCGGAGTTACCATTGTGAAGCTATACATAGGTAGTGACCTATGTATAGTGCACGCGTGTAATGGTGTCCCCGCACTCACAAAGTCTGGGAAATTTGCCCTGAACAATGTGGGGGCACCTTGGCTAGTGCCAGGATGTCCACACACTAAGTAACTTAGCACCCAACCTTTACCAGGTAAAGGTTAGACATATAGGTGACTTATAAGTTACTTAAGTGCAGTGGTAAATGGCTGTGAAATAACGTGGACTTTATTTCACTCTGGCTGCAGTGGCAGGCCTGTGTAAGAATTGTCAGAGCTCCCTATGGGTGGCAAAAGAAATGCTGCAGCCCATAGGGATCTCCTGGAACCCCAATACCCTGGGTACCTCAGTACCATATACTAGGGAATTATAAGGGTGTTCCAGTATGCCAATGTGAATTGGTGAAATTGGTCACTAGCCTGTTAGTGACAATTCGGAAAGCAAAGAGAGAGCATAACCACTGAGGTTCTGGTTAGCAGAGCCTCAGTGAGACAGTTAGTTATCACACAGGGAACACATACAGGGCACACTTATAAGCACTGGGGCCCTAGCTGGCAGGGTCCCAGTGACACATACAACTAAAACAACATATATACAGTGAAATATGGGGGTAACATGCCAGGCAAGATGGTACTTTCCTACACAACCCCCCCCCCCAAACGAAGGACAATAAGACTAGCCATGACCTGATGAGTCTTCATTGTCTAAGTGGAAATATCTGGAGAGTCCATCTGCATTGGAGTGGGTACTCCCAGGTCTATGTTCCACTGTATAGTCCATTCCCTGTAGAGATATGGACCACCTTAACAATTTAGGGTTTTCACCTTTCATTTGTTTTAGCCAAAGTAGAGGTTTGTGGTCTGTCTGAACAATGAAGTGAGTGCCAAACAGGTATGGCCTCAACTTCTTCAGTGCCCAGACCACAGCAAAGGCCTCCCTCTTTCTGGCAGACCAACGCTTTTCTCTAGGGGTCAACCTCCTGCTGATAAAAGCAACAGGTTGATCCTGGCCCTCAGAATTAAGTTGTGATAAGACTGCCCCTACCCCTAATTCAGATGCATCAGTTTGGACAATGAATTATTTGGAGTAACAGGGGCTTTTCAGGACAGGTGCAGAGCACATGGCCTGCGTCAGCTCCTCAAAAGCTTTTTGACAGTTAGCTGTCCACAATACCTTTTTAGGCATTTTCTTAGATGTGAGGTCATTAAGAGGGGCTGCTATGGAGCCATAGTTCTTTATGAACCTCCTGTAGTACCCAGTGAGGCCTAAAAAGGCTCTTACTTGAGTCTGAGTTGTAGGGGGAACCCAATGTATAATAGTTTGGATTTTCCCCTGAAGTGGTGCAATCTGTTCTCCACCTACCAGGTGTCCCAGATAAACCACTTTCCCCTGCCCTATCTGGCACTTTGAAGCCTTGATAGTGAGGCCTGCCTTTTGCAGGGCCTCCAAAACTTTCCATAGGTGGACCAGGTGATCATCCCAGCTGGAGCTAAAGACAGCTATATCATCTAGATATGCTGCACTAAAAGCCTCCAACCCTTGCAGGACTGTATTCACCAACCTCTGAAAAGTGGCAGGTGCATTTTTCAAACCAAAGGGCATTACTGTGAATTGGTAGTGCCCTCCAATGGTTGAAAATGCAGTTTTTGCTTTAGCATCCTCTGATAACTTGATCTGCCAATACCCTGCAGTCAAATCAAAGGTGCTTAGATACTTGGCAGATGCCAGTGTATCTACGAGCTCATCTGCCCTGGGTATAGGGTGAGCATCAGTTTTAGTTACCTGGTTGAGACCTCTGTAGTCTACACAAAATCTAATTTCCCTTTTCCCATCTTTGGAATGAGGCTTTGGTACAAGTACCGCAGGAGAGGCCCATGGACTTTCAGAGTGCTCAACCACTCCCAGTTCAAGCATTTTCTGAACCTCTTGTTTTATGCAGTCCCTGACATGGTCAGGCTGCCTATAGATCTTACTTTTGAAAGGCAAGCTGTCTCCAGTATCTACAGTGTGCTCACACCAAGAAGTGGTGCCTGGCACAGTAGAAAAGAGTTCAGAAAACTGACCCAGGAGATTTATGCAGTGGTCTTTCTGCTCAGCAGTAAGACAATCTGCCAGAACTACACCTTCCACTAGAGCATCTTGTTCTGTGGAAGAGAAGAGATCAGGAAGAGGGTCACTCTCTTCTTCTTGTCCTTCATCTGTTGCCATGAGCAGGGTGAGATCAGCCCTGTCATAGTAGGGTTTCAGGCGATTGACATGGAGCACCCTAAGGGGACTCCTGGCAGTGCCCAAGTCAACTAAATAGGTGACTTCTCCCTTTTTCTCAACAATAATGTAGGGACCACTCCATTTGTCTTGGAGTGCTCTTGGGGCCACAGGCTCCAAGACCCACACTTTCTGCCCTGGTTGGTACTGAATCAGAACGGCCTTTTGGTCATGCCATTGCTTTTGGAGCTCTTGGCTGGCCTGAAGGTTTTTGCTGGCCTTTTTCATATACTCAGCCATTCTGGATCTTAGGCCAAGTACATAGTCCACTATGTCTTGCTTAGGAGCTTTTAAAGGTTGTTCCCAACCCTCCTTTACAAGTGTTAGAGGACCTCTTATAGGGTGTCCAAATAGGAGTTCAAAGGGGCTGAAGCCCACTCCTTTTTGGGGTACCTCCCTGTAAGCAAAAAGGAGGCAAGGTAACAGGACATCCCATCTCCTCCGGAGTTTTACAGGGAGTCCCATTATCATTCCTTTGAGAGTTTTGTTAAATCTCTCAACCAGTCCATTTGTTTGTGGATGATAGGGTGTGGTGAACTTGTATGTCACACCACATTCCTTCCACATGGCCTTTAAGTAAGCAGACATAAAGTTGCTACCTCTGTCTGATACCACCTCTTTTGGGAAGCCCACCCTGGAAAAGATTCCCAGGAGGGCCTTTGCCACTGCAGGAGCTGTAGTGGTCCTTAGAGGAATTACTTCAGGATATCTGGTGGCATGGTCCACTACCACCAAGATAAACCTATTGCCTGAAGCAGTAGGAGGGTCAAGGGGGCCAACTATGTCAACCCCTACCCTTTCAAAGGGAACCCCAACCACAGGCAGTGGAATAAGGGGTGCCTTTGGGGTGCCACCTGTTTTGCCACTGGCTTGACAGGTGACACAGGACTTACACAATTCCTTTGTGTCCTCTGACATTCTAGGCCAAAGAAACAAGGGAACAAGCCTGTCCCATGTTTTCATTTGTCCCAAATGTCCAGCCAAGGGAATGTCGTGGGCTAGAGTTAGGAGGAACTCTCTGTATTGCAAGGGAATAACCAATCTCCTGGCAGCTCCAGGTTTTGGGTCCCTTGCCTCTGTATACAAGAGGTTGTCCTCCCAGTAAACTCTGTGAGAGTCACTGACATCCCCATTTTGCTGTTTGACGGCTTGCTGTCTTAGACCCTCTAGTGTGGGACAGGTCTGCTGTGCCACACTCAGCTCCTCCCTGGCAAGCCCCCCTCCACCCAAAAGCTCAGCAGTGTCTGCTTCCAGCTCCTCTGGTGAAGGTTCTGCACAGGGTGGAAATTCTTCTTCCTCAGAAGTTGAATCCACTGTAGAGGGAGGGATAGTAGGTAGTGTTTTACCTTTACTAACCCTAGCTTTAGGGAGCACTTGGTCCACTGTTCTAGGATCCAAGTCACCCTGTCCTTTTTGCTTTTTGGCCTGAGCCCTGGTCAAAGCAAAAATATGCCCAGGAATGCCCAGCATTGCTGCATGAGCCTCCAACTCCACTTCTGCCCAAGCTGATGTCTCTAAATCGTTCCCTAGTAGGCGGTCTACAGGTAAATCTGAGGCAACCACAACTTTCTTTGGACCAGTAACCCCCCCCCCCCAGTTGAGATTCACAACAGCCATGGGGTGGCTAAGAGTGTTGTTATGAGCATCAGTCACTTGGTACTGGTGACCAAGTAGGTGTTGTTCAGGGTGGACCAGTTTCTCTATTACCATGGTAACACTGGCACCTGTGTCCCTGTAGGCCTGACCCTCAACACCATTTATTAGGGGAAGTTGCTTGTACTTATCCATATTAAGGGGACAAGCAACCAAGGTGGCCAAATCAATGGCCCCCTCAGAGACTAACACAGCCTCTGTGGTCTCCCTAACAAGACCAACCCCAACTAAATTACCAAAAGTGAGCCCAGCTACTCCCTTGGATTGGCTATTAGTAGGTTTGCCCCCACCACCACTGCTATTACTAGGGGCACTAGGTGTAGTAGTAGGGGTTGTGGTAGTGGGAGGCTTGGTGCTTTTCTTTGGACAACTGGCATCAGTTGTCCAATGGCCTTTTACTTTACATAAATAGCACCATGGTTTCTTTACTTGATTAGAAGAGTATTTGGACCCACCACCCCCACCAGAGTGTTTTTGTGGGCCTGATGAAGACTCATTTTTAGATTTGTCCCCACCCTTGTCTGAAGACTTACCATCCTTCTTCTTGCCATCCTTGTCACCCCCTGTATGAACGTTTCTGTTCACTCTTGTTCTGACCCATTTGTCTGCCTTCTTTCCCAATTCTTGGGGAGAGGGCAGATCTGAGTCCACTAGATATTGGTGCAACAAATCAGACACACAGTTATTAAGAATATGCTCTCTCAGGATTAAGTTACACAGGCTTTCATAGTCAGAAACTTTACTGCCATGTAACCACCCCTCCAAGGCCTTCACTGAATGGTCAACAAAGTCTACCCAGTCTTGTGAAGACTCCTTTTTGGTTTCTCTGAACTTGATCCTGTACTGTTCAGTGGTTAACCCATAACCATCTAGGAGTGCATTCTTAAGAACTGAAAAATTATTGGCATCACTTTCCTTCACAGTAAGGAGCCTATCCCTACCCTTTCCACTGAAAGATAGCCATAGGATAGCAGCCCACTGCCTTTGAGGGGCCACCTGTACAACACAGGCCCTCTCAAGTGCAGCAAACCACTTGTTAATGTCATCCCCCTCCTTGTAAGGGGGAACTATCTTGTGCAGATTCCTAGAATCATGCTCTTTTACAGGATTACTATCTGTAATACTGCTGCTGCCACCATGGGGTCCAAACCCCAACCTCTGCCTTTCTTTTTCTAAGTCAAATGCTTCTCTGTCTAGATCCAGCTGTAGCTTTTTAAGCTTCAGCCTGGACTCTTCCACTCTCAATCTATTGAATTCCCTTTCTAACACTCTGTCATCAGGGTGGGTGGGTTGGGCATGCTTAGACACAGAAGAATGGTGTGAAAGAACAGAGGGAGACCTGTCCCTAATACATGGCACCCTAACAACCTGTCCTAAAGGAGTGACATCCCTACTGTGATGAGAGCTTAGTACCAGCCATGCTAGGTGGCCTGCTAAGGGGCAGGTTGGGAAGTTTCCCATCTAACACTTTTGCTGGGGCTGCCCCTGAATCAGAGTGTGAACCATCAGCTAATCTCTCACCTGATGTGCCAGCTATGGCCTTATCATTCTCAATGAGCATATTAACCAACAGTTCTCTAGAGGGATTCTTCCCTACCCCTAAACCTCTATCAATGCAGAGACTCCTTACACCTTTCCAGTTAAGGTGGTCATAAGCTGTGCTGGCCAGATCCAGAGTTTGACCTGTACCAGACACGATAGGAAAAGGTTTAAGGGACAGAAAAAAAAAACTTTTTCAACTTTTGAGAAACTTTTTGAAAGTTTTAGAGGTGCTTTTCAGCACTTAGCAATAGAGTAAGAGAAGAAAAACAAAACTTTTTGGTTAGGTGTACATACACTGAACTTGTTTTGTATATTTTTCTCTTATGAAAAATACAAAATGACAAAGCGGTAAGTAGTTGCAAGTACTTATCCCACCGCTGCACAACCAATGTAGGAGGCTGGCCTGGCTTGTAGTGGTACCAAGGGGTACTTACACTCTGCACCAGGTCTAGTTATCCCTTATTAGTGTAGAAGAGGTGTCTAGCAGCTTAGGCTGATAGAAAAGGTAGCTTAGCAGAGCAGCTTAGGCTGAACTAGGAGACGTGTAAAGCTCCTACTATACCACTGGTGTCATATGCACAATATCATAAGAAAACACAATACACAGATATACTAAAAATAAAGGTACTTTATTTTTATGACAATATGCCAAAAGTATCTCAGTGAGTACCCTCAGTATGAGGATGCCAAATATACACAAGATATATGTACACAATACCAAAAATATGCAGTATAGCAATAGAAAGCAATGCAAGCAATGTACAGTCACAATAGATTGCAATGAGAGCACATAGGTATAGGGGCAACACAAACCATATACTCCAAAAGTGGAATGCGAATAACGTATGGACCCCAAACCTATGTGAGCTTGTAGAGGGTCGCTGGGACTGTAAGAAAACAGTGAGGGTTAGAAAAATAGCCCACCCCAAGACCCTGAAAAGTAGGTGTAAAGTGCACCTAAGTTCCCCAGAGAGCACAGAAGTCGTGATAGGGGAATTCTGCAAGGAAGACCAACACCAGCAATGCAACAACGATGGATTTCCAGACGAGAGTACCTGTGGAACAAGGGGACCAAGTCCAAGAGTCACACTCAATTCGGGAGTGGGCAGATGCCCAGGAAATGCCATCTGTGGGTGCAAAGAAGCTGCCACTGGATGGTAGAAGCTGTGGATTCTGCAAGAACGAAGAGGACTAGGAACTTCCCCTTTGGAGGATGGATGTCCCACGCCGTGAAGAAGCTTGCAGAGGTGTTCCCATGCAGAAAGACCGCAAACAAGAACCTTGCTAGCTGCAAGGGTTGCAGTTGGGGTTTTTGGATGCTGCTGTGGCCCAGGAGGGACCCGGATGTCACCAATTGAGTGAGGAGATAGAGGGGGCGCCCAGCAAGACAAGGAGCCCACTCAGAAGCAAGCAGCACCCAGAGAAGTGCCGGAACAGGCACTACGAAGAACAGTGAACTGGAGCTCACCCGAAGTCACAAAAGAAGGTCCCACGACGCCGGAGGACAACTCAGGAGGTCGTGCACAGCAGGTTAGAGTGCCGGGGAAATCCTGGAAGAGTGCACAGGAGCCGGAGCAGCTGCAAATCACGCGGTACCCAGTAATGCAGTCTAGCGTGGGGAGGCAAGGACTTACCTCCACCAAACTTGGACTGAAGAGTCACTGGACTGTGGGAGTCACTTGGACAGAGTTGCTGAGTTCCAGGGACCACGCTCGTCGTGCTGAGAGGGGACCCAGAGGACCAGTGATGCAGTCTGTTGGTGCCTGCGGTTGCAGGGGGAAGATTCCGTCGACCCACAGATTTCTTCGGAGCTTCTAGTACAGAGAGGAGGCAGACTACCCCCACAGCATGCACCACCAGGAAAACAGTCGAGAAGGCCGCAGGATCAGCGATACAAGGTCGCAGTAGTCCTCTTTGCTACTTTGTTGCGGTTTTGCAGGCGTCCAGAGCAGTCAGCGGTCGAATCCTTGGCAGAAGGTGAAGAGAGAGATGCAGAGGAACTCTGATGAGCTCATGCATTCGTTATCTACAGAATTCCCCAAAGCAGAGACCCTAAATAGCCAGAAAAGGAGGTTTGGCTACTTAGGAAGGAGGATAGGCTAGCAACACAGGTAAGAGCCTTTCAGAAGGAGTCTCTGAGGTCACCTGCTGGCCCTGGCCACTCAGAGCAGTCCAGTGTGCCAGCAGCACCTCTGTTTCCAAGATGGCAGAGGTCTGGAGCACACTGGAGGAGCTCTGGGCACCTCCCAGGGGAGGTGCAGGTCAGGGGAGTGGTCACTCCCCTTTCCTTTGTCCAGTTTCGCGCCAGAGCAGGGCTGGGGGATCCCTGAACCGGTGTAGACTGGCTTATGCAGAGATGGGCACCATCTATGCCCATCAAAGCATTTCCAGAGGCTGGGGGAGGCTACTCCTCCCCAGCCCTGACACCTTTTTCCAAAGAGAGAGGGTGTAACAGCCTCTCTCTGAGGAAGTCCTTTGTTCTGCCTTCCTGGGCCAAGCCTGGCTGGACCCCAGGAGGGCAGAAACCTGTCTGAGGGGTTGGCAGCAGCTGCTGCAGTGAAACCCCGGGAAAGGTAGTTTGGCAGTACCCGGGTCTGTGCTAGAGACTCGGGGGATCATGGAATTGTCTCCCCAATGCCAGAATGGCATTGGGGTGACAATTCCATGATCTTAGACATGTTACATGGCCATGTTCGGAGTTACCATTGTGACGCTATACATAGGTAGTGACCTATGTATAGTGCACACGTGTAATGGTGTCCCCGCACTCACAAAGTCCGGGGAATTTGCCCTGAACAATGTGGGGGCACCTTGGCTAGTGCCAGGGTGCCCACACACTAAGTAACTTAGCACCCAACCTTTACCAGGTAAAGGTTAGACATATAGGTGACTTATAAGTTACTTAAGTGCAGTGGTAAATGGCTGTGAAATAACGTGGACGTTATTTCACTCAGGCTGCAGTGGCAGGCCTGTGTAAGAATTGCCAGAGCTCCCTATGGGTGGCAAAAGAAATGCTGCAGCCCATAGGGATCTCCTGGAACCCCAATACCCTGGGTACCTCAGTACCATATACTAGGGAATAATAAGGGTGTTCCAGTATGCCAATGTGAATTGGTGAAATTGGTCACTAGCCTGTTAGTGACAATTTGGAAAGCAAAGAGAGAGCATAACCACTGAGGTTCTGGTTAGCAGAGCCTCAGTGAGACAGTTAGTCATCACACAGGGAACACATTCAGGCACACTTATGAGCACTGGGGCCCTGGCTGGCAGGGTCCCAGTGACACATACAACTAAAACAACATATATACAGTGAAATATGGGGGTAACATGCCAGGCAAGATGGTACTTTCCTACAGACCCCATTCTTAACAGCCTCCCAGGATTGTTTTTGTGCAGGAAGGTGCCCCTTCAATCCTGCATGCAACACAGGCACCCTTGCACCTCGAAAGGAGTAGGGTGGGGCGGCTGTGGTGTGCGGAGGGGCACCTAAAATTTAATTACATTACATTTTTTTTTAAAACACCTTTTCGGTGTGGCCCCGCGCTGCCCTCCTCTTCCCTGCTAGCTGCACGCAGGCACAGGCTCCCAGCCTGCCCTGTAACCAGTTCTAACACTGCTCAAAGCAGCGTCGGGATTGGCTGGGAGCACCCTGGCTGGGCGCTCCCAGGCAGACTGGGAGCCGGTGCAGGCTCTTTTCAGCCCGGCAACTGTGTTGCCAGGCTGGAGAGAGCGTAGCGCGCATGTCTGTTTGGCTGGCCCGAGCTGGCCAGCCAAACATACGTGTGCAGTGAGGGTGTGTGAGACAAACAAGAGCCCCCCATAAACCTCAGTGCACCTGGGTTTGATGTCCCCCCATAAACCTCAGTGCACCCGGGTTTGATGTCCACCCATAAACCTCTGTGCACCCGGGTTTGATGTCCCCCCATAAACCTCAGTGCACCCGGGTTTGATGTCCCCCCATAAACCTCTGTGCACCCGGGTTTGATGTCCCCCCATAAACCTCAGTGCACCTGGGTTTGATGTCCCCCCATAAACCTCAGTGCACCCGGGTTTGATGTCCCCCCATAAACCTCTGTGCACCCGGGTTTGATGTCCCCCCATAAACCTCAGTGCACCTGGGTTTGATATCCCCCCATAAACCTCTGTGCACCCGGGTTTGTTGTGGTGTAAGGCGCAGTGGTGCCTCATTCAGCAGTAATCGACCTTTCAAGCAGTGAAATCTCTGAAAGTTGTCAATGAGATGCAGGATGCAGGGCCTGTTTACAGCAGCTGTGACATCATTCTCTCAGGGATGCCCACAATATGCCAGGAGTTACAAACACTGTGTCAACGTCAGCATTACGTCAGGGGTGTGACCGCTGTGACAAAGATCGGCACACTATGTGGGTGGGGTGCCATTGGCTACTGCCCTATGACCCATAAAATGCCCCTAAAGCCAGGATTTAGGGCTCCACTGATCCTAGTTTGTCAGATTCCTAGTGACATCACAAGAACGAAGAAGGACTGCTAAGCTGAACCCCTAGCAGCGAAGAAGGAAGACACAAACTGACTTGGCCCCAGCCCTACCGGCCTGTCTCATGCTTCAAAGAGCCTGCAACAAGAAAGCGACACATCCAGCAGAACCAGCGACCTCTGCCAAGCTCCAGAGTACTGCCCTGCATCACAGAGGACCAAGAACTCCTGAGGACAGCGGCACTGTCTACAAAGAACTTAAAACTAAGGGAATCCAGAGCCTCCCAGGATCCGTGAGTCCTGACCACTCTGCACCTGACGCCCATGGGCCAAACAACTAGAGAGGATCCCCGGATGATTCCAAGCAAGTGCCCACCCTGGGCTGACCCCTCCAGTCCCTCACGACAACATCTGCATTGGAAATCCAGAGGTCCTCCCCTGACCATGACAGCACAGGATGAAGATACCTATCGCCTAAAGGTACAGTGCACCTGCAGCGCCCTGGCCTTGGGGAACCCAACCTCTGGTGCAGCAACGTCCAGCAGGCGGATCTCCAACTTATCCAGCCTGTGGTTTCTCCCAAGTGACCCCCTGGACTCGACCTGCAGCCTCTAAGTGACTCCTGGGGTCCCCTCATAGGAAAGCATTGGGAGCCAGACGCTATGTTTGCACCCTGCAGCCGGCCGCCCCTGTGCCGCTGAGGGTGTGTGCTTGGTGCCAACTTGTGTCCACTCTGGTGCTCCTCTGAACCCCCAGGTCTGCCCTCCGAAGACGAGGGTAATTACCTGCTAGCAGATCTGAAACCGAGTGCCCCCTGTCTCCATAGGAGCCCAAGTTAAATTTGCCTCCACTTTGACCTCTGCACCCGTCCGGCCCTGTGTTGCTGGTGGTGGGTATTTGGGGTTAACTTGAACCCCAACATATGGACATCTTAACTCCCGGAGACTGGAACTGTAAGTCGCGTACTTACCTGTAAGCCAAGCTAACTTTTTCTTTCCCCCCAGGAACTGTTTCTGAAAATTGCAGTGTCCCCACTTTTAAAACAGATTATTGCCATTTATTCTTAAACTGTATAACTTACCAATTCCAAGCAAAGTCATCTTGATTCATATGTGAAATACATATTTATTAATGTACTTATCTGCAACTTGAATCTTGTGGTTCTAGAAATAAATGAACAAAATATATTTTTGCTATATAAAAACCATTGGTGTAAAGTTGAGGCATTGAGTGTGCGCTTCCTTTATACAACGGATCGACCACACTACCACAAATAGATTTATTATCTGCTTTAGCCTCTGTTCAGCCTCAGGGGAGCCCCTGGACTCTGTGCACACCATGGGCCTGATTACGACTTCGGCGGAGGGGAGTACTCCGTCCCAAATGTGATGATATCGAGTTTCATAGGATATAATGGACTTGTAATTCGGCGGGCGGGATGTCCGTCACATTTGGGATGGAGTAATCCCCTCCGCCGAAGTCGTAATCAGGCCCTATACCTCACTTTGATATAGTATATAGAGAGCCAGCTTCCTACACTGTGTCACTCGCCAGACCTCCTCTCTCTCTATAATGCTGTCTCTTGTGCTGTGTCACTCATCAGTCCTCCTCTCTCTCTATAATGCTGTCTCTTGTGCTGTGTCACTCATCAGACCTCCTCTCTCTCTATAGTGCTGTGTCACTCATCAGACCTCCTCTCTCTCTATAGTGCTGTGTCACTCGCCAGACCTCCTCTCTCTCTATAGTGCTGTCTCTTGTGCTGTGTCACTCGCCAGACCTCCTCTCTCTCTATAGTGCTGTCTCTTGTGCTGTGTCACTCATCAGACCTCCTCTCTCTCTATAGTGCTGTGTCACTCGTCAGACCTCCTCCCTCTCTATAGTGCTGTCTCTTGTGCTGTATCACTCGCCAGACATCATCTCTCTCTATAGTGCTGTCTCTTGTGCTGTGTCACTCGCCAGACCTCCTCTATCTCTATAGTGCTGTCTCTTGTGCTGTGTCACTCGCCAGACCTCCTCTCTCTCTATAGTGCTGTGTCACTCGTCAGACCTCCTCTCTCTCTATAGTGCTGTCTCTTGTGCTGTGTCACTCATCAGTCCTCCTCTCTCTCTATAATGCTGTCTCTTGTGCTGTGTCACTCATCAGACCTCCTCTCTCTCTATAGTGCTGTGTCACTCATCAGACCTCCTCTCTCTCTATAGTGCTGTGTCACTCGTCAGTCCTCCTCTCTCTCTATAGTGCTGTGTCACTCATCAGACCTCCTCTCTCTCTATAGTACTGTGTCACTCCTCAGTCCTCCTCTCTCTCTATAGTGCTGTCTCCTGTGCTGTGTCACTTGTCAGTCCTCCTTTCTCTCTATAGTGCTGTCTCTTGTGCTGTGTCACTCGTCAGACCTCCTCTCTCTCTATAGTGCTGTGTCACTCGCCAGACCTCCTCTCCCTCTATAGTGCTGTGTCACTCGTCAGACCTCCACTCTCTCTATAGTGCTGTCTCTTGTGCTGTGTCACTCGCCAGACCTCCTCTCTCTCTATAGTGCTGTCTCTTGTGCTGTGTCACTCACCAGACCTCCTCTCTCTCTATAGTGCTGTCTCTTGTGCTGCGTCACTCGCCAGACCTCCTCTCTCTCTATAGTGTTGTGTCACTCGTCAGACCTCCTCTCTCTCTATAGTGCTGTCTCTTTTGCTGTCACTCATCAGACCTCCTCTCTCTCTATAGTGCTGTGTCACTCATCAGACCTCCTCTCTCTGTATAGTGCTGTGTCACTCATCAGACCTCCTCTCTCTCTATAGGGCTGTGTCACTCGTCAGTCCTCCTCTCTCTCTATAGTGCTGTCTCTTGTGCTGTGTCACTCGCCAGACCTCCTCTCTCGCTATAGTGCTGTCTCTTGTGCTGTGTCACTCATCAGACCTCCTCTCTCTCTATAGTGCTGTGTCACTCGTCAGACCTCCTCTCTCTCTATAGTGCTGTCTCTTGTGCTGTGTCACTCGCCAGACCTCCTCTCTCTCTATAGTGCTGTGTCACTCGTCAGACCTCCTCTCTCTCTATAGTGCTGTCTCTTGTGCTGTGTCACTCGCCAGACCTCCTCTCTCTCTATAGTGCTGTGTCACTCGTCAGACCTCCTCTCTCTCTATAGTGCTGTCTCTTGTGCTGTCACTCATCAGACCTCCTCTCTCTCTATAGTGCTGTGTCACTCATCAGACCTCCTCTCTCTGTATAGTGCTGTGTCACTCATCAGACCTCCTCTCTCTCTATAGTGCTGTGTCACTCGTCAGTCCTCCTCTCTCTCTATAGTGCTGTCTCTTGTGCTGTGTCACTCGCCAGACCTCCTCTCTCTCTATAGTGCTGTGTCACTCGTCAGACCTCCTCTCTCTCTATAGTGCTGTCTCTTGTGCTGTGTCACTCGCCAGACCTCCTCTCTTTCTATAGTGCTGTGTCACTCGTCAGACCTCTTCTCTCTCTATAGTGCTGTCTCTTGTGCTGTCACTCATCAGACCTCCTCTCTCTCTATAGTGCTGTGTCACTCATCAGACCTCCTCTCTCTGTATAGTGCTGTGTCACTCATCAGACCTCCTCTCTCTCTATAGTGCTGTGTCACTCGTCAGTCCTCCTCTCTCTCTATAGTGCTGTCTCTTGTGCTGTGTCACTCGCCAGACGTCATCTCTCTCTATAGTGCTGTCTCTTCTGCTGTGTCACTCGTCAGTCCTCCTCTCTCTCTTTAGTGCTGTCTCTTGTGCTGTGTCACTCGTCAGACCTCCTCTCTCTCTCTCTATAGTGCTGTGTCACTCGTCAGTCCTCCTCTTTCTCTATAGTGCTGTCTCTTGTGCTGTGTCACTCACCAGACGTCATCTCTCTCTATAGTGCTGTTTCTTGTGCTGTGTCACTAATCAGACCTCCTCTCTCTCTATAGTGCTGTCTCTTGTGCGGTCACTCATCAGACCTCCATTCTCTCTCTCTCTCTCTCTCTCTCTCTCTATATATATATATATATATATATATATATATATAGTCCTGTCTTTTGTGCTGTGTCACTCATCAGACCTCCTCTCTCTATAGTGCTGGCTCTTGTGCTGTCAATCTTCAGACCTCCTCCCTCTCTATAGTACCGTCTCTTGTGCTGTGTTACTCATCAGACCTCCATTCTCTCTCTCTCTCTCTCTCTCTCTCTCTCTCTCTCTCTCTATATATATATATATATATATATATACATATATAGTGCTGTCTCTTGTGCTGTGTGACTCGTCAGACCTCCTCTCTCTATAGTGCTGTGTGACTCGTCAGACCTCCTCTCTCTATAGCGCACTCCGTAGTGATTCGTCTTTCTTTAGCGCCCACCTTGTATATAGCGCTCTCTGTAGTGATGCATCATTCTTTAGGCGCCCTCTGCCTCTAGCGCTGCCTGTAGCGCTGCTCCATCTCTGCCTGTCTCCGCTCTCCAGCCCGGCTGGTTCCTGCACCTGCAGCTGAGACCGCCGACCACGCGGCTGCCGTAGAAGCAGACTGAGGAGACCCTCTTTGCTGTCACAAGAGGGGTGCGGAGAGTACCTGAGAGGTGCGAGGGAGCTGGGAGGATGGGGACAGGAGGCTGGTGCAGCGGGTAGGAGCAGGGCCGGCTTTAGAGGGGTGCGACTGGTACGGCCGCACTGGGCGCTGACCTAGAAGGGGGCACTGACCTGAGGGAGGGGCGCTGTGTTGAGCAATTACTTTTGATTTTAAAACACCTGCTGCAGAGTTGGTTGTGCGTCCAGCTTTCAGGCAGCAAAAATATGTAAAGATAACTCTTGTGATTAATGTTCCTGCTAGAGAGACACATGCGTTTTGTCTGGTGGCAGTTTTGACTCGCTATAAAGTAGCTCAGATGGATACTATACCTGCTGCAAAGAATGGATTTGTGTTTTAAAGTGGACAGCTGAGGGGATTAGTAAAGCCAGCCTTTACCAGAGCTTTAAAGCAAATGAATTGTAAGTGAGAGAGGCTCTATAGAGAGATGAGGGGCACTTTTGCCAGGTGGTAGAGAATCCAAGGAAGAGGTCATTGGGGTGCGGGCCAAAATGACTGTCGCACCGGGCGCCACGAGCGCTAAAGGCGGCCCTCGGTAGGAATGGGGGTACTTCAGCAAAGACACACTGTGAGGCGTGTGTAAACCTGCCGAGTCCCCAGGGGGACCAATTTACACCGCTGGCCTCGAGGGTTGTCCCCTGGGGGGGTGTAATCCGTGGTAATCACAGGTCTGATTGGAGCAGCTCATTTTATACATCTGTCTCAGCTCATCCTCAGGCCTGTGCTAACCCTCCCAGCCCTCCCAGCTAATGCTGTCCCCCGACAATCACATGCATTAATAACAGTCTCACCTTCCTGTTATGCCTGCCAACCACATGCGTTAATGCCTCTGTCACCTGTCTGCTGTATGAGACTTAAACAACATGAGGCAAGCTCAGTTCAAACCCTTGGAGATTCCTCACCAGTGGGAAGTCACACAAACTTCAGTTTTTGTCCTATCTCAGGTAGAAGCAGCTACTGCAGGCCAACCCAGCACAGCACAGTCAGAGGCAAAGGGGCAGTATGCCTCCTCCAGCTTCCAGCTCTTCTCCTTGGCAGAGGTTCCTCTTGGTTCCAGAAGTAATCTGATTTTCAGGGGTTTTGGGTGCTCTTCTTACACCCCTTACTCCCTTTGAAGTAGGCCTACTTCAAAGAGAAGTCTCTATTGTTTTCAAGATCCTGCCTTGCCCAAGCCAGGCCCCAGACACACACCAGGGGGTTGGAGACTGCATTGTGTGAGGGCAGGCCCAGACCTTTCAAATGTAATTGACCACTCCTCCCCTCAGATCAGATGGCTCATCAGGATATGCAGGGTACACCCCAGCTCCCTTTGTGTCAGTGTCTGGAGAGAGGCGCAAACAACCCAACTGTCAAACTGACCTAGACAGGGAATCCACAAACAGGCAAAGTCACAGAATGATTTAAGGAAGAAAATGCCTACTTTCTAAAAGTGGCATTTTCAAACACACAATCTAAAAAGATGTATTTTTAACTTGTGAGTTCAGAGACCCCAAACTCCACATGTCTATCTGCTCCCAAAGGGAATCTACACTTTAATTATATTTAAAGGCAGCCCCCATGTTAACCTATGAGAGAGATAGGCCTTGCAACAGTGAAAACCGGACTTGGCAGTATTTTACTGTCAGGACATATAAAATACATTAGCATATGTCCTACCTTAAGCATACACTGTACCATGCCCATGGGGCTACGCAGGGCCTACCTTAGGGGTGTCTTACATGTATAAAAAGGGAAGGTTTAGGCCTGGCAAGTGGATACACTTGCCAAGTCAAATTGGCAGTGTAAAACTGCACTCACAGACACTGCAGCCGCAGGTCTGAGCCATGTTTACAGGCTACTAATGTGGGTGGCACAACCAGTGCTGCAGGCCCACTAGTAGCATTTGATTTACAGGCCCTGGGCACCTTCAGTGCACTGTACTAGAGACTTTCTAGTAATTAAAATATGCCAATCATGGATAAGCAAATGTACACATATAATTTATGCAGGGAACACTTACACTTTAGCACTAGTCAGCAGTGGTAAAGTGTACAGAGCAAACAAAACAGCAAAAACAGAGTCCAGCACACAGAAAACAACCTGGGAAGTAGAGGCAAAAAGTTAGGGGACACCATGCCAATGATGCCAAGTCTAACACATGCGTTAATACCACTGTGCCCTGTCTGCTGTATCTGCCAATCACATGCGTCAGTACCACTGTCTGCTGCATCTGCCAATCACATGCGTTAATACAACTGTCACCTCTCTGCTGCATCTGCCAATCACAGGTGCTAATATCACTGTCACATGTCTGCTGTATGTGTCAATCACATGCATTAATACCACTGCCACCTGTTTGCTGCATCTACCAATCACTTGCGTTAATACCACTGCCACATATCAGCTGTATCGGCCAATCACATGCATCAGTGCCACAGTCTGCTGCATCTGCCAATCACAAGCGTCAGTACATCTGTCATCTGTCTGCTGTATTTGTCAATCACATGTGTTAGTACCACTGTCACCTGTTTGCTGCATCTGCCAATCAGAGGTGCTTATACCACTGTCATATATCTGCTGTATGTGTCAATCACATGCATGAATACCAGTGTCACCTGTCTGCTGCATCTGCCAATCACATGTGTTAGTACCACTGTCACCTTTCTGCGGTATGTGCCAATCACATGCGTTAATACTACTGTCACCTGTCTGCTGTATCTGCGAATCAAATGCGTTAAGACCACTGTCACTTGTCTGCTGTATCTGCCAATCACATGCGTCAGTACCACTGTCACCTGTCTGCTGTATCTGCCAATCACATGCATAAATACCCCTGTCACATGTCTGCTGTACCTGCAAATCACATGTGTCAGTACCACTGTCACCTGTCTGCTATAGCTGCCAATCACATGTGCTAATATCCCTGTCACATGTCTGCTGTAGCTGCCAATCACGTGTCAATACCACTGTCACCTGTCTGCAGTATCTGACAATCACTTGCGTTAATACCACTGTCACCTGTCTGCGGTATGTGCCAATCACATGCGTTAATACTACTGTCACCTGTCTGCTGTTGCTGCCAATCACATGCGCTAATACCACTGTCATGTCTGCTGTATGTGTCAATCACATGCGCTAATACCCCCGTCACGTCTGCTATATCTGCCAATCACATGTGTCCGTACCACTGTCACCTGGCTGCTGTATCTTCCAATCACATGCATTAATACCACTTTTGTAGTGAATCCAATTTAGCTTTTATTGGGAGATTAGCTTAGCCTTCTGGCTTGCAGGCCTGTGTCCCTGTCACTTAGTGACTAATAACCTACTTAGCTTGCTCTGTCTTAGTCGATTTATTTAATTATTTCTTCCAAGATAGCGGTTATGTTTATATTTAGGAAGATGTTTTAGTTTCACGTTATCAGTGCCATTCTGTAAAGGCATCACAATCAGCGTCAAAGATAAATGAGATACGTATTTACATCATGTACTTTCCCACTTTCGTGTGACAATAACATAATGTACCCTTTCCAGAAATTGTTTATGTAATTTCTGCCCCAAGCATGCCTTCTTATCTATTGTTTGGGAACATACCTGCGTCAGGGGTCCCGCACGATTTGTATAAATACATCTCACATAGACAAGGTTATCGGAGGGATTCCTACCAGATGCCATCAACGCTATCTATGCTACATGTCGCCTTGATGCAGACCCAGCCTTCGTGTCACCACGGAGTCTGATCTAGAGGCCTCCTTCCAAGGTAACAAGGTTTCGGGGGAGCTTCTCATGGACATGGTACTGGCAGATTAGGTTTACCACACCTAGCTCTTGTTAGGTTAGAGATTAGGTTCTCCATGCCAGGGATTTTGCATTTCATGTTTATTGCAAAATGGTGGGGGTCTTTGTATTCACGACTCTCATCTTCACAAATATGCTTCTTTTATTGTTTGTTATCCTAATCATTGCAGTTCATGCATTTACCATAGATTTTAGTCTTTTCAATAAATATATTGAAAACCTTACTGCATCTCCTTCTTTGCCTGTGTATGACTGAGACTTATTACTGAGGTGAGAAAAGGATAACTTCCGTTCCACCACGACTTCCCTGAGATGTTGCACTCCAGAGTCCATGCATAAGGCTGCCAGAAATCAGCTTTTACTGTTTGGGTTTTTGGTGAGGTACTGCTTGTGAGCCGGGAGAGTTAGGCCGACAGTTCCAACTTATTGTAGGAGTGATTCAGTTCTCTCCCCTAACCCAGAAGTCTCGCCTAGGAACGAGAGTCCAACTACGACATGGCGCCACCAACAATGGTATTTTGGCACTGATTTATGGATATCCTGAGTATCTCCGTCTCACACACAGCAGGCACCCTAAGTACCATTATACAGAGACATCCGTGGTCGTTGGGATAATCCTCCTCAGCTGAGTGGAGAGCATCTAATTAGGCTGTAGGTTGTTCAAGCTTGAACTCTTAAAAGGACTTTCTCCCCACTTGGTGTTCCTTCTCTGTTCTCATTAATCAACATGACTAATGCCATAGACATTCCGGAAAATGTCAGGCACGCATTAACACAACATCTAATAGCCCATGGCTATAACAGATGAGAGCACAGATGTCACATTTATAGTGGAAGCTAGTGAAGCTTACCAAACAGAAACATTCTATTCCTGGGTCACCTTTCCTGAGGAACATGAGACAACACATACATACACATACATACAAAATAGCTAAAGTACTGCAGTGGTACTGAGCATATCAGTATCTAGAGGTACCCTTTCCTATCAAGAACATCAAAATTGGTTCAATGGCACCCTACCACATTTAATACAACCCCTGAGATTTGGTCCTTTAAGTAATGACAGACCAACATGGCCCATGTTTGTCATATACACACCACATCCTGGTGTACAGGCACTGCAAATAGCTGACGTATTCTCACTTTATAATGAGCTAGTACAACTTTACAGACAATTAGTACAATTTGCTATGCGAACATTGAATATCGCCCCAGCACGGGCTGCACCAGCTGGTCACCAATTGGCCATTACTGGGATTAACCCACAAACAGTTCATTCTATCATGAGCAAACCACCCACAGAAAGTGAGAACATTCTGTTCTGGATAGCACAAAAAACTAACCAGGTGGAAGCAGTATTTCCCCATACAGGAGCCCAAGATAAACATAGAATTCTCACAATGTGCTTGCCATTCGGAATGGTTCCCTCAGTGGACGACTGCACCACATGAGGCACAGTCTTTGCTGCAATTTACACTACCACACATGGGACCCCGACACTTGCCAATTTACCGGAAGTGTTAAAACAAATTCAAAATAAACACGGGGCTGCTCCAACCCCTGATTTGGGGATGAAACTGATGCGTAACTTCGACACAGTCTCCTCAATAATGCTCAGTAACATTAAAGGGGAAGTGGTAGTGTTGTCTATACGTCAGTGGCTCCGGGAGATTCCACAATTGGAACAGGATTGATAACTACTGAAAATTATTTCTGAAACCTATACTAGTATAGGACGGGATAGTAGGGGAGTCAAGCCAAAAAATCCTGAACTTCAGAGCACCATCCCTAAGGAAGGTACTAAACAAGCACAAGAGGGTTCTAAAAAACGCTAGGATAAACAAAAACAAAAGAAAGACAGACGAAGTCAGAGAGTAGACTCTCCACATCCGGAGAGCTCTGAAAGGAGATATAATCTCAGAAATAGAAAAAATGTAAAGGCTCATGACAGATATACTGATTCACGTCCCTTTATTCCTTTCAGGACACACTGGATAGATGTAGCGAGAGAGTGGGCCGGTCAGAGCAATGTCCTGACTACGTGAAACAACAGGAAGACTTACAACGGTCTTCAAATAAGAAAGAAAACAAATCCCCACAACAAAAGTCACAATTTAAAAAGAAAAAGGTGGCAGCAATCTCAATTAAACATGCCAGCAAACTTGAGAACATTGCTGATGAACGAGATGTGGGCAGTGACCCTGCAGGACAGTGCAGCTGAGGGCACAATATGTCTCCAGAGTCTGAAAGATCATCTGGATGCGACAACAACTAACGGCCTTCTTGCAGTCGAGACTGTGGACGGGTGTGTTTTCCCACCAGACAGGGCTTATGATTTATATATCCAAATTGAAGGAGACATAGAGCGCACTATTAGTGTAATATTTTGGAAAGAACTTAATTGTGATATCCTATTGGCAGAAAGAGACTGGCCACCCAAACACGTCCATAAACTCCCACATGGGGAAGATGTCATTTTGCCTTCTTTCTCAGATCTTGTTCCGGAAACGTTAAAAGAAGCCTATGCTGTTAACTGGGCTTTGGTGCAGGAACTTGCGCTATAACACAACCACAGGTAGGATAAGGATTCCCCCTACCATGTAATACCTATCAGGTCTACACCCCAGCTTCAGCCCCAATATCCTGTTAAACATGAGGCTAAAGTTCCAGTGAGAGTGATCCTCACTCAGCTCGAGCACCAAAGTGTAATAGAGCTCTGTGTCTCTGCAATGAGTCTTAGATTACAGACATTTAAACAATTACACATGGACATATGCAAATCAAAATGCACACAGCTCGGCACTGATTAACAACATAGTGCGTAAAAAATACAAAATAACCTTGGATATTTCCAAAGTTTTTTTCTGCCAAATCTTAGCGCATGAAAGTCAGGACCTGAGTGAATTCTCATTTGGCTCACAAAAACAGTTTTGCCGTTTGCCCCAAGGCTACAAGAACAGCCCAGGGTTGTTCTCTGCCCGAGTAACATCAATATTGCATGATATTTATCCTGAGGCGTTGTCCTAGATGACATCTATCTCACAGATGACAACCTCAACATTCATCTTGCCAGGGCCAATCGGATCATCTCAGGATTCGCAGCACTTGGCTACAAATTCAATTTTAAGAAAACTAAATTAGCCTTTCTCTGTGTATTTTTCCGGGGGTACAAGCTATCAAATGAGGGCAGGAGCCTGGCCCCACACTTTTAGAAAAATGCGCTCAACTCCAACCACCAAACACAAAAATGAAACTGCAGTCTTTACTTGGTTTCTTTAAGTTTGGCAGAACTTATATTGCTGACTATGCACAAAGCATCAAACCACTCTATGATTTCATTCACTCAGATTTTTCAAGCAGACACTGGATAGTTGAATACATGCGCATCCTTAGAGGATTGTACCAAGATATGCTGGAAGCATAACACTTACACACACACGTGACAACAAAACAAATTTGGTCATCAGAATAATTGCTGGTGTCATTGGGTTCACCTATGTCACCTTTAATGCGGGTGACACGGTGCCCATAGTATATAAATCACATTTTTGTTCCAATGCAGAACAACGCTTTGCACCCACAAAAAAAAATTCTAACTCCAGTTCAGATGGCTGTCATCAAGGAGAGGCCACTTTCGCAAGGGAAACGCATCATTGTCATTACCCCGGTGCCAGCCTTAGAGGCTGTCATGGAAGCAAGCGTTCCTAATGCTAAAGCATTACATCCACGCTCGATTCAGTGGGCAACCTCGCTGATTGCCACTGATGTTGATTACATTTTCGACCCAAAAAAACACAAGAATTTCTCGAATCCGAACAGGAGTACCCTGCACCCTTTGACATCTTACCACTCGACAGATACCAAACTGTCATTTACACTGATGGTTTAGCACAACCAGCTGTAGGTGCAAAACATCAGTACTCAGCCGCTTGCGCAGTTGTGAGAGGAGTGATGAAGGATGGGGTATTCCACCCTAAACATACCTACACGCAGACCCTGAGGGACTGCACAGCACAACTGGCTGAGCTTAAAGCTCTTATCTTGGCATACAGATCCAAGACACCGCACATTAATTATATGTGATTCGAATTACTGTGTCTACTCCTACAATGATTATCTTAATCATTGGCAGTGGAACACATACAGAGACTCAAATGGGAACACCATAAAACACAGAACTATGTGGGGGAGAGTGGCTGATATGAAGGATAAACTACCTGGTGATCATGCAGTACATACATTGGGCCACCAACATGTAGGAGTACATGTTATTGGCAATACTGTGGCTAATGAAGCAGCCAAATCTGCAGTAGCTACGGCTTCTGTTGTGGCAGTGACTCGTTCTCAGACGAGATTGGATAATGAAATTCAGGCTGCTGTGAAAGCTTCAGCTGAGGGCAAGCCTCTTCCAAAAGTACATCCTGCAAAGTATTCCTATCATATCAGTGCACAGAATGTCGCCTTTGCGACAATTCCTGGGGTTGGAGATTGAGTGATCCACAACCAAGACCAGAGATTAGATCTCATGAAAGCAGCACATGAGGGTGTCACATCTGCTCCTGCTGGTGTTGCGATCACAATATCACTCTTACAGAAACGCTTCTGGTGTCCAGGTCTATACAAACAGACCAAAGAATATGTCCTTTGCTGTGACATTTGCCAGCAAATAAAGGGCTCAACCATCAAACGCCCACCGCAGACATCCCTCTTAGGGCCATATGTACAAACACATTTTCCTATAGACACAGAATGGGTAAAACCCTTTGCTACATCTGGCGCTTAGTCTCCAATAGGCCACTACAAGGTGTGTACCTGGACCACTGTGGTCCCTTACAACCTGATGGTGCATACAAGTACATCTTAGTCACTGTTGATTCTTGTTCTAGATTCCGGTGGGTATGGCCACAGAGGTCAGCTGACGCTCAAACTGTTATAAAAGACTTGCTGGTCTTTATCTGTACATATGCGGTTGCAGCATTCCACTCAGACCAGGACCCTGCTTTTGCCTCTTGGGCATTCACGGATGTGAGAAGGTAGCCTCTTTCTAGCCTTGTTACCCCCACTTTTGGCCTGTTGGTGAGTGTATGTCAGGATGTTTGTCACTGTTTTCACTGTCTCACTGGGATCCTGATAGCCAGGCCTCAGTGCTCATAGTGAAAACACTATGTTTTCAGTATGTTTGTTATGTGTCACTGGGATCCTGCTGGTCAGGACCCCAGTGCTCATAGGTTTGTGGCCTATATGTATGTGTCACTGGGACCCTGTCACACAGGGCCCCAGTGCTCATAGGGGTGCATGTATATGTTCCCTGTGTGGTGCCTAACTGTCTCACTGAGGCTCTGCTAACCAGAACCTCAGTGGTTATGCTCTCTCATTACTTCCAAATTGTCACTGACAGGCTAGTGACCATTTTTTACCAATTTACATTGGCTTACTGGAACACCCTTATAATTCCCTAGTATATGGTACTAAGGTACCCAGGGTATTGGGGTTCCAGGAGATCCCTATGGGCTGCAGCATTTCTTTTGCCACCCATAGGGAGCTCTGACAATTATTACACAGGCCTGCCACTGCAGCCTGAGTGAAATAACGCCCACGTTATTTCACAGCCATTTTACACTGCACTTAAGTAACTTATAAGTCACCTATATGTCTAACCTTTACCTGGTAAAGGTTAGGTGCAAAGTTACTTAGTGTGAGGGCACCCTGGCACTAGCCAAGGTGCCCCCACATTGTTCAGAGCCAATTCACTGAACTTTGTGAGTGCGGGGACACCATTACACGCGTGCACTACATATAGGTCACTACCTATATGTAGCTTCACCATGGTAACTCCGAATATGGCCATGTAACATGTCTATGATCATGGAATTGCCCCCTCTATGCCATCCTGGCATTGTTGGTACAATTCCATGATCCCAGTGGTCTGTAGCACAGACCCTGGTACTGCCAGACTGCCCTTCCTGGGGTTTCTCTGCAGCTGCTGCTGCTGCCAACCCCTCAGACAGGCAGCTGCCCTCCTGGGGTCCAGCCAGGCCTGGCCCAGGATGGCAGAACAAAGAACTTCCTCTGAGAGAGGGTGTGACACCCTCTCCCTTGGGAAAATGGTGTGAAGGCAGGGGAGGAGTAGCCTCCCCCAGCCTCTGGAAATGCTTTGTTGGGCACAGAGGTGCCCAATTCTGCATAAGCCAGTCTACACCGGTTCAGGGACCCCTTAGCCCCTGCTCTGGCGCGAAACTGGACAAAGGAAAGGGGAGTGACCACTCCCCTGACCTGCACCTCCCCTGGGAGGTGTCCAGAGCTCCTCCAGTGTGCTCCAGACCTCTGCCATCTTGGAAACAGAGGTGCTGCTGGCACACTGGACTGCTCTGAGTGGCCAGTGCCACCAGGTGACGTCAGAGACTCCTTGTGATAGGCTCCTTCAGGTGTTAGTAGCCTTTCCTCTCTCCTAGGTAGCCAAACCCTCTTTTCTGGCTATTTAGGGTCTCTGTCTCTGGGGAAACTTTAGATAACGAATGCATGAGCTCAGCCGAGTTCCTCTGCATCTCCCTCTTCACCTTCTGATAAGGAATCGACCGCTGACCGCGCTGGAAGCCTGCAAACCTGCAACATAGTAGCAAAGACGACTACTGCAACTCTGTAACGCTGATCCTGCCGCCTTCTCGACTGTTTTCCTGCTTGTGCATGCTGTGGGGGTAGTCTGCCTCCTCTCTGCACCAGAAGCTCCGAAGAAATCTCCCGTGGGTCGACGGAATCTTCCCCCTGCAACCGCAGGCACCAAAAAGCTGCATTTCCGGTCCCTTGGGTCTCCTCTCAGCACGACGAGCGAGGTCCCTCGAATCCAGCGACACCGTCCAAGTGACCCCCACAGTCCAGTGACTCTTCAGCCCAAGTTTGGTGGAGGTAAGTCCTTGCCTCACCTCGCTGGGCTGCATTGCTGGGAACCGCGACTTTGCAAGCTTCTCCGGCCCCTGTGCACTTCCGGCGGAAATCCTTCGTGCACAGCCAAGCCTGGGTCCACGGCACTCTAACCTGCATTGCACGACTTTCTAAGTTGGTCTCCGGCGACGTGGGACTCCTTTGTGCAACTTCGGCGAGCACCGTTTCACACATCCTCGTAGTGCCTGTTTCTGGCACTTCTCCGGGTGCTACCTGCTTCAGTGAGGGCTCTTTGTCTTGCTCGACGTCCCCTCTCTCTGCAGGTCCAATTTGCGACCTCCTGGTCCCTCCTGGGCCCCAGCAGCGTCCAAAAACGCCAAACGCACGATTCGCGTGTAGCAAGGCTTGTTGGCGTCCATCCGGCGGGAAAACACTTCTGCACGACTCTCCAAGGCGTGGGGGATCCATCCTCCAAAGGGGAAGTCTCTAGCCCTTGTCGTTCCTGCAGTATTCACAGTTCTTCAGCCTAGTAAGAGCTTCTTTGCACCAACCGCTGGCATTTCTTGGGCATCTGCCCACCTCCGAGCTGCTTGTGACTTTTGGACTTGGTCCCCTTGTTCCACAGGTACCCTCAGTCAGGAATCCATCGTTGTTGCATTGCTGATTTGTGTTTTCCTTGCATTTTCCCTCTAACACGACTATTTTGTCCTTAGGGGAACTTTGGTGCACTTTGCACTCACTTTTCAGGGTCTTGGGGAGGGTTATTTTTCTAACTCTCACTATTTTCTAATAGTCCCAGCGACCCTCTACAAGGTCACATAGGTTTGGGGTCCATTCGTGGTTCACATTCCACTTTTGGAGTATATGGTTTGTGTTGCCCCTATCCCTATGTTTCCCCATTGCATCCTATTGTAACTATACATTGTTTGCACTGTTTTCTAAGACTATACTGCATATTTTTGCTATTGTGTATATATATCTTGTGTATATTTCCTATCCTCTCACTGAGGGTACACTCTAAGATACTTTGGCATATTGTCATAAAAATAAAGTACCTTTATTTTTAGTATAACTGTGTATTGTGTTTTCTTATGATATTGTGCATATGACACTAAGTGGTACTGTAGTAGCTTCACACGTCTCCTAGTTCAGCCTGAGCTGCTTTGCTAAGCTACCATTATCTATCAGCCTAAGCTGCTAGACACCCTATACACTAATAAGGGATAACTGGGCCTGGTGCAAGGTGCAAGTACCCCTTGGTACTCTCTACAAGCCAGTCCAGCCTCCTACATTGGTTGTGCAGTGGTGGGATAAGTGCTTGAGACTACTTACCACTCTTGTCATTGTACTTTTCATAAGAGAAAAATATACAAAACAAGGTCAGTGTATATACACATAGCCAAAAAGTTTTGCATTTCCTCTTTTCACTCTTTTCTAAGTGCTGAAAAGTACTCCTAAACTTTCAAAAAGTTCTTAAAAGTTTAAAAAGTTTTTTCTGTCTTTCCAAAAAGTTCTGAAAACTTTTTTCTCTTTTTCTATCACTTTAACTCTCTCAAAAAAATGTCTGGCACAGGAAAAAATGTTGAACTGTCCAAACTTGCATATGATCACCTTAGCTGGAAAGGAGCAAGGAGTCTCTGCATAGAGAGAGGTTTGAGTGTAGGGAAGAATCCTTCCTTAGAACTGTTAATTAATATGCTTAGAGTACAGGATAAGGCCATAAGTGCCCAATCTGTAGAAAAAGTAGCTAATGGTTCTCAATCTGATCCAGGGACTCCCCCAGGAAAAGGTTCAGGAAAGAAACTTCTCAGCCTGCCCATTACTAGACAGTCTAGCATAGTTGGTACAGAGGTTGAATCACACCATACTGATGGTGTGCTCTCACATTATGCTGGTAGCCAAGCTGTTAGGGTGCCCTCTGTAAGGGACAGGTCTCCTTCTGTTCATTCCCATCATACCTCTGTATCTAGAAATGTCCCTCCCACCCACCCTGATGACAGATTGTTAGAAAGGGAGCTCAATAGATTGAGAGTGGAACAAACCAGACTGAAGCTCAAGAAGCAACAGCTGGATTTGGATAGACAGTCTTTAGAAATAGAGAGGGAAAGACATAAGTTGGGTTTAGATACCCATGGTGGCAGCAGCAGTATTCCCCATAGTCATCCTGCAAAAGAGCATGATTCCAGGAATCTGCACAAGATAGTTCCCCCTTATAAGGAGGGGGATGACATTAACAAGTGGTTTGCTGCACTTGAGAGGGCCTGTGTTGTACAGGATGTCCCTCAAAGGCAGTGGGCTGCTATCCTATGGCTATCATTTAGTGGAAAAGGTAGGGATAGGCTCCTTACTGTGAAAGAAAATGATGCCAATAATTTTACAGTTCTTAAGAATGCACTCCTGGATGGTTATGGCTTAACCACTGAACAGTACAGGATAAAGTTCAGAGAGACCAAAAAGGAGTCTTCACAAGACTGGGTTGATTTCATTGACCATTCAGTGAAGGCCTTGGAGGGGTGGTTACATGGCAGTAAAGTTACTGATTATGAAAGCCTGTATAACACAATCCTGAGAGAGCATATACTTAATAATTGTGTGTCTGATTTGTTGCACCAGTACCTGGTAGACTCTGATCTGACCTCTCCCCAAGAATTGGGAAAGAAGGCAGACAAATGGGTCAGAACAAGGGTGAACAGAAAAGTTCATACAGGGGGTGACAAAGATGGCAATAAGAAGAAAGATGGTGAAAAATCTCAAGATAAGCATGGGGATAAGGGTAAAACCAAAGATCCCACTTCAAATCTTAAACACTCTTCAGAGGGTGGGGATAAAACAAATTCTTCCTCTTCTTCCCAACCTGCACACATTAAAAAGCCTTGGTGCTTTGTGTGTAAAAACAGAGGCCATAGGCCAGGGGATAAGTCCTGTCCAGGTAAACCCCCTGAGCCTACCACCACTAATACATCAAGCTCTAGTGCCCCTAGCAGTAGTGGTACTAGTGGTGGGACTGCTGGCAACAGTCAAGCAAAGGGTGTAGTTGGGTTCACTTATGGGTCCATAGTGGAAACTGATGTCATCAGTCCCAAGACAGTTTCTGTCACACCTAGTGGCATTGGCCTTGCCACACTGGCTGCTTGTCCCCTTACAATGGATAAGTACAGGCAGACAGTTTCAATAAATGGTGTTGAGGCCTTGGCCTACAGGGACACAGGTGCCAGTTTCACTTTGGTGACTGAAAACCTAGTGCCTCCTGAACAACACATCATTGGACAACAGTATAAGATTATTGATGTCCATAACTCCACTAAGTTTCTTCCCTTAGCTATAATTCAGTTTAGTTGGGGTGGAGTTACTGGCCCTAAGCAGGTGGTGGTATCACCTAGCTTACCTGTAGACTGTCTCTTAGGTAATGACCTAGAGGCCTCAGGTTGGGCTGATGTAGAGTTTTATGCCCATGCAGCCATGCTGGGCATCCCTGAGGAATTGTTCCCTCTCATTTCAAGTTAAATGAAAAAGCAAAGGAGAGAAGGCCTGAAAACTCAGGATCCCTCTCCATCAACAGGTAAAAAGGGGATCACAGTATCCCCTAACCACCCTACCATTCAGGATACTATTCCTGTGGTGGGAGAAACCTCTCCTGGGGTGGCACCTGTTCCAAGGGAATCATCAGCTGGCAAAGCTGGACTCCCTGAGGTGGAAGTACCTCTCTGTGGGATAACTAACATTGGTGAGAAAAACAGCACCATTTTAGTTAACATGGAGCATCCCTCCAACCCTCCCAGAGAAACTTTAGTGCAGAAACCCTGCACTACCTCACAACACTTAGGACAGCATCCCTGCCCTAGTGTGGAGCTCATAGGACAGCATCCCTGCCCTGCTCCAACTCAAGAGAAACAGCATCCCTGTTCCCTCTTCCAGCCAAATGGACAAAGTTTTTGCCCAGCTATGGCTTTACTGAGACAGCATCCCTGTCTGGCATTTCCATCATTACAAATAGGTTCAGTGGATAATTCCCACTGCTCTAAACTAAAACTTACTGATAGAAACTCTGAAAATACATCTTCACATTGTTGGTTAGCTAAAAAACTTCAAACAGGGTGGTTTACATCCCCACAGGGAAGTAACCATATAGTGGATGATAAAGGGAGTAACCAGTCTATTGCAGAGCTACTCTCTACTTATCACCACTTAGACAATAAAGTCTCAACTGGCCAAGGTTAGCCTTATTGTCCTTCGTTTGGGGGGGGGTTGTGTGAGAAGGATTGCCTCTTTCTAGCCTTGTTACCCCCACTTTTGGCCTGTTGGTGAGTGTATGTCAGGATGTTTGTCACTGTTTTCACTGTCTCACTGGGATCCTGATAGCCAGGCCTCAGTGCTCATAGTGAAAACACTATGTTTTCAGTATGTTTGTTATGTGTCACTGGGATCCTGCTGGTCAGGACCCCAGTGCTCATAGGTTTGTGGCCTATATGTATGTGTCACTGGGACCCTGTCACACAGGGCCCCAGTGCTCATAGGGGTGCATGTATATGTTCCCTGTGTGGTGCCTAACTGTCTCACTGAGGCTCTGCTAACCAGAACCTCAGTGGTTATGCTCTCTCATTACTTCCAAATTGTCACTGACAGGCTAGTGACCATTTTTTACCAATTTACATTGGCTTACTGGAACACCCTTATAATTCCCTAGTATATGGTACTAAGGTACCCAGGGTATTGGGGTTCCAGGAGATCCCTATGGGCTGCAGCATTTCTTTTGCCACCCATAGGGAGCTCTGACAATTATTACACAGGCCTGCCACTGCAGCCTGAGTGAAATAACGCCCACGTTATTTCACAGCCATTTTACACTGCACTTAAGTAACTTATAAGTCACCTATATGTCTAACCTTTACCTGGTAAAGGTTAGGTGCAAAGTTACTTAGTGTGAGGGCACCCTGGCACTAGCCAAGGTGCCCCCACATTGTTCAGAGCCAATTCACTGAACTTTGTGAGTGCGGGGACACCATTACACGCGTGCACTACATATAGGTCACTACCTATATGTAGCTTCACCATGGTAACTCCGAATATGGCCATGTAACATGTCTATGATCATGGAATTGCCCCCTCTATGCCATCCTGGCATTGTTGGTACAATTCCATGATCCCAGTGGTCTGTAGCACAGACCCTGGTACTGCCAGACTGCCCTTCCTGGGGTTTCTCTGCAGCTGCTGCTGCTGCCAACCCCTCAGACAGGCAGCTGCCCTCCTGGGGTCCAGCCAGGCCTGGCCCAGGATGGCAGAACAAAGAACTTCCTCTGAGAGAGGGTGTGACACCCTCTCCCTTGGGAAAATGGTGTGAAGGCAGGGGAGGAGTAGCCTCCCCCAGCCTCTGGAAATGCTTTGTTGGGCACAGAGGTGCCCAATTCTGCATAAGCCAGTCTACACCGGTTCAGGGACCCCTTAGCCCCTGCTCTGGCGCGAAACTGGACAAAGGAAAGGGGAGTGACCACTCCCCTGACCTGCACCTCCCCTGGGAGGTGTCCAGAGCTCCTCCAGTGTGCTCCAGACCTCTGCCATCTTGGAAACAGAGGTGCTGCTGGCACACTGGACTGCTCTGAGTGGCCAGTGCCACCAGGTGACGTCAGAGACTCCTTGTGATAGGCTCCTTCAGGTGTTAGTAGCCTTTCCTCTCTCCTAGGTAGCCAAACCCTCTTTTCTGGCTATTTAGGGTCTCTGTCTCTGGGGAAACTTTAGATAACGAATGCATGAGCTCAGCCGAGTTCCTCTGCATCTCCCTCTTCACCTTCTGATAAGGAATCGACCGCTGACCGCGCTGGAAGCCTGCAAACCTGCAACATAGTAGCAAAGACGACTACTGCAACTCTGTAACGCTGATCCTGCCGCCTTCTCGACTGTTTTCCTGCTTGTGCATGCTGTGGGGGTAGTCTGCCTCCTCTCTGCACCAGAAGCTCCGAAGAAATCTCCCGTGGGTCGACGGAATCTTCCCCCTGCAACCGCAGGCACCAAAAAGCTGCATTTCCGGTCCCTTGGGTCTCCTCTCAGCACGACGAGCGAGGTCCCTCGAATCCAGCGACACCGTCCAAGTGACCCCCACAGTCCAGTGACTCTTCAGCCCAAGTTTGGTGGAGGTAAGTCCTTGCCTCACCTCGCTGGGCTGCATTGCTGGGAACCGCGACTTTGCAAGCTTCTCCGGCCCCTGTGCACTTCCGGCGGAAATCCTTCGTGCACAGCCAAGCCTGGGTCCACGGCACTCTAACCTGCATTGCACGACTTTCTAAGTTGGTCTCCGGCGACGTGGGACTCCTTTGTGCAACTTCGGCGAGCACCGTTTCACGCATCCTCGTAGTGCCTGTTTCTGGCACTTCTCCGGGTGCTACCTGCTTCAGTGAGGGCTCTTTGTCTTGCTCGACGTCCCCTCTCTCTGCAGGTCCAATTTGCGACCTCCTGGTCCCTCCTGGGCCCCAGCAGCGTCCAAAAACGCCAAACGCACGATTCGCGTGTAGCAAGGCTTGTTGGCGTCCATCCGGCGGGAAAACACTTCTGCACGACTCTCCAAGGCGTGGGGGATCCATCCTCCAAAGGGGAAGTCTCTAGCCCTTGTCGTTCCTGCAGTATTCACAGTTCTTCAGCCTAGTAAGAGCTTCTTTGCACC
The DNA here is from genome assembly GCF_031143425.1 of Pleurodeles waltl. Lineage (NCBI taxonomy): Eukaryota > Metazoa > Chordata > Amphibia > Caudata > Salamandridae > Pleurodeles > Pleurodeles waltl. Next base: position 1,534,328,005 of record NC_090447.1, on the reverse strand, counting down.
AACCGCTGGCATTTCTTGGGCATCTGCCCACCTCCGAGCTGCTTGTGACTTTTGGACTTGGTCCCCTTGTTCCACAGGTACCCTCAGTCAGGAATCCATCGTTGTTGCATTGCTGATTTGTGTTTTCCTTGCATTTTCCCTCTAACACGACTATTTTGTCCTTAGGGGAACTTTGGTGCACTTTGCACTCACTTTTCAGGGTCTTGGGGAGGGTTATTTTTCTAACTCTCACTATTTTCTAATAGTCCCAGCGACCCTCTACAAGGTCACATAGGTTTGGGGTCCATTCGTGGTTCACATTCCACTTTTGGAGTATATGGTTTGTGTTGCCCCTATCCCTATGTTTCCCCATTGCATCCTATTGTAACTATACATTGTTTGCACTGTTTTCTAAGACTATACTGCATATTTTTGCTATTGTGTATATATATCTTGTGTATATTTCCTATCCTCTCACTGAGGGTACACTCTAAGATACTTTGGCATATTGTCATAAAAATAAAGTACCTTTATTTTTAGTATAACTGTGTATTGTGTTTTCTTATGATATTGTGCATATGACACTAAGTGGTACTGTAGTAGCTTCACACGTCTCCTAGTTCAGCCTGAGCTGCTTTGCTAAGCTACCATTATCTATCAGCCTAAGCTGCTAGACACCCTATACACTAATAAGGGATAACTGGGCCTGGTGCAAGGTGCAAGTACCCCTTGGTACTCTCTACAAGCCAGTCCAGCCTCCTACATTGGTTGTGCAGTGGTGGGATAAGTGCTTGAGACTACTTACCACTCTTGTCATTGTACTTTTCATAAGAGAAAAATATACAAAACAAGGTCAGTGTATATACACATAGCCAAAAAGTTTTGCATTTCCTCTTTTCACTCTTTTCTAAGTGCTGAAAAGTACTCCTAAACTTTCAAAAAGTTCTTAAAAGTTTAAAAAGTTTTTTCTGTCTTTCCAAAAAGTTCTGAAAACTTTTTTCTCTTTTTCTATCACTTTAACTCTCTCAAAAAAATGTCTGGCACAGGAAAAAATGTTGAACTGTCCAAACTTGCATATGATCACCTTAGCTGGAAAGGAGCAAGGAGTCTCTGCATAGAGAGAGGTTTGAGTGTAGGGAAGAATCCTTCCTTAGAACTGTTAATTAATATGCTTAGAGTACAGGATAAGGCCATAAGTGCCCAATCTGTAGAAAAAGTAGCTAATGGTTCTCAATCTGATCCAGGGACTCCCCCAGGAAAAGGTTCAGGAAAGAAACTTCTCAGCCTGCCCATTACTAGACAGTCTAGCATAGTTGGTACAGAGGTTGAATCACACCATACTGATGGTGTGCTCTCACATTATGCTGGTAGCCAAGCTGTTAGGGTGCCCTCTGTAAGGGACAGGTCTCCTTCTGTTCATTCCCATCATACCTCTGTATCTAGAAATGTCCCTCCCACCCACCCTGATGACAGATTGTTAGAAAGGGAGCTCAATAGATTGAGAGTGGAACAAACCAGACTGAAGCTCAAGAAGCAACAGCTGGATTTGGATAGACAGTCTTTAGAAATAGAGAGGGAAAGACATAAGTTGGGTTTAGATACCCATGGTGGCAGCAGCAGTATTCCCCATAGTCATCCTGCAAAAGAGCATGATTCCAGGAATCTGCACAAGATAGTTCCCCCTTATAAGGAGGGGGATGACATTAACAAGTGGTTTGCTGCACTTGAGAGGGCCTGTGTTGTACAGGATGTCCCTCAAAGGCAGTGGGCTGCTATCCTATGGCTATCATTTAGTGGAAAAGGTAGGGATAGGCTCCTTACTGTGAAAGAAAATGATGCCAATAATTTTACAGTTCTTAAGAATGCACTCCTGGATGGTTATGGCTTAACCACTGAACAGTACAGGATAAAGTTCAGAGAGACCAAAAAGGAGTCTTCACAAGACTGGGTTGATTTCATTGACCATTCAGTGAAGGCCTTGGAGGGGTGGTTACATGGCAGTAAAGTTACTGATTATGAAAGCCTGTATAACACAATCCTGAGAGAGCATATACTTAATAATTGTGTGTCTGATTTGTTGCACCAGTACCTGGTAGACTCTGATCTGACCTCTCCCCAAGAATTGGGAAAGAAGGCAGACAAATGGGTCAGAACAAGGGTGAACAGAAAAGTTCATACAGGGGGTGACAAAGATGGCAATAAGAAGAAAGATGGTGAAAAATCTCAAGATAAGCATGGGGATAAGGGTAAAACCAAAGATCCCACTTCAAATCTTAAACACTCTTCAGAGGGTGGGGATAAAACAAATTCTTCCTCTTCTTCCCAACCTGCACACATTAAAAAGCCTTGGTGCTTTGTGTGTAAAAACAGAGGCCATAGGCCAGGGGATAAGTCCTGTCCAGGTAAACCCCCTGAGCCTACCACCACTAATACATCAAGCTCTAGTGCCCCTAGCAGTAGTGGTACTAGTGGTGGGACTGCTGGCAACAGTCAAGCAAAGGGTGTAGTTGGGTTCACTTATGGGTCCATAGTGGAAACTGATGTCATCAGTCCCAAGACAGTTTCTGTCACACCTAGTGGCATTGGCCTTGCCACACTGGCTGCTTGTCCCCTTACAATGGATAAGTACAGGCAGACAGTTTCAATAAATGGTGTTGAGGCCTTGGCCTACAGGGACACAGGTGCCAGTTTCACTTTGGTGACTGAAAACCTAGTGCCTCCTGAACAACACATCATTGGACAACAGTATAAGATTATTGATGTCCATAACTCCACTAAGTTTCTTCCCTTAGCTATAATTCAGTTTAGTTGGGGTGGAGTTACTGGCCCTAAGCAGGTGGTGGTATCACCTAGCTTACCTGTAGACTGTCTCTTAGGTAATGACCTAGAGGCCTCAGGTTGGGCTGATGTAGAGTTTTATGCCCATGCAGCCATGCTGGGCATCCCTGAGGAATTGTTCCCTCTCATTTCAAGTGAAATGAAAAAGCAAAGGAGAGAAGGCCTGAAAACTCAGGATCCCTCTCCATCAACAGGTAAAAAGGGGATCACAGTATCCCCTAACCACCCTACCATTCAGGATACTATTCCTGTGGTGGGAGAAACCTCTCCTGGGGTGGCACCTGTTCCAAGGGAATCATCAGCTGGCAAAGCTGGACTCCCTGAGGTGGAAGTACCTCTCTGTGGGATAACTAACATTGGTGAGAAAAACAGCACCATTTTAGTTAACATGGAGCATCCCTCCAACCCTCCCAGAGAAACTTTAGTGCAGAAACCCTGCACTACCTCACAACACTTAGGACAGCATCCCTGCCCTAGTGTGGAGCTCATAGGACAGCATCCCTGCCCTGCTCCAACTCAAGAGAAACAGCATCCCTGTTCCCTCTTCCAGCCAAATGGACAAAGTTTTTGCCCAGCTATGGCTTTACTGAGACAGCATCCCTGTCTGGCATTTCCATCATTACAAATAGGTTCAGTGGATAATTCCCACTGCTCTAAACTAAAACTTACTGATAGAAACTCTGAAAATACATCTTCACATTGTTGGTTAGCTAAAAAACTTCAAACAGGGTGGTTTACATCCCCACAGGGAAGTAACCATATAGTGGATGATAAAGGGAGTAACCAGTCTATTGCAGAGCTACTCTCTACTTATCACCACTTAGACAATAAAGTCTCAACTGGCCAAGGTTAGCCTTATTGTCCTTCGTTTGGGGGGGGGTTGTGTGAGAAGGTAGCCTCTTTCTAGCCTTGTTACCCCCACTTTTGGCCTGTTGGTGAGTGTATGTCAGGATGTTTGTCACTGTTTTCACTGTCTCACTGGGATCCTGATAGCCAGGCCTCAGTGCTCATAGTGAAAACACTTTGGCCCTCATTCTGACCCTGGCGGTCGGCGGAGAGACGGCGGTCGGACCGCGAACAGACCGGCGGTATTAAAAATGGCATTCTGACCGCGGCGGTCCCCGCCGCGACCGACCGCTACTTCTCCACTCCGACCGCCACGGCGGTCATGACCGCGGGGCTGGAGTTTGCGCACTCCGGCCCGGCGGTTGTCCCAAGACCGCCAAGGGTATTATGACCCTGCCTACCGCCGCGGTTTCTTGCGGGCGGGAACCGCCGTGCGAACCATGGCGGTAAGCACTATCGGGGCCAGGGAATTCCTTCCCTGGCACTGATAGGGGTCTCCCCCACCCCCCACTACCCACCCGAGTCCTCCCCCCACACCCTCCACCCCCCTGCCACCCCCCAGAGGTGGTACGAACCCCCTCCCCACCCCCACCCCGACATGCACATACATGTACCCCGACATGCACACACCCCCAACATGCACATATACACACCCCCTACACACACATACACAACGGGGACACATACCCGCACACATACATGCCGACATGCGCACCTGCCGAACAGCACACATTACCCATAGACACAGCAGCACCCCCCGCCCGCATACACGCACTCACACACTCCCTCTACACACTCACACGCACACCCCCATGCACGCCCACATCACACAACACCCCCCCACCCCCTCCCCTCACGGACGATCAACTTACCTTGTGCGTTGGTCCTCCGGGAGGCGACGGGAGCCATAGGGACGTGACCGCCAACAGAAGACCGCCAACAGAAGACCGCCACACAGAAATGTGGGTCGTAATTCTGTGGGCGGTGTTCTGCTGGCGTGGCGGTGGAGGTTGACCAGTCTCCACTTTCCCGCCGACCGCCAGTGTGGCTGCTGGCGGTTTTCCGGCGGAACGCTCCCAGCGGTCAGAATGCGCACAGCGGCACACCGCCGCGGTCGGCGGTCTTCACCGCGGCGGTAACTCAGCGGTCTTGCGAAAAGACCGCCAAGGTCAGAATGAGGGCCTATGTTTTCAGTATGTTTGTTATGTGTCACTGGGATCCTGCTGGTCAGGACCCCAGTGCTCATAGGTTTGTGGCCTATATGTATGTGTCACTGGGACCCTGTCACACAGGGCCCCAGTGCTCATAGGGGTGCATGTATATGTTCCCTGTGTGGTGCCTAACTGTCTCACTGAGGCTCTGCTAACCAGAACCTCAGTGGTTATGCTCTCTCATTACTTCCAAATTGTCACTGACAGGCTAGTGACCATTTTTTACCAATTTACATTGGCTTACTGGAACACCCTTATAATTCCCTAGTATATGGTACTAACGTACCCAGGGTATTGGGGTTCCAGGAGATCCCTATGGGCTGCAGCATTTCTTTTGCCACCCATAGGGAGCTCTGACAATTATTACACAGGCCTGCCACTGCAGCCTGAGTGAAATAACGCCCACGTTATTTCACAGCCATTTTACACTGCACTTAAGTAACTTATAAGTCACCTATATGTCTAACCTTTACCTGGTAAAGGTTAGGTGCAAAGTTACTTAGTGTGAGGGCACCCTGGCACTAGCCAAGGTGCCCCCACATTGTTCAGAGACAATTCACTGAACTTTGTGAGTGCGGGGACACCATTACACGCGTGCACTACATATAGGTCACTACCTATATGTAGCTTCACCATGGTAACTCCGAATATGGCCATGTAACATGTCTATGATCATGGAATTGCCCCCTCTATGCCATCCTGGCATTGTTGGTACAATTCCATGATCCCAGTGGTCTGTAGCACAGACCCTGGTACTGCCAGACTGCCCTTCCTGGGGTTTCTCTGCAGCTGCTGCTGCTGCCAACCCCTCAGACAGGCAGCTGCCCTCCTGGGGTCCAGCCAGGCCTGGCCCAGGATGGCAGAACAAAGAACTTCCTCTGAGAGAGGGTGTGACACCCTCTCCCTTGGGAAAATGGTGTGAAGGCAGGGGAGGAGTAGCCTCCCCCAGCCTCTGGAAATGCTTTGTTGGGCACAGAGGTGCCCAATTCTGCATAAGCCAGTCTACACCGGTTCAGGGACCCCTTAGCCCCTGCTCTGGCGCGAAACTGGACAAAGGAAAGGGGAGTGACCACTCCCCTGACCTGCACCTCCCCTGGGAGGTGTCCAGAGCTCCTCCAGTGTGCTCCAGACCTCTGCCATCTTGGAAACAGAGGTGCTGCTGGCACACTGGACTGCTCTGAGTGGCCAGTGCCACCAGGTGACGTCAGAGACTCCTTGTGATAGGCTCCTTCAGGTGTTAGTAGCCTTTCCTCTCTCCTAGGTAGCCAAACCCTCTTTTCTGGCTATTTAGGGTCTCTGTCTCTGGGGAAACTTTAGATAACGAATGCATGAGCTCAGCCGAGTTCCTCTGCATCTCCCTCTTCACCTTCTGATAAGGAATCGACCGCTGACCGCGCTGGAAGCCTGCAAACCTGCAACATAGTAGCAAAGACGACTACTGCAACTCTGTAACGCTGATCCTGCCGCCTTCTCGACTGTTTTCCTGCTTGTGCATGCTGTGGGGGTAGTCTGCCTCCTCTCTGCACCAGAAGCTCCGAAGAAATCTCCCGTGGGTCGACGGAATCTTCCCCCTGCAACCGCAGGCACCAAAAAGCTGCATTTCCGGTCCCTTGGGTCTCCTCTCAGCACGACGAGCGAGGTCCCTCGAATCCAGCGACACCGTCCAAGTGACCCCCACAGTCCAGTGACTCTTCAGCCCAAGTTTGGTGGAGGTAAGTCCTTGCCTCACCTCGCTGGGGTGCATTGCTGGGAACCGCGACTTTGCAAGCTTCTCCGGCCCCTGTGCACTTCTGGCGGAAATCCTTCGTGCACAGCCAAGCCTGGGTCCACGGCACTCTAACCTGCATTGCACGACTTTCTAAGTTGGTCTCCGGCGACGTGGGACTCCTTTGTGCAACTTCGGCGAGCACCGTTTCACACATCCTCGTAGTGCCTGTTTCTGGCACTTCTCCGGGTGCTACCTGCTTCAGTGAGGGCTCTTTGTCTTGCTCGACGTCCCCTCTCTCTGCAGGTCCAATTTGCGACCTCCTGGTCCCTCCTGGGCCCCAGCAGCGTCCAAAAACGCCAAACGCACGATTTGCGTGTAGCAAGGCTTGTTGGCGTCCATCCGGCGGGAAAACACTTCTGCACGACTCTCCAAGGCGTGGGGGATCCATCCTCCAAAGGGGAAGTCTCTAGCCCTTGTCGTTCCTGCAGTATTCACAGTTCTTCAGCCTAGTAAGAGCTTCTTTGCACCAACCGCTGGCATTTCTTGGGCATCTGCCCACCTCCGAGCTGCTTGTGACTTTTGGACTTGGTCCCCTTGTTCCACAGGTACCCTCAGTCAGGAATCCATCGTTGTTGCATTGCTGATTTGTGTTTTCCTTGCATTTTCCCTCTAACACGACTATTTTGTCCTTAGGGGAACTTTGGTGCACTTTGCACTCACTTTTCAGGGTCTTGGGGAGGGTTATTTTTCTAACTCTCACTATTTTCTAATAGTCCCAGCGACCCTCTACAAGGTCACATAGGTTTGGGGTCCATTCGTGGTTCACATTCCACTTTTGGAGTATATGGTTTGTGTTGCCCCATCCCTATGTTTCCCCATTGCATCCTATTGTAACTATACATTGTTTGCACTGTTTTCTAAGACTATACTGCATATTTTTGCTATTGTGTATATATATCTTGTGTATATTTCCTATCCTCTCACTGAGGGTACACTCTAAGATACTTTGGCATATTGTCATAAAAATAAAGTACCTTTATTTTTAGTATAACTGTGTATTGTGTTTTCTTATGATATTGTGCATATGACACTAAGTGGTACTGTAGTAGCTTCACATGTCTCCTAGTTCAGCCTGAGCTGCTTTGCTAAGCTACCATTATCTATCAGCCTAAGCTGCTAGACACCCTATACACTAATAAGGGATAACTGGGCCTGGTGCAAGGTGCAAGTACCCCTTGGTACTCACTACAAGCCAGTCCAGCCTCCTACAACGGACACCATGAGGACGATGAGTGTTGAACTCCATTATTCTTCTCCGTAGCATCCCAAGGGTAATAGTGTTGTGGAGAGGAGGAATTGTGACCTAAAGCAGTCCTTAACAGCCAGAGTATTAAGTTCAGGCCTCAGTTGGTTTTATCACCTACATGGAGTCCAGAGGCCACTGAATAATCTGCCAAGACGGTCCTTGGTAGGACGCACTCCACACAAGGTCCTCTTTGGGATACCTATGTATGTCCTAGATATAGATGGCACTGGCATGGTGGCAGCAGACACACCTTTTGACATAAACGAATGTGTCCCTGTTTTACAGGAGCTTCAGCAATTTTGTGATGATAATTCATTCGCCAATGCTGCTACTTTAGGAATAGGGGATTTGCCAACACCTTCTACAGGCTCGATTCCTAAAGTTGGGGATCTGGTTCATGAAAAGATTGCTGTGAAGAAGGAATTCGTCCCATCCTACAGAGCACCGGTTCCAGTCTTGGGAATTAAAGGCACTAGAACTGTCATTCTACCACTGATGCCAGGTTCCAAAAGGAACAGATTAGTCTCCACCAACAACATCAATTTGCATCATGTGGCGGATCCTCAACTGTAGACCCAGAGGTCCCTTGGGTCTTCCCTGGTTCCCTCTCACTACCCAAAAGGGTATACCTCTTCCAAGAAGAAGTAACAACACTTCTGAATATACCAGCATGTACAACGATGTTACGAATGCCTCCTAGAGCATGGGAGGGCAGAGAATGAGCTTCTGCTAATTCTGCTACCACTTAACTGACAAGAACAGTCCAAGATGTGGCTGTTTTCTATTCCATTTTAACACAAACTGACAACACCGTCTACTGTGAACCTCCACGCGAAGTGGATCCATTCACCAGTAATGCCCAGCTCCTGTGTTCGCTGAGACTGCTTCTGGTTATTTCATCGACCTTGATGATTTTTCTTTAACATCATCTGCACCCCCATTGAAACTGTTTCAAAGACACGTAGGCTGTACATATGGCTTACAAACTAACAATTTGGTTTATTCATGGTATTCTGTGGATATTTCTGACATTGCTTGCCTTTCTGTTATGGATTGGTTTTGTGACTGTTTTTTTTCTCCTGATAAATGGTAATTATCTTCCTGAACGCTCTACTGTTGAGCCAGTGGATGAAGTTTTAACATCCTATCTTTCCTCACATGGGGGGTGATTCTCACCCTGGCGGGCGGCGGAGGCCGCCCGCCAGAGTTCCCCCCTCCAAAATACCGCTCCGCGGTCGAAAGACCGCTGAGGGTATTTTGGGTTTTGCACTGGGCTGGCGGGCGACCGCCAAAAGGCCGCCCGCCAGCCCAGTCCAAAACACCCTTCCCACGAGGACGCCGGCTCAGAATTGAGCCGGCGGAGTGGGAAGGTGCGACGGGTGCAGTGGCACCCGTCGCGTATTTCAGTGTCTGCAAAGCAGACACTGAAATACAAAGTGGGGCCCTCTTACGGGGGCCCCTGCAGTGCCCATGCCATTGTCATGGGCACTGCAGGGGCCCCCCGGGGCCCCACGACAGGCCATACCGCCATCCTGTTCCTGGCGGGCGAACCGCCAGGAACAGGATGGCGGTATGGGCTGTCAGAATCCCCATGGCGGCGCAGCGAGCTGCGCCGCCATGGAGGATTCTTAAGGGCAGCGGAAAACCGGCGGGAGACCGCCGGTTTTCCACTTCTGACCGTGGCAAAACCGCCGCGGTCAGAATGCCCTGCGGGGCACCGCCAGCCTGTTGGCGGTGCTCCCGCCAACCCTGGCCCCGGCGGTCCATGACCGCCGGGGTCAGAATGACCCCCATAAGGTCCGAAGAGACTTGTCCCTTGTGAACATTTCAGCAGTACCAATTCCGGATGGGATTGTTTGGTATAAAGTACCTTTCGATATATGTGGGCCTACTGAGATTATCAGAATTCCTTATGTATTCAAAATTTCAATGACTGATGTAATTACACCTGGTGTTGTTTCTGATGACTGAGATGTTCAGACAGTTGATTCTATGCTTGCTGAGCTGCAGGATTACACTGTACTTGAAAGTGATTAAGTGTACACCAGCACAAAGAATTATGGGGAAATGTTCTATTATAATCATTTGGGACATTACTATCTGCACCAAGCATCTAGACATAGATCAGTATTTAATTACACACAGTGGGAACACTGTTCAACTCCACCTGTTGGGAGCCGCAAAGCATATGTATTTCAAATTACAACCTTCCAAAAAACGGAAGATTTTGCTAACTGACACCAAACTAATCTATTCAGATGCCTTTGTTTCCCGGCTTGCTGTTAAAGGTTATGCATACTGGAAGAGCACTATTGATGTGAAAAGTGTATGGGGAACTCAAGATTGGCAAATTGAGGGTAGGGAAGCTTTGTTCAGAGCATGCCTTATTCCTGTTCAAATTATGGGCCGTATTTATACTCCGTTTGCGCTGAATTTGCGTCGTTTTTTTCGACGCAAATTCGACGCTAAACTAACGCCAACTAACGCCATATTTATACTATGGCGTTAGAGGCGAATAGCGCCAAAGTTCCCGGAATGTGCGTCATTTTTTAGCGTGAACCCCTTCCTTGCGTTAATGATATGCAAGGGAGGCGTTCCCGTCTAAAAAATGACTCCCAGGCCTTTACGTGGTATTTATACTCCCGGGCAAAAGAGACGCCCGGGAGTGGGCGTGGCTAAAAACGGCGCATTTGCGCCGCTTTTTAACGCCTGGGTCAGGCATGGCGTTAAGGGACAAGTGGGCTCAAAATGAGCCCAGAGTGCCCTCCCCTGCCCCCAGGGACCCCCCCTGCCACCCTTGCCCACCCCAGGAGGACACCCAAGGCTGGAGGGACCCACCCCAGGGACATTCAGGTAAGTATTTTTTTTTTTTTTTTTAATAATTTTTTTTGGCATAGGGGGGCCTGATTTGTGCCCCCCTACATGCCACTATGCCCAATGACCATGCCCAGGGGACAGAAGTCCCCTGGGCATGGCCATTGGGCAAGGGGGCATGACTCCTATCTTTACAATGATAGGAGTCATGTTGATGGGGGATGGGCGTCGAAAATAAATGGCGCAAGTCGGGTTACGACGATTTTTTCGACGTAACCTGACTTGCCCCATTTTAAGACGCCCATGCGCCATTTTCCCCCTACGCCGGCGCTGCCTGGTGTACGTGGTTTTTCTCGCGCACACCAGGCAGCGCCGGTCTGCTTGCGCCGGCTAACGCCATTCAATAAATACGGCGCCCGCATGGCGCTTCAGAATGGCGTTAGCCGGCGCAAAACTTTTTGACGCTAAACTGCGTTAGCGCAGTTTAGCGTCAAAAAGTATAAATATGGGCCTATATTTTTAAATGACACAGTTCAATGGACATCCTGCCTAAGGTTAGCAAAAATAAAAGAAATGAATGTGCCTAGTATCCCCACACCAGTCGGATTCACCAATTGGCAATCATTCCTAAGAGTCACAGAGTAAGAACTAAATGTTTGGGTTCAGGATGGTGCCTATAATTCCAAACTTTCAAGTCCTGGCGTGTGGTTATTGTGGCGAATAGACACAAACGGGTGTCAGGCGCGTTTTGTTAATTGCTCGGGGCGGGGGGGTTCAAGATTAGCCAGCCAGACCCTCGCTATGTCTCGGGTCAACACTCAGGTATAGTTACAACATACAGTGTGGGTAGACTGTGCCAACAATGGTTACACACTAACACCTTAATTAAAGAACATCTTAGTCTCCTATCAGATGAAGTAGACTTCTTGCTAGGTCCAACAAAACAAGGCTCTAAATTATTCCTGTATGGCATATACAATGAAATATGGAAGCTTTCTCAAATGGAAGAAGCTACACGTCTAAGGCAGATAGATAAGGAAAATGTGGCAAAGGCTTTAGCTGTTGTCGATAATGTATGATTACTCTGTCCAACGGAATATACACCCTTAATAACATAGTGTAATCTGCGATTGATATCATACAAAATGACATGTCCCTTTTACAACATGGGCAAAGTCAGCTGCATCCCATCATGCAGTTGGGTTGGACGTTGCCGATTCTGAAAAATGGCCGCATCCCATGGAAATACATTAACAGTAGTGACTTGTTTGCTGCTTTTAATTTGTCCAGGGAGCAACAGATAATGGCTAAAAAGAAAGCGATTTTACAACATGCTTAACATTGAAAAGTTTGAAAAGCTGCCTTTCACGTAGCAGACACCATCAATGGTATGGCTCGTACATGGCGTTAAAAATCTGCCAATTTCCACCTTTCCTTTCTCAAAATGTCTGAAACATTTTGCTGTGGGCAGATACGAGCGGCTAGAAAATAGCTATATTAAAGAAGAGTGGGAGTTGCCTTTCAAGTTCAAATGTCCGAACGGCAAAATAGAGGTCTTTCTGAGTGGAAGCAAATGTGAGACTACTGTTGGTCATTCAATGATCTGCAAACAGGTGTCACTTCATGGCTTTTGCAATGTGGGGGTCGCAAACCTGCCATGCTTTCTGAAGGGTACTCCCGTCAGTTGATTCATCCAGCATTTCACATACTTTCGAATGGAAGTTATAAGGTCCTGAACGACCAGAGTTGTTGCGGAATGAGTCCAGGAATTGCCTACGCAATTTCTGTCTCTCAAATCGTAACTTGTTGTGGACTTGTTCTATTCCCCCCACACAAGAGATAAGAGTAGCAGAAATGTGACCTGATACTACTAATGTAAATTATGACAAGCTGAGCACACTAGAGGAGCTACTGTTCCAAAAACAAGTGGCGTTGACATTGGCCAGAGAGACGTATGCTCTCCAGATAGCAAGATCATCAGCCGAGATACAATCCCTATTAAATACCAACTTCCCCAAGCACTTTGGAGAGCTGGTCTTCGAGATATTCAATGCCTCGAGTACTGCTGGAATTGTACATTTCTTCAAGGCTGTTGGGTCTGGATTTGTTTCCATCTTCCAGACTCTTCAGGGGCATTCCATCAGCTATCCATTCACTCTTTTCATGTGTGTTTGGTGGCTTTCCTGTGACTTAGGCACTGACTGGTGGGATACTGCTGCCATTGTTCCTAATACGCAGTGGTTGTGCCTTCTCAGCTAAGTGGAGTGATATGGTTACTACTGGCAGCCCAGCTGTGCCATGATCTCATGGTTCAGTTCTTTGGTGCTCCGTTGCTTGAAGAATTGGATCATGTTTGGTCACTGTCATTCTGACCAGTCCTATGATGCGCGCAACCTGTTTTTCATTGCACCTGGTGCCTCTTCGAGTGTCTACCATCAGTGTGTCTTTCTGTCGCCAGTGCTTCCTGTAGACAAGGAACTGCTGATGTTCCCTATGAGGGTTCATTCCGGTCGTGCTCCATGAGACTGCGGCTGATTTGCAAGCCCACCTCTACTAGTGAACTATTCAGCTCCATTAGGGACTGTGGATGATGCTGCCTCCACAGGTGAATCTGCGCTTGAGGCTTCTGAGCACTTCTGCTCCGTGGATCCGTTTGCCAATCCCATAATTGATCTCACATCTGACGATGTGGAGTCATTCTTGAATGCGCCCCCATTCGATGATCACAATTATTGTTAAATGATTTGACCATTGGCCTTATTATAAAGTTTGAAAGTTCAAGCCAAATTGCCTTATTAATTCAATTTGCATTTGGTCTGCTGTGTTTGTCATGGTTTATCGCTTTGTATGTTTTTAGCTTAGTTTTAATTTGTTTTAGCCTGTTTTAGCTCAGAGCAATTTAGCCTTGATTCATGCATATTCTGTAGTGTATTGACATCCTTGTTCCGGCAATAGAGAGTGTGTAGTGAATCCTATTTAGCTTTTATTGGGACTCAGGAGATTAGCTTAGCCTTTCGGCTTGCAGGTTTTTGCCCTATCACCTAGTGACTTTTAACCTACTTAGCTTGCTCTGTCTTAGTCCATTTATTTGATTATTTCTTTTAAGATGGCTGCTAATGTTTAAAATTAGAGAAATGTTTTGATTAGCGTTATCAATGCCACTCTGTGAAGGCATTACTATCAGCGTCATAATCAAGTGATGTACGTATGTATGCACATCATGTTCCTTTCTCATTTACATGTGACAGGAACATAGTGTACACTTGTTGGGAATTCTTTACATAATTGCTGCCACAAGTCCGCCTCCTTATCAATTGTTTGGGAACATACCTGCGTCAGGGGTCCTACATGATCTTTGTTAGAAATGGGGTCTTTGGTTGGCAGTCATGTTACCCCCTGTCCAAGCAAGGACCCTCACTCCAGTCAGGGTAAAGGAGAATCACCCTCAGTTAACTCTTGCTCACCCCCTTGGTAGCTTGGCACGGGCGGGCAGGCTTAACTTCAGAAGCAAGGTGTAAAGTATTTGTACCAACATACACAGTAATTCAGTGAAAACACTATCAAATGACACAACACAGGTTTAGAAACATAGATAATATTTATCTAAACAAAACAAGACCAAAACAACAAAAATCCAACATATACAAGTCAATATATGAATTTTTAAAAGAATAAGAGTCCTAATCCTTTGGAAAACAGTGAGAACGTTGTTAGCGTAGAAAAGTCCCTAGGTAGCGCCAAAATAAAGCCGCACGGGTGAGTGTATGCCAAAAAAGGCCAGCAATGCGTTGATTACTCACCCAGAAGCGAGAATGTGCATTGTTCCCTCTCCGGTCGGATCGGCGTGCATCGTTTCTTCTCTCCCACAAGAGAGCGATGCATCGATCCGGACGGGCACCTCAGGTCCTGGCAAGCTTTGCTTTGATTTTCCGCGCCCAGCGATGTTGCATTGAAATCGGGTCGCACTGTGTCAATAAACCGCGCTGTGTGGGGGCTTGTGTCATTAACAGCAGCCGCTGCGGGTGTTGCGTGTCGTTTCTCCATCCGCGTTGCGTCGATCTCTCAGCTGCAATGCAGGTGGAGTGATGATTTTAGCCTAAATTACTAAATTCACTAAAAGGTGTATTTTTAAATTGTGAGTTCAGAGACCCCAAACTCCACATGTCTTTCTGGTCCCAAAGGGAATCTGCACTTTAGTAATATAAGGTATCCCCCATGTTGACCTATGAGAGAGATAGACCTTGCAACAGTGAAAACCAAATTTGGCAGTCTTTCACTGTCAGGACATGTAAAGCACATAAGAACATGTCCCACCTTTAACATACACTGCACCCGGCCCATGGGGCAACCTGGGGCCTACCTTATGGGTTCCTTACATGTATAAAAAGGGAAGGTTTAAGCCTGGCAAGTGGGTACACTTGCCAAGTCGAATTGGCAGTTTAAAACTGCACTCACAGACACTGCAGTGGCAGGTCTGAGCCATGTTTACAGGGCTACTAACGTGGGTGGTACAACCAGTGCTGCAGGCCGGCTAGTAGCATTCGATTTACAGGCCCTGGCACCTCTAGTGCACTGTACTAGGGACTTACCAGTAAATTAAATATGTCAATCATGTATAAGCCAATGTACACATACAATTTATACAGGGAACACTTACACAGCAGTGGTAAAGTGTCCAGAGCAAACAAAACAGCAAAACCAGAGTCCAGCACACAGAAACACCCTGGAAGTAGAGGCAAAAAAGTTAGGGGAGACCACAGCAATGATGCCAAGTCTAACAGCTGTCATCACTCGTAGTAACAAAATCCACCTGCCTGCTATGGTTGTTTTTTACTCACAGTAACAACCCTTTCACCTGCCTACTATGGTTGTCAGCCTGTCAATCACTACTGGCAAGTAACTACTCACTCGCCTGCCTGCTATGGGACATGTGGTCTGCTGGTAAAAATCAAGGACTGTGAAAATGGGAGTGTTAAGAAACTGGGAATATCGTCTTTATGCAATGTAGTTGGAAACAGATGGACATTGACTTAGGGTGTCCATAGGTGACAAGGAGGTTAACTTCCTTACGGGTACCACCTCGGCACACAGTGAGTGCTGAAACCACACCCCGAAAGAGACCCAGCACCTACAAATAGCTAGAAATTACCTAATTCATAAAGATTACTCTGTTACCACAAAAGGATTACTTCTGAATTTCAGGAGCACGAGAGGAGTGAGCCAGGAGTCCGCCTACTCTTGGCAGAATCTCTGCTCTTGCGCAAACGCAGATTGCCGAAC